>NW_016818301.1:1694087-1819097 GCF_001698545.2 Rhinopithecus bieti
CCACCCACCCACCCCAGTCAGTGGAAAAACTGTCTTCCACAAAACTGGTCTCTGGTGCCAAAAAGGTTGGGGACCACTGCTGTAAAGCCAAGACAAACCTGGGGCCAAGATGCCATCTAGTGTTGAAAAAGAGGTAATGACCTAGTGATTTAACAAAAAAGATAGTCAACAGGTTAAGTTACAAAAAATCTCTAAACAAACATATCCAATAACAACCGAAACAAGCCAGACAGAGAAGACTGGAATAAATAATCCTTCAGCGTAGAGATATATACATATATCCACAAGAAATAACAGCAAACAGAGAACTATGACAAAGCAAGAAATGGACAAAGCCAGAAAACAGTGACTGACTCTAATGAAACAGTGATACATGAGCTCTCTAACCAGGAACTCAAAATAGCAGGTTTTTGTTGTTGTTGTTGTTGTTTTTGAGACAGAGTCTCGCTCTGTCGCCCAGGCTGCAGTGCAGTGGTGTGAACTCGGCTGACTGCAAGCTCCACCTCCCAGGTTCACACCATTCTCCTGCCTCAGCCTCCTGAGTAGCTGCAACTACAGGTGCCCGCCACCATGCCCGGCTAATTTTTTGTATTTTTAGCAGAGACAGGGTTTCACCATGTTAGCCAGCATGGTCTTGATCTCCTGACCTTGTGATCCACCCACCTCGGCCTCCCAAACAAAATAGCAGTTTTAAGGAAACTTGGTGATCTCCAAGATAACGCATAAAAGCAATTCAGAAATTTATCAGATAAGTTTAACAAAGAGATTGTTAATAATAATGACGTTTAAAACAAATCTTAGAACTGAGAAATAAATTTGCTTACCTGAAAAATTTACTAGACTCTTAACAGCACAATGGATCAAGCAGAGGACAGTATTAGTGAGCTTGAAGACAGTCTATCTGAAAATACACAGAGAAGAAAAAAGAAAACAGAATGAAAAACAAAGACAACCTATAAGACACAGAAAACTACCTCAAAAGACCAAATCTAACAATTATTGGTATTCAAGAGGGAGCTAAACAAGACACAGGGGTGGCTTTACTAAAAGAAATTAGCAGGCTGGGCACGGTGGCTCACACCTGTAATTCCAGCACTTTGGGAGGCCGAGGTGGGTGGATCATTTGAGGTCTGGAGCTCGAGACCTGCCTGACCAACACGCTGAAACTCCATCTTTATTAAAAATACAAAAATTAGCCGGGCATGGTGCACACCTGTAATCCCAGCTACAGGCGGCTGAGGCAGGAGAATCACTTGAACCCAGGAGGCAAAGGTTGTAGTGAGCTGAGATTGCACCACTACACTCCAGCCTGGGCAACAGAGTGAGACTCCATCTCCAAAAAAAAAAAGAAAAAAAGAAAGAAAGAAACTAGTTACTGGTCTGCAAGAAATTTCACAAAAGGGGCCAGGCGTGGTGGCTCACACCTGTAATCCCAGCATTTTTGGGAGGCTGAGGTAGGTGGATCACTTGAGGCCAGGAGTTCGAGACCAGCCTGGCCAAGACGGTGAAACTACATTTCTACTAAAACCAGAAAAAATTAGCTGGATGTGGTGGCACACGCCTGTAATCCCAGCTACTCATGAGGCTGAGGCATGAGAATCACTTGAACCCAGGAGGCGGAAGTTGCAGTGAGCTGAGATCATGCCACTACACTCCAGCCTGGGTGACAGAGTGAGACTCTGTCTCGGGAAAAAAAAAAACAAAAAAACAGAAATTTTTCCAAAATTTGAAAGAGATACATATATCCAACCTAGGCATATAATAATTAAACCTCTCAAGGTTCAAGGGCAAATAGAAGATTTTAAAAGGAGCAAGAGAAAAGAAGCAAATACATATAAGGGAGCTCCAATTCATCTGGCAACAAAATTCTCCTCAGAAATTATCCAAGTGAGGGAGGGAAACATTTCAAAGTGCTGAAAAAAACTGCCCTCCAAGAATACTGTATCCAGCAAAACTACTCTTCAAATACAAGAGATAAAGTCTTTCCCAGATAAACAAAAGCTGAAAGAATTCACTACCACCAGACCCGTCTTAGAAGTAATGCTAAAGAGAGTTTTTCAATTTGAAGGGGGGGAAAAAAACTAACACGCAAAAAGAAAACATTTGAAGGTATAAAATCCACTAGTAAAATTAGATAAATGGACAAACCCAGAATAGTCTAATACTCTAATTATGATATGCAATCTAATCGTAACTCTAGTATGAAGCCCAAAAGACAAAATTGTCAAAAACAATAACAGCTACGGCAACTTCTTAAGAAATAGGCAAATAAGGTTGGGCACGGTGGCTCACATCTGTAATCCCAGCACTTTGGGTGGCTGAGGCAGGCAGGTCACTTGATGCCAGGAGTTCAAGACCAGCCCGGCCAACATGGTGAAACCCTGTCTCTCCTAAAAATACAAAAATTAGCCAGGTGTGGTGGCGTGTGCCTGTAATCCCAGCTACCTGGGAGGCTGAGGCAGGAGAATTGATTGAACCCAGGAGGTGGAGGTTGCAGTGAGCCGAGACCACGCCACTGCACTCCAGCCTGGACGACAGCATGAGACTTTGTCTCAAAAAAAAAAAAAAAAAAGCAATATAAAATATGTAAATTGAGACACAAAAGCTAAAATGTATGGGGGACAGAGTTAAAGTGTAGAAAGTTTTTATGGTTCTCAATTTGTTCATTTCTATTCTTTTGGAGTTTGAGACCAACCTGGGCAACATAGTGAGACCCTATCTCTACAAAAAATAAAACCACAAAAAATCAGCTAGGCATGATGGCACATGCTGGTAGTCCCAGCTACTTGGGAGGCTAAGGTAGGAGAAGCGCTTGAGCCCAGGAGATCAAGGCTGTGGTGAGCCGTGAATACACCATTGCATTCCACGCTAGGGGACAGAGCAAGATTCTGTCTCAAAAAAAAAAAAAAAAAGTTATCATCTCTCAAAATGACTTGAGAGGGTGGGCTACTTGGGAAGTTGAGGTAGAAGGATCGCCTGAGCCCAAGAAGTCGAGACTGCAGTGAGCTGTGATCATGCCACTACACTCCAGCCTGGATGACAGGGCGAAACCCCGTCTCAATAAAAAATAAAATAAAATAAAAATAACTATAAGCTGTTTTTTGTAAGTCTCACAATAACCACAGCGCAAAACCTCTAATAAATCCACTAAAATAAAAGCAATTAATTAAACCATACTACCAGAAAAAACTACAAAAACAGTAAGAAAGAGGAATTACAAAGCAACCACAAAACAAGCAGCCAAATGGCAGTAGTAAGTCCTTACTTATCAATAACAACACTGAATGTAAATGGACTATGAATAAAGGAAACGTGATATATATACACAATAGAATATAATGGAGCCATAAAAAAGGAATGAAATCCCATCATTTGCAGCAACATGGATGGTACTGGAGGTCATTATGTTAAGTAAAATAAGCCAAGCACAGAAAGACAAATATGGCATGTTCTCACTCATATGTGGGAGCTTAAAAAAATGGATTTCAGAATATAGAGAACGGATTGGTGGTTATCAGAGGCCAGGAAGAGTAGGGGGAAGGGTAGGCCTGTTTCAGGTAATGGAGCAAGAAGTAAGTCCATTTGCTTGAGTTGTTCACTGTTAAATTCCAATTCTACCAGTATAATTTCAAAGAAAAGTTGAAGTTGATTGGTGTGCTACCTGCTTTCTGGTCTGAGGAAAACCAAACTTCCCTTTAAGTAGTACTGAGGTTTTAAAAATGTTTTTTTTAATTTTGCAATTATCTCAGACTTGCAAAAAGTTACAAAAATAGTACAAAGAGCTCCTGTTTACCCTTTACCCAGATTCATCAAATGTCAATACTTTACCACACTTGTTTCATTATTCATTCATATTCTCTCTCACATCTCGGTGTGAACCGGTTTTTGAAATGTTTGAGAGTAAGCTGCAGACATGATACCCCTTTACATCTGAATACTTCCCAAAAACTTCCTAAATGTTTGCTAAAACCAGGATATTCTCTTATACTCAAAAAATTAACATTGATAATACTATAAACTATATTATTATTATCTACTACACAGACCTTATCCAAATATTGCCAATTGTCCCATCAATGTCCTTTATCTGGCCCAGGATCACAAGCTGTATTCACCTGTCGTATCTTTTTAGTGTCCTTTAATCTGTAATAGTTCCTCAGCCTTTATTTTTCTTTAATGAGCTTGACACTTCTGAAGAATACAGACCAGTTATTCTAAAGAATGAAACTCAATTTGGTTTTGTCTGAAGTGACGATATATCCTTAGTGGCATCATATCATGAGGCCCATGTCAATTTGTACTATTACTAATGATATTATGTGCTTCATGATATGATGCACTTAAGGATATATTATCACTTGTGCAATTTCCAAACAAAAATGCATCATCTTGAATGTGTTTTTGTACCCATTAATCAACCTCTCTAACAGCCAGTGAATTTGTAAACTCTGGCTCAAGGTGAGTTCAAGGGAAGGCATACTACTTAAGCCTGGCAGATAAAGTTTAATGGAAGCACTTTCTCTGGGACCCATCAACACACAAGCTGGTAGGAGTTCTCCAATACTTAGAGGAAAAATGCTATTTAAATGTGATTCTGTGTAAAACCTCACATCCCAATAAAACACAAGTCTTTGTTGTGTCCTCAATGGAGAAAACAGTTGCTGTCAGCACCCAGCTGAGAAACAGGAACCTAGAGGCTAAGACAAGGATTTTAGGGCTAGAGTCAAGGAAACAAGGGGTGGCAAGCTCAAGGGTTTCTATAACCACTGTTATTCAAAAGAAAAGAACATGTTATCTGTTCATCTCCTTGAAAATAAGGTGAGAATGTCATACTCTAACAAAGTCATGCTAGGGGAAAGTGAGAGAAGAACAGATCACTCATATTCCCCTCTTGTCCAATTAATCTTTCAGAGTCAGGGCGAAGAAATAAGCTGTAATTGCACAAAGAAGACTTCAATAAAAAATATTCAGGCACAAGGGGATCAAGGGGCTCAGTTCCTGGACAGGCATCCACACAACACAGAAACTCCCGACATGCCTGTCATAATGATGCTTTCACCCTGACCTTAGCAGATCTTCAATTCCACTTAATCCATCAACAAGTCCTTCCAGCTTCAAATATATGTCTTTGAATCTGGCTATTCTTCCCCATTTCCACTGTCATTACCTTAGTCAAGCTACCATCATCTCTCAACTGCTGATTTCCTGGCTTCTATATCATCTATTTTCCAGACAGTGGCTACTCTTTTCAAAACACAGTACTCTTTTTAAAACACAGCTTAAGACCATCTGATGGCTCCAAGGACTATGTGATCCGATTCCTGACTCTGACCTTATCCACAGCCATTCTTCCCCTCATGAGGAACGTTCCCACCCGTGGGCCTTTGTGGTTCCCTCTGAAACATTCAGATCTCTGAATGGCTCGCTTAGTTTCTTCACTCAGTATTCAGCTAAAAAGGCCTTCCTTGTCAACCCTATCTAATATGTCCTACCCCAATCATTTCTTATTTCATTACCTTGTTTTATTCCCTCCATTTCATTCCTCCACTATCTAAAATTACTATATGTTAATATTTCCTTACACTTGGCTCAAAAAAAACAACAACAATAGATGAACAAAGAAGCTGGTAATTTTTTTAAAAACTACCAATGAGATTGGAAAGAGACAGATGAGAAACTTATCTGTGTATACCTTTTCCTATAATTTTAATTTCTTTTTGTTTCTTTGAGACCAGGTCACTTGGTCACCAAGGTTTGACCTCCTGGACTCATGGTCCTATCTCACCCTCCCAAGTAGCGGGAACTACTGGTGTGTGCCACCACACCCAGCTAACTTTTTTATTTTTTGTAGAGACGAGGTCTTGCTATCTTGCCAGGGCTAGTCTCAAACTCCTGGGCTCAAGTGATCCTTCCACTTCAGCTTCCCAAAGTGCTGGGATTGCAGACATGAACCCCTACACCAGGCGCTAATGTTAACTTCTGAGTTTTAATTTTTTTTTTTTTTTTTTAATAGAGACAGAGTCTCACCATGTTGCCCCAGTTGGTCTCAAATTCCTGGCCTCAAGTGATCCTCCTGCCTCAGCCTCTCAAAGTACTGAGATTACAGGCATGAGCCACTGGCCCTGGTTATTTTAAAACAAAATAAAAACTTCAATTCTTTATGCATTTCTTTGCTATCTATCTTCCAGAATGAAAGCTCTTTGAGCACAGGGACTTTGTTCAGAGTTTATGTATCCAGTGCTAGAATGGTAATCAGGGCTCATTAAATATTTGCTGAATAAACAAATGCATCTACAACAGCTATGACCAGCTAAGGGGGGAAAAAAAGTTTTTCACTCTCTTACATAGTCACTCTTAACACAGCACAGAATATTTCACCTCTGGTCATCAAAATGTGTGTGAGACACACACACCAAGGAATGCTCCAGAGGCAACGAGCTGGATACCCTTTAATTCAATTCTGACATTCTCTACCTAAAGATAGCATCAGATCACACAGGTTAAGGGCTCAGTACCACAAGGCTGCTTCCATTTCAGATGACAACTGCAAGGCACAGGTTGTGACCTGTGCTTCTGATTGATTTGCTATAAATTGGTGTTCCCTGGCCAGGCGCGGTGATGCACACCTGTAATCCCAGCACCTTGGGAGGCAAAGGTGGGTGAATCGCTTGAGCCCAGTAGTTCAAAATTAGCCTGGGCCACATGGCAGAATTCCATCTCTTAATTAATTAATTAATTGGGGTAAACTGAAAACCCTCTCCTTTGAGTTTGATCAATTTGTTAGAACAACTCACAGAACTCAGGGAAACACTTCACTTACATTTACCTATTACAGAGGATACAGATGAACAGCCACATGGAAGAGATACACGATGCACAGGGCAAGGGATGTGGGAAAGGGCTTGGAGCTTCCGTGCTCTTACCAGGAGTGCCAGGTACATTCATGTGCTCAACAATCCAAACCCTGTTCTTTTGGGTTTTTATGCAGGTTCCACTAATAGGCATGACTGAATAAATCACTAGCCATCGGTGGTCAGCTCAGTCTTTGGCTCCACTCCCCTTCCCAGAAGTTGGGGGATGGAACTGAAAGTTCCAACCCTCTAATCACATGGTTGGTTCCCTTGGCAACCAGCCTCCCATCTTGAGCCTATTCAGGAGTCCCCAGCTATCAATCATCTCATTAGCATATAAAAAGACATTTATAACTTAGAAGTTCTGAAGGTTTTAGGAGCCAGGAACCAGGGGCACACACCAATTATAATCACACAATATGTTTTTTTTTTTTTTTTTGAGACAGAGTCTCAGCTCTATCACCCAGGCTGGATGCATGCCAGATCTCACTCACTGCAGAAGCTCCGCCTCCTGGTTTACGCCATTCTCAGCTGCTCAGCCGTCCCGAGTAGCTGGACTACAGCACCCGCCACCGTTCGCCCGGAGCTAGTTTTTTTTGTATTTTTTAGTAGAGACGGGTTCACTGTGTTACCAGGATGGTCTCGATCTCTGACTCGTGATCCCCCCGTCTCGGCCTCCCAAAGTGGCGTGGGATTATAGCTTGGAGCCCACCGGCACCGCGGCACTCTTTTTTATTTTTTTTTTGAGATGGAGTGTCACTCTGTCGCCCAGGCTGGAGTGCAATGGTACGATCTCAGCTCACTGCAACCTCTGCCTCCCGGGTTCATGCAATTCTCCCACCTCAGCCTCCCAAATAGCTGGAATTACAGGCACCCGCCATCATGCCCGGATAATTTTTGTGTTTCTGTAGAGAGGGGGTTTCATCATGCTGACCAGGCTGGAGTATTTCTTATTATATCACAATATCACATCAGCAAAGCTACAAGTTGGACCTCTTCACATGAAAAAGGAGCTCCCCTCTTACCACCATCTCCTTGTTGCTATTTTTTACTCAGTGCATGCACTCTGCCACAGCTGTACCCAACCCCTTCAATAGTGTCTTTCCTCCTCCTGAGGCCAATCCAAAATCCTCCACAGTTCTTTCATCCTCCCCCACATCAAATCAATCTGCTCTCACAATGTCAACTATTATCTGCAGAAGAGTCATTTTGCAGACTTGTCCTCTCAAGTTTCACGTCTGCATCACCAGCTGCCTGTTCCACCTTTCCCAATGCATGTCCAACCACTTCAATCTAGCGTGTCAAACTAGCTCTCCACTCCTAATCGTCCCATTTCCTTGAGTGGACCCTTCTTTCTCCAAATCACCTGAGAGGAAAACTAAGATATTTCTGACTTCTTCCTTTACTTTATTTCCCCCAAGGGAAACCAGTCATGAAATTTACGACACTCTGTCTACTTAGCATTCTTCCTCCTTTTATTATTTCTACCATGCCCCTAGATCTGGACTTACTGCAACAGTATTGACTGAAGCATGTGTCTCCAAGGTGTGCCCTTCCTAATTCCACCCTGAAGGCAACCTCCAGATTAACTTTGCTATATTGCTTGATGAGGTCATTCCCTTTTCAAAAATGGTCCATGAGTACTTACTAAACACTGTGGTGGCCCACCCGCATCAGAATAACCTGGGATGCAAAGTCCTGAGACTCATCTTCAAGAGGATTCAGTTGGTGTAGAGCAGGGCCATGAATCTGCAGTTTTAACAAGCATTCCAGATGACTGTCAAGTGAGATTTCTTAGCTTGGGTCCACAAGACTCCACAGTCGACCCTTCATTTTTTTTTTTAAGGCTTATTTCCGTTTCCTCCTACCTTGAACTCTGTTATGTGAACTGCGCTGGTCTTACACTGAACTCCTGGAATAAACCTTTCAAATGCCTGTCTGCAGGGCTTTACTCCACTAAGCTTCTTCCTTGTGAATCCTTACCATATTTTATTTACCTTTTCCAGACCCAGTTCAAGATCCACCCTCTCCATGAGCACCTGTGGTGTGTCCCTCTCACGTGGTAACTTCCCAGCTATCTTACACCACTGTTCACTTACCACATGCATATGCCCTATAAGCTTCATGACAGCTTTTATAGGAAATCTCTGGGGATCTTTAACCTCAAATGCAGAGCCACACTGGCAGAAGGCGGTGGGAAGAACCCTGGTCCAGTTTGGCCTCCTATTAGCAATATTGCCCAGTCTCCTTCCCCAACAACTTTATGGAACACTAGGGCTTCCTAGAACAAAGTTTTAAAAACAATTGACTTAGAAAAGATGGATATGTTCGATGTGAATTATACCTCCACAAAACTGTTAAAAATAAAAATAAAACTTGAATAAAGGGATAAGAGTGAAGAATAAAAAACTGCAGAGTTGTAGAGATCAACAAAATGGTCTGAAACATCCCTTTCTATTTGCATGGCTGCCTCAGCCCAGTCTCTAACCCCTCCAACACCAAGTGCAGGACTGTTAAGGCAGCAGCCTGACTGATGTCCCTGGCTCCAGACTCTCCCCTTTAAAACACCCAATCTCAGGAATCTGAACATCCTACTTAGTCATCTTCATGCAGCATTTGGAAACTGCCTATACAGTTCTGTCCTCCAATCTTTATGGGGTAATTTTGCCTCAAGTTTCCTCCTTAAAGGAGTGTGAATGATTAGTAGCCTATGTTAGAAAATCTATTGCTGGCTGGGTGCAGTGGTTCACGCCTATAATCCCAGCACTTTGGGAGGCTCAGGTTGAGTGGATCACCTGAGGTCACGAGTTTGAAACCAGACTGAGCAACATGGAGAAACCCCGTTTCTACTAAAAATACAAAATTAGCCAGGCATGGTGGTGCATGCCTGTAATCCCAGCTACTTGGGAGGCTGAGGCAGAAGAATCACTTGAACGCGGGAGGCGGAGTTGCGGCGAGCCGAGATTGCGCCATTGCACTCCAGCCTGGGCAACAAGAGTGAAACTGCGTCTCAAAAGAAAAAAAAAAAAAAAGAGATGAAAATCTGTTGCTGCTGTCACAAACCAACAAGTCTCCAGGGACCAGGCCCAGACCAACTTGGACAAGGTATCTATTTCTAGAGAAAGCAATTATTCATTACCCACTGATTAAATCACTCTCCTATATTACAAGAGAGTGTGGCTCTTGGGAAATGCAGTTTTACTTTCTTCCTTCAACTGTTTCCCTCGGTCACCGGGGGAACTCAGGACATCAGAAATGGTTCAGTCTACAGTCCACAGGATCTCTGATGAGATTACCTCAGTTGCTCAACAGTTATGTTAGAAGATAGAATTGACTTACCTGGAATCAAATAGAGGGGAGTGTAGGAATCACATCCATTTTCTCTTACAAGATAAATCCCAAGCTCTCTCTCCCTAAGGAAAGGTAGAGGAGTAATATATCTCCTAAAGCCCTACTAAGAGAGGAAGGTCAAGAATACAGCCTAGCCGGGCGCGGTGGCTCAAGCCTGTAATCCCAGCACTTTGGGAGGCCGAGACGGGCGGATCACGAGGTCAGGAGATCGAGACCATCCTGGCTAACACGGTGAAACCCCGTCTCTACTAAAAAATACAAAATCTAGCTGGGCGAGGTGGCGGGCGCCTGTAGTCCCAACTACTTGGGAGGCTGAGGCAGGAGAATGGCGTGAACCCGGGAGGCAGAGCTTGCAGTGGATCCGGCCACTGCACTCCAGCCCGGGCGACACAGCGAGACTCCGTCTCAAAAAAAAAAAAAAAAAAAAAAGTACAGCCTAGTGAGAAGGGTGGGTCCGTATAAGATTAGTGAAATTACAGGTAGCTGTTGTAGAGCACAGTTTAGGAATGCCAAACAAGTGAGCAAACCTGAGGAAAAGATACAGGTTACGGCAGCTAGATCTGAGGGAGGTAAATCTACAAATTACTGAAAAGTGAAACCAGTGGAAGGGTTTATGTAACTGAGTGACTACTCGCTCAAAGCATGGTCCACAAACTCTGAGGGGACCCTAAGATCCTTTCAGTGGTCCTGCTATGTAGAAAACATTTTCATAACAAAACTAAGAAGTAGCTGGGTGCGGTGACTCACACCTATAATCCTAACATTTTGGGAGGCCAAGGTGGGCAAATAGCTTGGGCTCCAGAGTTCAAGACCAGCATGGGCAACACGGTGAAACCTTGTCTCTACAAAAAAAATACAAAAATCAGCTAGATGTGGTGGTGTGTGCCTATGGTGGGAGGATCACCTGAGCCTAGGGGTGTCGAAACTGCTGTAAACCATGATTATGCCACCACACTCCAGCCTGTTTTCAAAAAAAAAAACAAAGAAAAAGAAAAAACCTAAGATGCTCTTTGCCTTTTTACTGCGCTGACCTTTCCACTGACAGCGCAAAAGCAATAATGAGTAAAACTGCTGGTGACTTAGCATGAATGAAGACGATGGCATCAAGTTGAAGTCTTCCCCACTACACCTTTCCACCACACAGTGAAAGAATACAGCCAGGTTTACTTGATGGCACAGTGCAAATTTTTTTTTTTTTTTTTTTTTTTTTTTTTTTTTTTTTTTTTTTTTTTTTTGAGACAGAATCTCGTTCTGTTGCCAGGCTGGAGTACAGTGGCACGATCTCAGCTCACTGGAAGCTCCGCCTCCTGGGTTCACGCCATTCTCCTGCCTCAACCTCCTGAGTAGCTGGGACTACAGGCACCCGCTACCACACCCAGCTAATTTTTTGTATTTTTAGTAGAAATGGGGTTTCACCATGTTAGCCAGGATGGCCTCAATCTCCTGACCTCGTGATCTGCCCGCCTCAGCCTCCCAAAGTGCTGGGATTATAGGCGTGAGCCACTGCACCCAGCCCGACACAGTGTAAATTATATTAAATCTTGATCCTTGAGCATGCTTTTTAATATTCTGTGTGATAAAATGTGAAATACATATAAAACATTTATACTGCATACAGAACGTGATGATTATCTCTAAATAAAGCACTTGTGTCATTGTCTGAATTGCAGGATTTTTTCTGTGGAACGCCATGTTTACTTGAAAGAATGAATGACACATAAGTAATAGTTATTCAGACTTTGGTATTTGGCAAAGGTTCTGGAAAATGAAACAAGGTAAGCCTGTCACTTCAAGGAAACCAACTGACTGTACTTGTTGCCAATGATAAAATTTGAGCTTCCCAAAGAAAATTAGAATTTTTGCAAAATGGGGCTGGAGGCGGTGGCTCACGTCTGTAATCCCAGCACTTTGGGAGGCCGAGGTGGGCGAATTGCCTGAGGTCAGGAGTTCAAGACCAGCCTGGCCAACATAGTGAAACCCCGTCTCTACTAAAAATACAAAAATTATTGTTGCCAATGATAAAATTTGAGCTTCCCAAAGAAAATTAGAATTTTGGCAAAATGGGGCTGGGCATGGTAGCAGACGCCTGTAATCCCAGCTACTCGGGAGGCTGAGGCGGGAGAATCACTTGAACCCAGGAGGTGGAGGTTGCAGTGAGCTGAGATCGCACCACTGCACTCCAGCCTGGGTGACAAGAGTGAGACTTCATCTCAAAAAAAAAGAAAAAAGAATTTTGACAAAATGGTATTTGCCACCATGAGTTTGAGTGCTTCCTAATACTTTACTTCTCTGAAGAGATTGTGGTGATATGATTTTTTTTGACACTATATAATAAACTGTGACATGTGGGAGATCTACATAATTCAGTGAACCAGTATTTTCAAACAGTCGCGCCTCGCATACTGTTTCAGTCAACAGAGAGTCCCCATAGAAGACAATGTCCCATATGATTTTCATTCTAGGCCAGGCGCGGTGGCTCACACCTGTAATCCCAGCACTTTGGGAGGCCAAGGTGGGTGGATCACGAGGTCAGGAGATTGAGAGCATCCTGGCTAACACGGTGACACCCCGTCTCTACTAAAAATACAAAAAAATTAGCTGGGCATAGTGGCGGGCCCCTGTAGTCCCAGCTACTCGGGAGGCTGAGGCAGCAGAATGGTGGGAACCGGGAAGGCACAGCTTGTAGTGAGCGGATTGCACTCCAGCCTGGTGGCAGAGCGAGACTCAAGAAAAAAAAAAAAAATTATCATTCTGTATTTTTACAGTAGCCTTTTCGATGTTTCAATGTTTACATGCGTTGTATTGCAACTGTGTTGCAACTGCAGACAATACTCAGCATGGTGACATGCTGTTCAGGTTTGTAGCCTAGGAGCAACAGGCTATACCACGGCTGTAAAGCATGACTGTATCACGTTACAGAATCATGCATGGATCTAAGACCCAGTCAAAGTGAGACAGATCCATGGATTTTAACGTAACAAAGTATGAAAAGTTCACTGATACCATTTCAGATTCTACACTGTAACTAGCCTTTACAAAATCATGCCTTGTTTTGCATAGCCAATAACCACAATTATCTGAGAAGACTACTGAAATACTTCATCCTTTTCCAGCCATATGTGTAAGGCTGGATTTTCTTCATTATTCAATCAAAACAACTATCACAATAGATTGGAGAAACAGATATGAAAATCCAGCTGTCTTCTATTAAGCCAGACACTAAAGAGATCTAAAAAACAATGACACTCTTCTCACTAATATGTTTTAAACAGTAGCATTTTTAAATGAAAACATTAAGTGAACTTATGCTAACCATAACTTAGGTCAGAAATGCTGTTTGCGTTAACTAACTTATGTTAGCATAAAGTTAATGTAAATTTTAACATAACTTATGTAAAAACGTTATTCATGTTAGTAATGGGCTTATTCCTTCTAAATGAGTATTTCAGTTTCTAATATGATAAATATTAAAATATAGGCTGAGCGCAGTGGTTCAAGCCTGTAATCCCAGCACTTTGGGAGGCTGAGGCAGGAGGATCGCTTGAGCCCAGGAGTTCAAGAGCAGCCTGGGCAATATAGTGAGACCCCATCTCTAAACAAAATTTAAAAATAAAAAATCGAATATTGAAATACATATATATCCCCTTTTTCTACTGAAGATTCCAAAGAGCTTTTTCAAGTACATAAAGAAATCCTGAGCCCAAAAGTTCTGAGCACTGCTGGTCTAGAGAAGCATTAGGGTCCAGCTTATCTATGAGGGCTCTGAAGGACAAGGTCCTTTGTATTGTAAGGCCTAAAAGAAACCAGCACTCTCAGTATTTGTTCCCAATTCTGCCAGAAGAGAAGGTAAGAAGTAAAAGGCATTAAAGGAAAACCTTTTATCTGCAATCTACTGACTTTTGGTGATTTACCAAAGCACCTGATCTCAGGTTAAAATCCAGACATTATGATCAGACAATTCCAAGGTCATAGAAGGAATCTAGTGAGAAAGATTCTAAACCTAACTCCAAATTATGAGTATCAGATAGATTCTAAAGTTAAGGCTTCATCTAGATACAGATTTTCAACAAGTAACAACTTGCTATTCACACATATTAATTTCTGTATCTAGTTATGTATTCTCTCTGTCCCCTTCTTCCTTCCTCTTTCCTCTGCCCATCCTTTCAATGTTGGTGTTCTTCTGAGTTCATACTTCTCACTCTACCTGACACACAGTGAGCACTCAACAAGTGGCAGCTGCCATTATTACCTCTCTCCCAGAGCCATCCCTTCCATGTCATGGCTTCAACCACCTCCTATATTCTCAACTCTGTCATCACCCAGGCCTCTCTTGTGAGCTCCAGATCTACAGAATGAACTCCTGGGCCTTTCTACCTGGATGTGCTGCTGCATCACCACCCACATGGTCACTGAAATCAGAAACCTACAATCATTCTACACTGCTCCTTGTCCCATTCTCCTACCTCTATTCTGCCACCAGGTTTTGCCAACATTACCATGGTTAAATCTCTCTAAACCCTCTCCATTTCCACTAGAGCAACCATAAAGCCTTCATCATCTCTAGCCTAGGCCACTATAATAGCTTTCTCATTGGCTCCCTGCCTCCAATCTAAAATTCTTCCTATTCAACCAACATATTGACACTACAGTAATCTTAAACCCAAATCTGACATTATTTTTCTGCTAATTATCTTTTTGTGGTTTTCCTGGAACATACTCTTTACTTGATTTTACTCATGTATCCCTAAAAGAATTTTTTTTTTTTTTTTTTGAGACGGAGTCTCACTCTGTCCCCAGACTGGACTGCAGTGGCATGATCTCAGCTCACTGCAAGCTCCACCTCCCGGGTTCACGCCATTCTCCTGCCTCAGCCTCCAGAGTAGCTGGGACTACAGGCGCTCGCCACCATGCCTGGCTAATTTTTTGTATTTTTTAGTAGAGACGGGTTTTCACCGTGTTAGCCAGGATGGTCTCGATCTCTGGACCTTGTGATCTGCCTGCCTCGGCCTCCCAAAGTGCTAGGATTACAGGTGTGAGCTACCGTGCCCAGCCCCTAAAAGAATTTTTAAAACCATGTGTTCCTTACATATGCGGTAACATCTAGACCAGACACAGTGGTTCACTCCTGTAATCCCAGCACTTTGGGAAGCTGAGGCAGGAGGATCACCTGGGCCCAGGAATTTGAGACCAGCATAGGCAACATAGCGAGACACCTATCACTACTAAACATTTTTAAAAATTAGCCAGGTGGGTGGCGCATGGTTGTAGTCTCAGCTACTCAGGAGGGTGAGACAGGAGGATTGTTTGAACCCAGGAGTTGGAATTTACAGTGAGCTATGATCACACCATGGCACTCCAGCCTGGATAACCTCCTGGGCTCAATACATCCTGCCACCTCAGCCTACAAACAGCTGGGACTACAGGAGCATGCCACCATGCTTGTCTAATTTTTATTTTTTTATTTTTTTTGTAGAGAAGAGGTTTCACCATGTTGCCCAGGCTGGTCTCGAATTCCTGGGCTCAAGCAATTAGCCTGCCTAGGCCTCCCAAAGTGTTGGATTTACAGGTGTGACCCAACACACTCAGTCTTAAAAATAGGTATTAACTAACTATCTTACTGAGTAACACACACCTAAACTAAATCTCTTTAAAATTTTACAAGTTTTATCCAAAATAACTTAAAACCCCACTGTCCCAAAAGACATTCCCATTACATTTAACTACTGTGTTCTTTTCAGAATATCCTAACAAGGAACACGCTTTACACTAATGGGATTGTGTATTGGGAAGCCTTCTGGGTTAGGAGGTAACCTAAATCACTAAAGGAGGTGTTCCTGAAAATAAGTATTTCCAAAGTATTCCTTGTTTGTATCTGAGGACGTTTTTACACTCAGGTCCATACACCACAGTAAAATTTAGGAAGTGTGAGGGATTTGCCACACACAGCCTCCTCCCCCTTTTTTGTAGGGGCAGTTTTAGAAAAAGAGTTCACTGGGGCCGGGCACAGTGGCTCACGCCTGTAGTCCCAACACTTTGGGAGGCTGAGGCGGGTGGATCACGAGGTCAAGAGTTCGAGACCAGCCTGACCAAGATGGTGAAACCCCATCTCTACTAAAAAATACAAAAAGCTAACCAGGCGTGGCAGTGTATGCCTCTAATCCCAGCTACTCGGGAGAATGAGGCAGGAGAATCGCCTTTACCCGGAGGTGGAGGTTGCAGAGAGCCAAGATCGCACCATTGCACTCCAGCCTAGGCGACAGAGCAAGACTGTCTCAAAAAAAAAAAAAAAAAAAAAAAGAGTTCATTGGGAAGCTGACGATCTGGAAATGTATTCATCTAAAGCTAGATGAGCAAGTGTATCCCTTGGGAGTCTAGGACCCTAATTACTCCACCTTGAAAACCACTGCTCCAGGGATGTAGTTCTAACTCAGCAAAACATCCAAGGCCCTTTGTAATCTAACCCCTACTAACTTCCCTCTTCCTGGATGGCTCCCTCCAAATCTAGCTCAGGTCTGTCAAACTGTTTCCAGTTCTCTTTTCAGGACTTGCTGCATCTTTCCTAAATCCACTGTGAATATGGAATGTCCTCCCACCTCTTTACTCCCAGAAAACACTTGATAATTTTTCAAGGATTGATTCAGTCCAATGAATAAGTAGCTGCTAACTTTCTGAGCACAAAGTGGGTGGTTTAAATGCAAACAGTGTCTCAGTATTCAGTGCAAGAAACAGAAGAATGGGATGGAACACTGTCCCAAAGGGTCCCCTAAATACTTATTGATTGGCTAAATCAACAGGTGTTGCAGTTAAGGAACAGGTGATTTGGAGTATCTGAGAAAGCAAAGACGATTCCATCTAGGAAGGATTAAAATATTTCCTAGATCCAGAATGGGAATGTGAAGACCAGGAGGAATGGGAATAATGTCGTTTTCTAAGTAAGTCCGGATTAAGTATGTCCCATTCTATCACAGCACACACCACAGTATGGCAAATGCTCGTTTACTTGATTAATAAACTCCTAGACGATAAATTCCGTGAAAACATGCTTGTCCTATTAGCCACTCTATCCCCTCAATCCCTTCCATTGTACCCAGGCTCACTAAATACTTGTCAATGTTTACTAAAAATTGTTTAGTGAATGATTAAAGGAATGGATGAATGAATTAAATTCCACAGGATCTCAGATCCTGTTTGAATCTGTAGAGTTTAGGAACGTATTCCTCTACAGATACTGAGGATGGAGAAGTAAAAATGTAGACATTCATGTTAAATTCGGCCCTGGAGCCTGCGAGGAGCTTAGGCTCACACCCAGAGAAAATTTAAACCTCAGCACGGCGGGACAGAGGTGGCTCGGAGGCAAGGACTAGGGGATGGGGCAGGGTTCGGGCATCCGGAGGCGAGGCCGACTAAGTTCGCGGGGCGTGGCGGAGAGGAGAAGGGCTCCGAGGAGGCGCGAAGTCCCGGCCACCCCAGGCCGCGGCTCCCTGGCCTCCCGGGTGATAAGAGGTGGAGGGAGGAAGCGGGGCTAGGGTGAGAGTGGCTGGAGGGCTGGGGACCCGCGCGAAACGACTCCGGTAGAGGGAGGTCGGGAGCGTGGGACCGGTGGAGGGTCTGGGGTGGGTTCCCCTGGCTCCGCAGCCGCACTCACCTAGAGGATCCACCTTCGCCCCGGCTCGGCACCTGCTCCACGCTACTTCCTCCCTCGGCCTGCTGGGCTACCAGGCAGCCTCAGGCGCCCCTAGCAACCACGCACCGCCACGCGTGACCCGCGCACTCGGCCGCCAGCGCTGCTGCCGCCTGCCACTCGCTGCGCGCGCCCCCAGCGGACAGACAGAGGGTCTGGAAGGAGAGGGCGGGAGACAAGCGCGGGTAATCTCGGGGGTTCTGGGGCCTGTGGGGCGGGTCGTCACCTGCCCCGCGCACGCGCAGTCCCTTCAGTGCGGTGTGATCCGGCGAGTGGAATTCTGGGAGATGTAGTCCCGGGGTTAAAGCGCTGAAAGGCTCCATTCTGAGCGTCCAGGACTCTCCCTTTCTACTCTGATTCCACCTACTCCCTATGGACTGTTTTCTTTTTTAGAGACAGAATCTTGCTCTGTCGCCCAGGCTGTAGTGCAGCGACGTAATCATAGCTCACTGTGAACTTGAACTCCTGCTCAAGCGATGCACCCGCCCCCAGCCTTCCTAGTAGCTGGGACTACAGGCACGCCACCATGCTGGGCTATTTTTAAAATTTTTTTCTTAGGACAGGGTCTCACTATGTTACCCAAACTGGTCTTAAACTCTTGGCCTCAAGTGATCCTCCTGCGTCAGCCTCCTGGTCGCTGGGATTACGACGGGAGCCCCCACGCCTGGCCTGGACTCTTTGGCCTTGCCTCAATTGAAAATCAAAGGGCCCAGTCTCTGTTGAAGGATTTCTAGTAAAAGCCTTTGAGTTTGCCCCCAGGAAAGGGGAGATTGCCCGATTCACTCCGCCTCCCTCTAACCCGACGCCCTTCCCTAACCCCAACCTATCCAGCAGGGCAAAATTAAAACCACCTGCCTGCTTTATGGGCTTCAAGTGTGAACGTTAGGAAATACTGACTCAATTCCTTATCTCGTTAGCTCCCCAGGCAAGACAGATCGTGCTCCTATCTCAGATGTCCGTAGACCTGAGAGATTTGGAGATCTAAGAAAGCTGGAAGATGAAAGGATCTTTCCTAGGCAATTGGCTACAGAAATAAAGGGGACAAAGATAAAACTAATCTGATGAAAACAATCTGGACCAGAGGAAGGATCTCAATAAATAACTTATTTAGTCAACAGTCGTTGATGGATGCTAAAAGTATTAGATAATCTACGGGAGAATTTTACACTGAAGGATGTACACTGAAGATCACCTGTATGTACTAATCAATCTTAGATAATGAAACATAGAACAGCTGTGCATTGTGTTTCTTGATGTGATGCAATTGCACAGAAATATTTATGAAGTATAGTGTATTTTTGTAAAAAAAAAAAAAAGTTGAGTGACTCTAATCAAATTTTGGCTATAATTTCCAGTTGACAGGAAAGAAACAACTGAATAACACTACAAAAAAGCAATCAGACAAATCCAGAATGTGGGCCAATGTTCAGAACAAATGACCTTTTCTTCCTTCAGCAATTTCAGGGTATAAAAATGGGGGGAGATGTTTTAGATTATAAGAAATTTAAGAAATATATTCAAATGTTGGCCAGGTGCAGTGTCTCACACTTGTAATCCCAACACGCTGAGGATCACTTGAGGTCAGGAGTTCAAGACCAGCCTGGGCAACATGGTCAAACCCCGTCTCCAACAAAAAATACAAAAATTAGCCAGGCATGGTGGTGCACACCTGTAGTCCCCAGCTACTCAGGAGGCTGAGGCAGGAGAATAGCTTGAACTCAGGAGGCAGAAGTTGCAGTGAGCCGAGATTGTGCCACTGCATTCCAGCCTGGGCAACAGAGCAAGACTCCATCTTGAAAAAAATAAAAATAAAAATAAATATATTCCAATGCAATGAGTACAGCTTGTTTGGATCCTGATTCAAACAAACTGTAAAATGACATTTTGAGACTGAGAAACAAAAATTCTAAGTCCCAACCAACTGAATGGACCCCGCCTTGGCTAAGGGGACGCTAGAGCAACCTTAAAAACTGAGTTCATGGCTATGATGAGATGGGAGGTCTAACATGCCTCAATATGCCCCTTCCTTATTAACCTTTAAGCAGAATTCTTTCCTAAGGAGTAAGCAGAAACCAGCTCTAGAAATCAAGAAAGGGATGATTCATTGGTTTTAGAGGCCAGAACCAGACTCCCTACTCTTTGCACTTTTCTTTTCTTTTCTTTTTTTTTTTTTTTGAGAAGGGATCTCACTATGTCACCTAAGCTGGAGTGCAGTGGCATGAACACAGCTCACTGCAGCCTCAAACTCCTGGGCTGAAGCAGTCCTCCACCTGAGCCTCCCAAGCAGCTAAGACCACAGACACAAACCACCACACCTGGCCAATTTTAAAATTTTTTGTAGAGACAAGATCTTTATGTTGCCCAGACTGTCTCTGCAGTTTCAAAGTGAAAGCTCATCAGTTTCACAATGCATCCCTTCCTAAAACTGACCATCTCCAGATGGGTTTTGGAGGAGGGTGCACAGTGAGGGTTTTCATTTCCTGTGCTATACCTTTTGACATCAGAGGGCTGAAAACTGCTCCCTAGGATCACGTGAATGCAGCCATTTTTTTTAATATGCAACCCATGAAGAGGCATGAAGCTCAGTTGTGCATGTACTTGTTTCTGTCATAAACAATCATGACTCCTCCTATAGCTTATTAAATATGTATATTTAGCCAGCCCACTCTGTGTAAATTCCTGTTCCCTTTACCCCTCCCTCAAAGTACCTGCTATCAGCTTCTGCCAGAAACTATACTTCCCAGCCTGTCAGAATGGTCACCTTGCAGGCTGCAACCCTTTATAAGAAATAAAGCTCTCCTTTTCAAATTTATGAGCCCCAAGATTCTTCGTTGTCAAGACTATGGAAAAATCTGAATAAGGATTGGGAACATTAAGAACATAGCTGATGTGGTAGGCCCAATGGCTCAAGTCTGTACTCCCAGCTATTTGAGAGACTGAGGTGGGAGGACTGCTTGAGTCCAGGAGTTTGAGGCTACAGTGAGCTAACACTGCACCACTGTGCTCCACCCTGGTGATCCCCTCTCTTAAAAAAAAAGAAAAAAAAATAGAGCATAGACAATGTTAAGAAACTACTATTTATTCTCTTATTGTAGGGAGCTGAATGGTGGGCCCCCATAGAAAAGATGTATCTGTATCCTAATTCCAGGAACTTGTAAATATTACCTTATATGGTTGATGGTGTTTAGGAAATGCCACCCCAAAATATGACACTCTGGTATGTTGATTACATTGGACAAAGGGCACAAGGTAATAGCAGATGCAGTCGGGGGGTTGTCTGAGTTCCTCCAAAAGGAACTCAATTGGTATGAATCCTTTCCCTGAGAATATTATCAACTGGGAAAAATGAACTCAGATCACAGGAGAGGAAACTGGAGGTTCACACTGTGCCCAGACAATCACCTATTCTCCTGACGGCTGCTGTGAGATAACTTTATTTCCTGAGAGACTTTTATCTACAGAACAAGACCACTTTCATTCACCACGTAATTCCTCCCCTCACCATCCCATAACTTGTGTCTCCACCACCTCCCAGAAGTCCCAAGCTCCTATTCCTTCCTGTAGCTCAGGATGCTATATAAGCCTTGAACATCTGACCCTTCTTTTGAGTCTCATATTTTGTAGGACACTTATGTGTATGTACAACAATAAATGTGGTTTTTCTCCTGTTAAACTCTTTTTTTTTTTTTTTGAGACAGGGTCTCATTCTGTTGCCCAGGCTAGAGTGCAGTGGCATGATCTCGGCTCACTGCAGCCTCTGCCTCTCGAGTTCAAGCGATTCTCGTGTCTCAGATTCCTGAGTAGCTGAGATTACAGGCATGCATCACCATGCCCGGCTCATTTTTGTATTTTTAGTAGTTTCACCATGTTGGCCAGGCTGGTCTCCAACTCTCGACCTCAGGTGATCCACCCACCTCAGCCTCCCAAAGTGCTGGAATTACAGGCATGAGCCACCGTGCCCAGTCCTTTTTTTTTTTTTTTTTTTTTTTTTTTGAGATAGTCTCGCTCTGTCATCCAGGCCGGAGTGCAGTGGCACGATCTGGGCTCACTGCAACCTCCGCCTCCCATGTTCAAGTGATTCTCACGTCTCAGCCTCCCGAGTAGCTGGGATTACAAGCGTGCACCACCATGCCCGGCTAATTTTGTATTTCTGGTAGAGATGGAGTTTTGCCATGTTAGCCAGGCTGGTCTCAAACTCCTGGTCTCAAGTTATCTGCCGCCTGTAGTCCCAGCTACTCAGGAGGCTGAGGTAGGAGGATTCCTTGAGCCTGAGAGGTCGAGGCTACAATGAGCCATGATCATGCCACTGCTCTCCAGCCTGAGTGACAGAGCGAGACCCTGCCTCAAAAACAAACAAACACCTGAGTAACAAAAGAATAGATATGGTAGCTGCTCAAGTAGTGATAGAGTACACTGAACTATCCTCTACCTGTGTGTGTGTTCAAAAATTTCCAACTGAAAGACAACATGTTCACATTGAACTTGTTCCCACCCATTACCACTCCACTGCTAGCTTTCTCCATTTCAGTTAATGGCAATTCCATTCTTCCGATTGCTCAGACCAAAAACCTTGGAGTCACCCTCGANCTGTCATCCAGGCCGGAGTGCAGTGGCACGATCTGGGCTCACTGCAACCTCCGCCTCCCATGTTCAAGTGATTCTCACGTCTCAGCCTCCCGAGTAGCTGGGATTACAAGCGTGCACCACCATGCCCGGCTAATTTTTGTATTTCTGGTAGAGATGGAGTTTTGCCATGTTAGCCAGGCTGGTCTCAAACTCCTGGTCTCAAGTTATCTGCCGCCTGTAGTCCCAGCTACTCAGGAGGCTGAGGTAGGAGGATTCCTTGAGCCTGAGAGGTCGAGGCTACAATGAGCCATGATCATGCCACTGCTCTCCAGCCTGAGTGACAGAGCGAGACCCTGCCTCAAAACAAACAAACACCTGAGTAACAAAAGAATAGATATGGTAGCTGCTCAAGTAGTGATAGAGTACACTGAACTATCCTCTACCTGTGTGTGTGTTCAAAATTTCCAACTGAAAGACAACATGTTCACATTGAACTTGTTCCCACCCATTACCACTCCACTGCTAGCTTTCTCCATTTCAGTTAATGGCAATTCCATTCTTCCGATTGCTCAGACCAAAAACCTTGGAGTCACCCTCGACTGCTTTCTTTTGGTCATACCCCCACCTCCAATCAGTCAAGAAATCCTGTTTGCTCCATGTCCAAAATATATTCAAAATCTGACTACTTTTTTATCACCCCATTGGTATCACCCCAGTTGCCATCCAGGACGCCATTGTCTCTTGCCTGGATTATTATTGCAATAGCCTCCTAACTGCTCATCCTACTTCCCATTCTCCCCTACTCCCCATAGACATTCACAAGACCAGAATGAAGAGTGATCCTTTTAGGATGCAAGGTAGATCATGTAATTCTCTGTTCAAAAGGCTCCAATAGATGCATCCTCCATTCAAAGTAAGAGGCCAAGTCTTCACCAAAGGTCTACAAAGTCTGCAACATCTGGCCCCCACCATTACCTTCCTGTCTCATTTCCTACTATTCTCCACCTTTTTTTTTGAGACGGAGTCTCGCTCTGTCGCCCAGGCTGGAGTGCAGTGGCCGGATCTCAGCTCACTGCAAGCTCTGCCTCCCGGGTTTACGCCATTTTCCTGCCTCAGCCTCCTGAGTAGCTGGGACTACAGACGCCCACCACCTCGCCCGGCTAGTTTTTTTTTGTATTTTTTAGTAGAGACGGGGTTTCACCGTGTTAGCCAGGATGGTCTCGATCTCCTGACCTCGTGATCCGCCCGTCTCGGCCTCCCAAAGTGCTGGGATTACAGGCTTGAGCCACCGCGCCTGGCCTTCTCCACCTTCTTAAACTCATTTCATCCATACTGGTTCCTCATAGCTCCTCAGGTATGCTAGGCATGCTTTCATCTCAGGGTCTTCGCTTTTTCCCAGAATAGGTGCACGACTCACTCCCCTCGCCTCCTTCGAGTCTTTTCTCAAGTGTTACCTTCTAGTGAGGCCTACCCTGACCATCCAACTCAGCACTCCTCATCGCCTTTCCCTGCTTTATTTTTCTCCACAGCTTTTATACCTTTTCTCACCTTTCTATATATTATTCTTTTAATAATTTCACTATCTCCTCGACCAGAATGGAAACTCTATGATGGGCACTGTTTTATCTCCTGTACCTAGAATAGCATCTGGCATACAGAAAGGACTAAAAAAAAATACATTCAACTGAATTGAGATAATCTGGATAGGAGAAAATTATGGTGCTCCCTAGAAAAATATTATTTTTGCTAAAGTATAAACACAGTGGACAATGAAGAAGAGGGTTAAACAATAAGGGCACTTGACTTGTCTTTCATATCTAAAATGACTGGAATTTAAGGAAGGACAGAAAGGAGCCTCATTTTATGGATGGAGAAATCAAGGCCCTGGAAGCTTGTTCTAAGCCATCCAATGAGTTAAGGTTTTCCAATGCTTCCAATTAGATTATAATTCTAACAGGTCTGACTGAAAGCCCTTTCTGGTAAATTGCACAATCTTTATAATAGCTACCCTTCATAAAGCAGCTTGGATTCCCTACACATTAGAACTCCACTAAATATTAAAATTAGTCACTAAGTCTGAGCAACCTAATTTACCGCTCTGTTTAATCCTACCCTTTCCTATTTCAGCTCCACCAGCCTTGACTTGAAAGTAGGTAACCAAATATAGTTCATCTAGGAAGGAGGAAATTGGAAGGCAAGAAATGATATAAATAAGCTGCCAGACCAGGATCTTGTGTGAACAGGACACCAGCACTTCCAACAACACCACATAGAAGCTAAAAGAGGGGTTGAGCCTCCCAACCCTTGTCCTGGGAGCTTCAAGTATGGTGAGGCACAATTTTTATTAAAAGAGTTTACAAACAGATTAAACACACACACACACCCCAAAAAAACATACAATCTCCATGCTCACCCACAGATAGGAATGTTGGCTAAGGGCTAAGGAATCCCTCAATAACTGGGACTGATGGCATTAATCCCCACAGCCTAGAGCTGGGACAGGCTCTGTCTTCATCACTGTCCTGGGGCCAGCAAGTCTAAGGCAAAAACCTGCTGGGAGGATTAAAGGTGCTCCAGAAAGGAAGATATCTTTCAGGCTGAGGTTTTTGCCTAAGGTCCATGAGGAAGGTCCCTAGAGTTAAACGCACATTATTGGAGAAAAGGCCCCTGGATGTAGAGAAGAAAGGACTCTTCTCTGGCACCAACAGCAATAAAATTTACTGGTTGAAAACATCCTGAATCTGGGAGAAGGAAGAAGCTTTATATATAAATCTCTTCTAGTCTCTTGTTCTCAGTTGAGTTGGCAGCCTATCTCTTTTCTAGTCTCTTTAGTTCTCAGTTGAGTTGGTGGCTTGTGTAGTAGAATAAGGAAGAGTTGACAATAGCAGGGCAACCAAAGTTGGAGGCTGGACCACAGGAATCTGGAATCACATGCTATGGGTTGGCCTCAGGAGGTGAATGAGTTTCCTGCAGTGTTTGGCAGAGGCAGGCCTAGGACTGCTGTGTGGCAGTGACTGATTCCCCAGAGAGAGCAAGGCTAGTTTCTCACTGGCACCCAGGGACACCAGTACCTGTAGGATAGAGAACAGATGATAGAACAGAACATGAGGCTCAGAAATGGTGGTGTCTGGGGCAGGTGCAGAGGACTTTCATTTACCCAGGAATTCCCACTTGAGAAGAGGAAGAAAAAGGAAATGGGCTCTTGAGGACTTGGAAAAGACTGAATGGGAGAAGAGAAACCTTGGAGATAGGAATCATCAGGACCAGAAGTCTACTTCCATTCTCTTTGGTTATAGACCATGAAACCAAGGCACTAAGGGACACATATACATGTCCCCAGGAAGACTTGATGAATGCAGCAGTAACTCACAGTAAGCCAAAAGGTCTAATTCCCAGCCTTCAATGCAGATGAGTGGGTTCTAACCTCATTACCACCAAGAATCCCATTAATTATTTTCCCCATGGATTGAACAAGATTCCTATAGGATCTTCATCATCAGCCAGGCAAGGTGGCTCACGCCTGTAATCCCACACTTCGGGAGGCCGAGGTAGGGGGATCATGAGGTCAGGACATCGAGACCATCCTGGCTATCACGGTGAAACTCTGTCTCTACTAAAAAAAATAATAATAATACAAAAAAATTAGCCGGGCATGGTGGCAGGTGCCTGTAGTCCCAGCTACTCGGGTGGCTGAGGCAGGAGAATGGCGTGAACCCAGGAGATGGAGCTTGCATTGAGCCGAGATCGTGCCACTGCACTCCAGCCTGGGCGACAGAGCGAGACTCTGTCTCAAAAAAAAAAAAAGAAAAAAAAGATCTTCACCATCCTCTCAAATTTCTGTTCTGCATGAACTTCCCAATGCTACCACTTTGAGATGTCATAATTTGTATTACCATATGTAGATATGTGTGATTTCCAATGGGCTTTTTTTTTTTTTTTTAGAGAGAGAGTCTCGCTATGTCACCCAGACTGGAGTGCAGCGCCATCATCTCAGCTCACTGCAACCTCCTCCTCCCAGGTTCAAGCGATTCTCTTGCCTCAGCCTCCCGAGAAGCTGGGATTACAGGCACCTGCCACCATACGCAGCTAATTTATGTATTTTCAGTAGAGACAGGGTTTCACTATGTTGGCCAGGCTGGTCTCAAACTCCTGTCCTCAAGTAATCTGCCCACCTCCATCTCCCAAAGTGCTAGGATTATAGGCAAGATCCACAGAGCCTGGCCTATTGGGCTCTTTATATACTGAAAATCGCAGTCAGGCAGGGTGGCTCACACCTGTATTCCCAACACTTTGGGAGGCTGAGGCAGGTGTTCAAGGTCAGGAGTTCGAGATCAGCCTGGCCAACATGGTGAAACCTTGTCTCCATTAAAAACGCAAAAATTAGCCAGGTAAGGTGGTGCGTGCCTATAATCCCAGCTATTTGGGAGGCTGAGACAGGAGAATTGCTTGAACCTGGGAGGCAGAGGTTGCAGTGAGCCAACATCGTGCCATTGTACTCCAGCCTGGATGACAGAGTGAGACTCCATCTTAAAAATAAATAAAGGCCGGGCGCGGTGGCTCACGACTGTAATCCCAGCACTTTGGGAGGCCGAGGCAGGCGGATCACAAGCTCAGGAGATCGAGACCACAGTGAAACCCCGTCTCTACTAAAAATACAAAAAATTAGCCGGGCGTGGTGGCGGGCGCCTGTAGTCCCAGCTACTAGGGAGGCTGAGGCAGGAGAATGCCGTGAACCCAGGAGGCAGAGCTTGCAGTGAGCCAAGATCGCGCCACTGCACTCCAGCCTGGTGGACAGAGTGAGACTCCATCTCAAAATAAATAAATAAATAAATAAATAAATAAATAAATAAGTAGGCTGAGCACAGTAGCTCACACCTGTAATCCCAGTACTTTGGGAGGCCAAGGAGGGCAGATCACGAGGTCATGAGATCAAGACCATCCTGGCTAACATGGTGAAACCCCATCTCTACTAAAAAAATACAAAAAATTAGCCGGGCATGGTGGCGGGCGCCTGTAGTCCCAGTTACTCGGGAGGCTGAGGCAGGAGAATTGCATGAACCCAGGAGGCGGAGCTTGCAGTGAGCTGAGATTGCGCCACTGCACTCCAGCCTGGGCGACAGAGAGAGATTCTGTCTCAAAAAAACAAAAAAGTAAATAAATATATAATAAAAATACAAAAATTAGCTGGACATGGTGACAGGCACCTATAGTCCCAGCTACTCAGGAGGCTGAGGCACAAGAATCGCCCGAACCTGGGAGGCAGAGGCTACAGTGAGCTGAGATTGCACCACTGCAATCTGGCCTGGGCGACAGTGTGATTTAGTATCAAAAAAAAAAAAAGAAAAAAAGAGCAGCTCACACCTGTAATCCCAGCACTCTGGGAGGCCAAGGCAAGTGGATCACATGAGGTTGGGAGTTTGAGACCAGCCTGACCAACATGGAGAAACCTTGTCTCTACTAAAAATACAAAATTAGCCAGGCGTGGTGGCACATGCCTGTAATCCCAGCTACTCCGGAGGCTGAGGCAGGAGAATTACTTGAACCTGGGAGGTGGAAGTTGCGGTGAGCCAAGATCACGCCATTGCACTCCATCCTGGGCAATAAGAGTGAAACTCTGTCTCAGAAAAAAAAAAGAAAAAAGAAAATTGCGCAGAAGAGGCAGGATAAAGTAGTGGTTAAGAGAATGGGGTCTAGACTCAGACTTCTAAGTTCAAAAGCCCAATCCTACACACTGTCCTTGTAACTTGGACAAGTTATTAAATTATCTGTACCTCAGTTTTGTCATCTGCAAAATTAGGATGGTAATAGTTTAAACCAGAAAATAAAGGTAAAATGCTTAGCATCGTGCTTTTCTCATGGTAAGTCTAAAAAAACAGTCAGCACCTTTGTGGTACACAGAGTAAAACTATTCTATCTCAGCATCTCTTAGTCTCCCCTCATCTCCCTCCTGCACAGCTCTAGAAGAGATCAACTGTGGTCCTTGAGATCTCAGACATTTCCCAGCCCATTGGCGCCCTCTTCTAGCTCCCTTCCTTTCTCCAAGGCTGGAGATGGTAATTGGAACACTCACTCCAACACACTGTCCCTGGGAGAAACACGGCATAAGTTTCTGGATGTCCTGATTGCAATTCCTTACAGCTGATCTCAGATAAATGTTGTGAACTATAGGGGCCCTGATCATCATGATTCATAAGCACTGTAGGGTATACCTGATGGATGCCAGGCTCCTGTTGCAGGCTCCGGAGGGCAATGAGGGCGGCCTCCTTCACATTTGGCTGGGGGTCTCCACATGCCATCTCTAGGAGTCGCTGGGGTACTTGGCACTGTAACAGCTCCTCTCCCAACCCTTCAGGTCCCAAGTTGCCCAGAGCTGATGCAACATTGCGCCGGATACCAGCCTGAGGATCTCCAAGCAGCTGGGTCATACTGGGCACTGCAACTGCCAGGGCAGGTCCCAGAGGACCAGCCTGATAGGTTGCATTGCCCACAGCAAAGCTGGCACTGCACCGCACAACAGGATCCTTGTCTCCAAGCCCAAGTAGCAGAAGGCTGAGCAGTCCAGACTGGCTCTGCAGTGCCCCACGCAGGGCCACGCTGTGTTGGAGCAAGTGTCCCAGGAGCCTATAAGTGTGTGCCCGCACAGAATTCCCTGGGTGGCCCAGGAAGCTGCGCAGGGGCCGATAGGATTCATCAGAGCCAGCCAGAAGCTCTTGGATAAAGGACAAGTAGCTGGGAGACAGGACCCTGGCGGTATGGGCCAGTAGGGAGAGAAGGTCAGAGGTCAGCAGTGGCTGGTCACTCAGGAGGGCAACTGAGAGAAACGAGACGATGGTTCTAGGAGAGGCAGCCACTGTGTTCACAAACTGATTGAGAGAGGTGGGATCCGTGAGGGCCAGGCGTGTGAGGAGGCTGATGGGCAGCTCTACTTGCGTCAACGGAAGATGGTAGCAGCAGACCTGATAGAACAGGAGGTAAAATGATTCAGGGAGAGGGAGAGTATATGCTGCTAGAAAGAAGCCCAAAACCTGAGAGAGACAAAAGCCAAGCTATGGTGAGAAATGCCACAGAGAGCTGGAAGTCCCGCCCCACAGCACTCCACATGAGATACGATGTGGAGCCTGAGAGAGCAGGTTCTTTCCAAGATCATTCCTTACTTTGCAAGGACTCGGTCTCTGCCTTCAAAGATCCACTGTGAAAAAACAAAAAAAAAAAAAACAAAAGAACCAAGACCCACTGTGCAATGCCAATAATTGCCAGAAACATGATTCCTGGCCAAGGAGCTGAGTCTTCAGTGCCTAGAGTAGGATGTTCTCCCCAGTGAGCACCAACAGAACCAGGTGACGGACTGATGGAGAGGAGGAGGCACCAACCCAGCTCCCACCACATGCCTCTGCACAGGCCTGAGTACTGTCTCCATGCCACCTTTTGAGTCAAGCCAGCTGCTCCACACTTACAGGGGCCTAGAAGAGCCCTGGAGCTGCTGGGAAGTAAATTAGAGGATATAAGGTTGGCTATCTTCCTCTCCCACCTTCATGCTAGCTGCCCAAGTACCTGCAGCAGATGGGCTGCAACTTCTGAGTCCCTGAGGTCGGCCAAGATGTCTATAAGGAGGTTGGCATCCACGTCCAGCGCAAAGGGGAAGCAAAGGAGCTGGCAGACAGAGAGCACCACGACAGGGAGAAACTCAGACCCATGAGGCCTAAGGAAAGGAATGTCAAAGAGACTTTTATCATTCCCCCTCCCTCCTCCAATTCCTTCGCCCAGCTCCCGTTCTACAATCTCAGCCAGTACTTAGGTTTCCAGCCTAAACCTGATCTCATCTTTCTTGCTTCATAGTTCAATCTGTCAGTAACTTCTCTCCTGCCTTCTCTCTCCCTCCCCATTGCTGACTCTGTGGCTCTTCCTCTAGCTCAAACTCACGCTTGGCACAGTTGATTCAGGAAGCTGGGGCGAAGCAGATGCTTTAGGATGGACATGAGGATACTTCCATGCTGGGACAGGCAGCTCAGGCATAACTGGGGCTCCTGGGTAAAGGTGGCCATGGCCAGGCTCAGCAGGGCTGCCATGCCTGGGAACACCAAAAATAGAGACCCAATGGAACAGGCAAGAGGCCCAGATACCCCTGCTTCCCCACAGTTCCCAGGGCTACACCTGTTCAGTCCCTTCCCCGTCTTAGAGCAGCTCTAGCGCCGACACCGCTTCCTGTCCCCAGGCAAAAGCAAAAAAAAAGAAACCTCTGTGGGTTAACCCAGTTCTGGGCTGCCTCCTGTTGGAGATCAATGCACTCCCAAAAAGGATACTGATAGAAAGATACCCTGGGGAGAAATCAGTGTCCAGTCTGGCTCTGGGCTTGGTGGACTGGATAGCGAAAGCTCCCCTTCCTGTGTAGATGCCTCCTTGGTGAGCCTCAGGACCATGGAGAAGCGGTGCCACAAAACGGTCCACATTTCCGAACTGGCCACATCCCTGATTAGGCCAGCCTTCCCCTGCTAGAAATAAAAGTGAAAGAGGGCCGGGGGAAAGACAGAAGCCAGGAGTTCAAATGCTTTTATTCATTCCTGTCCCTGACTTACAAGGAAAGGAAATCCCAGAAATAATTCCTTCTGCTTTCCCACCTAGTATTTCCTTGTTGTCTTATTTCACTTTCTTGTCAAACCTTAACCCTCTGACCTCACAACTCATGTGTATGTCTGCTGAAACCCAGGGAATTCATTTTATCCCCCACTGGATCCCAGGGGATGCAGCGAATGGTTTCCTTCAAAGGGTCGGTACTGAGGGCAGGCAGGGAAGTTCCAAGGCTATCACAGGCACAGTAGCTTGAGATGGGAGGCTGTGGGTTGCTTCTTCATTCCTCTGGTCCAGAGGCTCCCCAAAATGCCCAGTTCCTCTCCCTTTACTTCCCATCCATCCCAAGATGCATCTGTACCTCAGTGAGGAGCTGCAACAGAAGGATGAGGAGACCATCATAGAATCCACAACTACCTGGTGGAGTCAACCGAACCTGTCAGAGAGAAACAAGAATAATGCAGGTGCCTAAGAGGAATGGGGTGGCCGTTAAACCAAGGCAGGTCAGTGATGGTGCCATGGAGGGAACAGATTTGAGAGTCAACCGGAAGGTAGAATATATGGGATCTGGGGGAACCATTTGGATGGGGGAATAATGGTGAAGACAGAACAGTCACTGATGACTCCCAAAGTTCTGACTTATGCTCCTGGATGAGTGTTAGTACTATCACTAGTGATACAACCTGTCTGAAGGCTAACTTAGTCTAGAAAAAGCAGATGAGTATTATTACATTGGTGTGTCTATCTTTCAAGTGTGTTGTGACATAACATGTGAAAATGTTTTATAAATTATAAAGAATTCAGCCAGTGCAGTAGCTCACGCCTATTATCCCAGCACTTTGGGAGGCCAAGGCGGGTGGATCACGAAGTCAGGAGTTCAAGACCAGCCTGGCCGACATGGTGAAATGCCGTCTCTACTAAAAATACAAAAATTAGCTGGGCATGGAGGCACGCACCTGTTGTCCCAGCTACTCAGGAGGCTGAGGCAGAAGAACTGCTTGAACCCAGGAGGTGGAGGTTGCAGTGAGCCGAGATCATGCCACTGCACTCCAGCTTCGCAACAGAGTGAGACTCCATCTCAAAAACAAACAAACAAAAAAAAGAATTCTACATATATAAAGGATGACAGGCCGGGCACAGTGGCTCATGCCTGTAATCCCAGCACTTTAGAAGGCGGAGGCGGGTGGATCACTTGAGGTCAGGAGTTCAAGACCAGCCTGGCCAACATGGTGAAACCCCATCTCTACTAAAAGTACAAAAAAAATGAGCCAGGCGTGGTAGTATACACCTGTAATCCCAGCACTTTGGGAGGCCGAGGTGGGTGGATCACATGAGGTCAGGAGTTCGAGACCAGCCTGACCAACCTGGAGAAACCCCGTCTCTACTAAAAATACAAAAATTAGCCGGGCATGGTGGTGCATGCCTGTAATCCCACCTACTCGGGAGGCTGAGGCAGGAGAATCACTTGAATCCAGGAGGCAGAGGTTATGGTGAGCCGAGATCGCACCATCGCACTCCAGCCTGGGCAACAAGAGGGAAACTCCATCTCAAAAAAAAAAAAAAGGATGACAATAATTTGATTATAAAGTCTATCCTTCTTTTTACAAAATGAAGGAAAGATGAGTTCCAAAGGGTCTAAAAATGAAAGGAAGAAAAGTCCTGGGAAAGGAGAAAGCAGAAAGAAGCCTACATAATGGACTGATGTCCTGAAGAATTCACAGGATGTCAGCCACCTTTTCCATCTGTTAAGAAGAACAAGTGGGAAAAGCAGAGTGGAAGCTGAAGTCAGAGGTGAAGAAATTATGCATTAGGAAGGACTCTGCCAAGAGCATGAGCTTCTGGAGGAGGAGAATGAAGCAGGCAGGGTTATCACACTACTCAGAAAACCCAGGTTAGTCACCCTTCCTCTTCCCTTCCCTCCCTCACTCTCTAGAAGCCCTGCATATTAAAAAGAAATCTAAAGTCTGGATCAATCTGGGTTCAGAGGGGCCTATTATCCGGCAACAAATCTAGAAAAGGAAGGGCTCCTTGATTCCTTTTCCATTCCTCAGTTTACTCCAGGCTTGCTAGCATTTCAGTCTTTTCCCCTTGAATGCGGTCCTAGTGTCTGACTCAGAGAAAACATGTCTGTGCCCTCCCTGGGGAGCCTCACCTCTGCAGGGGCAGACAAGGCATGTGTGGCTGCAGCCATCCATTCCATGGGCTGGAGGTTAAAGGTCACCCCTTGCTGACCAAGCTGTCCCAATAGACAGGCTGCTGCACTCTGTGGGAGAGGTAGAAGAGGAGAAAGAATGTCCAAATCTAAATAGCATTCAGGACAGGCAGAGAGGATTTATGTCTCTGCCAAAAGAATGCCTCCAGAAACATGCAAATTGGATAGTGACTCCCCCACTTCCACAAGGGGTAGATGCTAGGGTGAAAAGGGGAGAAGGGTGAAGGTTAAAAATTTACCACAAGAGAGACGACATGCGAATGGGTAAAGAGAGTAGCAACGTCACTGCCTAGCTTCTCCATTCTGGAATAAACAGATATATCAAGGGGTGCAGCAGTATTAAAGGAGGTTAGTAAGCGGCCTCCCCTCTCCCTTGCATGACGTTCTTCACCTAGGCTGCATGTCTACCTCCAAGGCACAAAGTTGATGGGAGTCTAGGTCTGTTCTTTGTAGAGAAAGCTTCAAACTCTCTATCCCAATTCCTCCTAAGGATAGGCTGTAGGGTACCATTCTACATATTCTTTGTGAGGGTTAGCTATGTGGCTAGAAGACTTCTGTGGAGACACCCTACTTTATGACTTACCCACAAGGCAGGTTTTGGAGCCGAAAGACAAGAAGGGAGAGGAAGTAGAGTGTCACTTCAGTAGACTCTTCCCAATCTACTACCTTTACCTACAAAGGAAACCTAAGATATCAGAACAACCTCTGGTTGAGACAGTGGGGCCACCAGGGGAAGCCCACCTGTGCTGCTGGCTTACCTTGCCCTGAACCAACACAAACAGGGATTCCAAGGCCAGGGGATCCTGCCCTAGAAGATGGCACAGGCGCTCACTGACAAGGCAGCAGGAGTACAGAACCTGAGAGAGAGGGAATGAGTCTGGCAGTGAAGCAGAGCAGGCCCCGGGCTCCAAGATTGAAAGCTCAGCTGAAACACCAGCCAGCCCCTCAAAAGATCTGGTACCCACACTTGGGAGTGTGAGAGAACCCCCTTCTGCCTCTTGCTGTGAGATAGCGAGACAGGGACCCTTCTCGGTTCTGCTGAGGACTGGCTAACAGTGGGGTCCTCTCAGTTGAACAGATTTAAAAACAGAAAGGAGTCTTCCAAGGGGGTGTCTCAATTGGTCTCTCTCAGTCTCTCTCTCTCTCTTAGTCCCCCTCTCTTGGTCTGTCTCTCTGTTTCTCTCTCTGTCTATATGGGGAGTTAAAAATAAAGCTGTGACGCCAGGAGTTAAGAGAATTACCTTGAGAAGGTGCAGGCACAGGATGGGATGCTGCAGGCCAGAGATGAGGGATGGCCTGAGCTGGCTGCTGTCTTCAGTTAGCTGATTTGCCAAATGCCAACAGACCTATAGAGACGTACCTGAAGGCTCAATCCTATCCATATTATTACAACCCTATTCCTCACATATGTCCAAAATGATCAGGACTCTCAGTCTCTTCCTAGTCACTCTTCCCACATTCACCAGAAACTTCAGATCCTATTTTATCCCCAGTCTTCATCACCAATAGAAAACCAAAAGTCATGGCATAGTTTGGCCCCAGTGTAGCCAGGTAGAGAGGAAAGGATTACTGACCAACAGGGATCAGGAAAGTTGAATCCTCAGTCCTTGAGGAAGCATCAATGGAGGCTTCAGATCAGCTGCCCCACCACCTGGGCAGTTTATCACTGTGCTCTCTCCCTCACCAACTGGCCATGGGCTCTGGGATTCTGGCTATATCATGTTCTACAAATGGCCCAGGGTGGGAGCATCTGTTTCTGGAAGTACTAAAGGAGGGGCTTAAAAGCTTGTTTTTCTGTCTTTCTGAAAAACTGGGGCTAGCCTCCCCAACTCCTCTGGCAGAAGGGATGAGAGGAACAAGCAATTGTAGCTCGGACCTGCTCCTTGGCGTCCCAGCACTCAGGCAGTCCCACAGGAGCAGTGCATATGGCTGCGAGGGCAGAGGAAATGGCTCCAGGTAGATCCTCACTCTGCTCTCGCAGTGGCTGGCTCACTTGTGGGGCTCCTATGGAGAAAAGCAAAGAGTGACTCCAAAGGCCTGGGGCTCTTGCCCTAGACAATAGCACCAGTACTCACTGATATGGCAGCAGGAGTAGGGAACCTAAGGGAGTGGGAAGAATGCAGGATGAAGTCTGTTTGTTTCCCTCAGATCCCCATTCATCCTCTCAGTTCACAGTTATTTACTGAGCACCTACTAAATGCCAGGCGCTATCTAGGTGATGGCACTAGAAAGAGCAGAACCTGAGCTATGCAACAAAGAAGTCAAGAGAACCTCCCTTCCCCACTCAGGTTACCTGGGGGAGTGTGGACAGGGAGCTGTGGAACTGTCAAGCCATGAAGGAGCCCATCCAAGACAACCTGCTGTGTCGTCAGCAAGCTGGAGTAAAAGGCTTTGGAGATGGCCCGGCTGTTCCCATCTATGGCTTCACACAGGACAGTAAAGCACTAAAGGAGACAAGTGCAGAGGTAGCATCAGGGCATCAGAAGACTGGGCTTAGTGTAAAAAACAAGAAACCCTGAGGATCTGAGGAAAGAGGACAAAAACCCAAGCAAACACATGTCTAATTTTAAGCATTCTTCACACCAAAAATGCATTATAACTGCCTTCATTCATGCTTCAAGGACAATAATTTCAGGTGTAAATCCTTCTATTCTCTGATCAGCTGCTCCCTAGATGATGTTTCTCAAAGTGTTTTTTATAGACTGTGAGTATGAGAATTCCTAGCGGTCAAGTGCAATGGCTCATGCCTGTAATCCCAACAGGGGATTGGGAGGCTGAAGCAGGTGGATAGCTTGAGCTCAGAAGTTTGAGACCAACCTGGGCAATATGGCAAAACCGTGTCTCTACTAAAAATATAAAACAAAAATAGTCAGGCCTGGTGGAGTGCACCCATAGTCTCAGCTACTTGGGAGGCTGAGGTGGGAGGATTGCTTGAGCCCGGAGGGTGGAGGTTGCAGTGAGTCAAGATCATGCCACTGCACTCTAGCCTGGGTGACAGAGAGAGACCCTGTCTCAAAAAAAGAAAAGAAAAGAAAAGAAGAAATCCTAGGGATTCCTGGGTCCCTCCCAACTCAGTCCTATTGATTCAGAATTTCAGCAGGTAATTATTCCAAACTCCCCATTCTATTCATAGCACATGACATGAGAAGTGCTGGCCAATAACATGAGTCACTGCTGGCCAAAATTTAGGTTAGACAGTAAAAGCTTTCTGACTTGAAAGGGTGAGGGATATTAAAACAGGAAAACAGGATCTCGGACCAGGAAAGTTTGAGTGAATGCTAGCTAAAGGCAAGAAGTAGTCCAGATTCATGTTCCCAATTACCAGTTTTAACAATGACCAGGCAATTATTTACTTCCTTACACATATATGTTCCTCTCTATCTCCTCTGAGGTTAGTCAGAATACAGCTATTTTCTCATTCAATCCTCCATTCTCCTGTCCCTTACCTCCAGAATCTAGGGAAAAGAACTGAATAGTTTACTAATCCTCAGGACAAACGAGGTTAGACAATACTAGATGATTTGCAAGTCTTTTCAAGAAGAAGTAGTTCTTTTTGTGGTCTCCTGAAATATGCCAAACTGCTTAAAGCCTCTGGGCCTTTATATATGTTACTCCTTCTGTGTAGAATTTCTACGTTGTGCCTCATTTACATGGCAAACGGCAATGTATTCTTCAGATGCTAGCAGAGATGATTTCCTTCTTCGAGATTTCTTCTATGATGCTCCAAATAGTGTTAACTGCATCTTCTTCAGTGGTTAACTGCATCTTCTTCATAAAATACAGTGGTGCTCTTGTATTATATGCAAAGTTCCAATGTACTTTTCACTATTGTCCCTAATCCCTTTACCTCTCCCCTGTTAAATTATCCCTAGTCCCTTGAAGGCAGGCACTTTTTCTTACTCACATGGCATATGGCATGGTGAGAATTCAACAAATGTTTGTTGGATTAACTTGATCTGACCCTACATAGTCATAAGAAAGGGGATGGGAGAAACATGGGGAAAGATAGGAGATACAGAAATCTGGAAGTGGGAGCAGATTACCATGAGGCTGTCCCTCCGCAAAGTCTGCTCAGAGTCATCTGGTTGGGCCAGAAGTTTCCCCAACAGGTCCAGAAAGAGGTTGGCAGCCTCCTGAAATACCTGTAGGCTGGGGGTGGAAAATGAGCCCATGATTTCTTACTTCTCTACTAAAAGCCTGGATATAGTGAATGGGTCAGTTCTGGGCAGGTAGGAGAATCTCTGCAAAGGGACACATCAGAACGTTCTCCCTTCTCCCTTGCCCCCCCCCCCCCCCCCACACACACACACCCTCCAAGCCCCTTCTTTGACATTTTATCTAGGTTATTCACATATTTTTTTTTCTTTCTTTCTTTAATCCACTTGGCTTCCTGGAACAGGTTATTTACATCTTGACCTTTCCATTTTAGGACCATGGTGACTGCTGACTCTTAGAACCTGTAAGTCTTGAGGCCAAGTTGGAGCTGTCTTAGGGTCCTTAAAAGGACTATGAGTGGCCACTCAGCTGATTCCTAAACCTGTAACAAATCACAGCTTCTTCATACTTGTCCTGTTCCTAAATGGGAAGGGCACATGGGGTAGAAACAGAAACCAAACTTGCCAACAGTACAAAAGCACCTCTTATCCTACCTGTCACCTGTCTGGCTCCTCTCCAGATTGAAGGTACAGGCAAAGTAGGCCTGAATCACAGCCATCAGGTCCCGTAAGAAAGTCCCATACCAAGATTGCTGCCCAGGAAAAGGAGAAGAGAGGAAGGGTAATGTGGAGGATGGAAACAAAGAATAGAAAAAACAGTAGAAAGGGTCTATAGAGACCCAGTCAAGTTGATCAAACAGAAAGGGACAGAAGAGAAGTACAGGCAGAGAGAGAGTTCTAGGGGTAACAGAGAATCTGCCAATGGGCTGTAAACAGCCTGGATTAAATGTGTCTTGTTTGGCCTGAATAGCACTTTGGAGTATAGGAGGTTCTATTTTTCAAAAATCTTTTTCTCTAAATTCCTTAAAACCACCCAAGATTAATACTCATCAACAAAGTACAGCTTTCCAGCTGCCTCAGCCTAGGCCCTATTAAGTATTTACACTGACTCTGAAATATTCCCCATCCTCTCAGCCCAGCTACAGTAGGACACAGAAGGGGGAAGTAGAGGTTTGGCCCCAAACACACTGAGTCTCTGTCCCAGCTCTTCCACTTGTTATCTCTGTGACCATTTACAAATTAGTAACTGTGTATGAGTTATCTTTGAATTTTAGTACTCTGCTCTGTAAGATCTGTAAGATCAATGAAGCCTAGGATCTAACACCTCAAAGCACAGTGCTCTAAATATTTAAAAATTACACATAAAAATTTGGGTTTCTACTTTTCCTTAGAAAACTAGAAGATCTGGCAATACCAGGCTCATATTTCCCTGTGGCAACAACGGGCTGAAGGCTGAGGAAAGGATGCCTCTACTCTATTTAGAGTACGCATGTGAACTCTAGTTCATCATATTCCCCACTACACATATAGCCACACGCATAGCCTACTTCACAGCTGACATTATCTGCCTGGCCCCAGAAGGCATTAGAGTTTGCAATTAATAGTTTATTAACTAGAAAGAGGAGGAAAGAAAATAAAAGGCAGTCAGACCAAAGACAGATGGCAATCTGAATGAGAGAAATCCAAGAAAAAGAACCTCTGTGAGTCTTCAGAGGCTCCTGTCCTGGTGCTTACCTGCTGGAGGCTCTTGCTCTCCTGACTGTGCCTGAGTAGACTGAGCGGCAGCCCTGGAAGCCCTGCCTCTCGGCAGAAGGAATACAAGGCAACAGAGTCACTGCAGCTGGAGAGAAGACTGCTTAGGACCCGGAATGCAGGCAGGATGTGGGAAGCACCCTCCAGGATGCCTTTCAGGATCTGGGTGACATGAGGGAAAGAAGCAATGACTGATATTTTCAGAAGTAAAAGAAGAAGAGCTACATATACCAAGTATCCCCAAAGAGCTGGCAAAGCAGACCAAATGCTTGCATTCCTTTCTTTGCAAGCCTAAAACACAGAGAAGGAAAGCAGGGAAACAGGGGGACTGTACCAGGGAAGAAGACAATAGATGGTCAGGTTACCTGACACAGAACACCAGTGACCAGGGGGTAGGGGCCTCTCCTCAGGATCTCTGTCACACTAAGTGCCATTCCCATCTGCTCCCTCCCTTCTCCAGCCCTTTACCTTAAAAACAAAAAACATGTGCACTGCACATGCTTCTGAAAATTCAAAACAATGCATATAAAACAATATTATTCAACCATAAAAAGACAAAACAACATTATTCAACTCTAGATCAGGGTTGACAAACTATGACTCATAGGTCAAATCCAGCCTAACACTTATTTGTATACAGCCTGCATGCTAAGGATAGTATTATATTTTTATTATTTATTTATTTATTTATTTATTTATTTTTCAAGACAGAGTTTCACTCTTGTCCTCCAGGCTGGAGTGTAATGGAGTGATCTTGGCTCACTGCAACCTCTGCCTCCTGGGTTCAAGCGATTCTTCTGCCTCAGCCTCCCAAGTAGCTGGGATTACAGATGCCCGCCACCACGCCTAGCTAACTTTTATATTTTTGGTAGAGATGGGAATTCACCATGTTGGCCAGGCTGGCCTCAAACTCCTGATCTCAAGTGATCCGCCCATCTCAGCTTCCCAAAGTGCTAGGATTATAGGCGTGAGCCACCATGCCTGGCCAGTATTATATTTTTAAAATGGTTATTCTTCAAAAGAAGAACATTTACATCAAGTATTTTATAATATGCCATTAGCTTTTCTAAATGTTGGCATTTGCTCATTTAATATTTACAATAACTGTGAAATAAACAGAATTAGCCATTTTATAGATGAAGAAACTGAAGCTTCTACATAGGTCAAAGAAGCAAAGATCACACAGCTAATGAGTAGTGCAGCTGGAATTCCACCAGAGGGAGTCTTATCCCTAAAGGCAGAGCTTTCAGTCCGCCTCCCCACACTGCAAGTTATCCAACACTAGGAAGAAAACCTGTTAGTGCCAAAAGACAAGTGCAAAGTGCCAAGCCAATTCAATAAGGAAAGGAGAGTTCTTTTCAACAAATGGTGCCAGGACAATTATATATCCACATGCAAAACCAATCAACTTAGATCCTTTTCTCACATTATACACAAAAATTAGCTCAAGATGGGTCAAAAACCTAAATGTAAGAGCTAAAACTATAAAACTTTTAGGAAAAGAGAAAATCTTTAAGACCTTGCATTTGGAAAAGATTTTGTATACCCAACATCAAAAGCATGGACCACAAAGGGAAAAAACAGTAACTGAACTTAATCAAAATTCAACATTTTTTGCTTCAAAAGACACTCTTATGAGAAGGAATGAAAAGACAAACCACAGACTGGGAGAAAATATTTGCAAATCACCCATCTAATAAAGGTCTTATGTTGAGAATATACAAAGAAGTCTTATACAACTCAATAATACAAACAACCAAATTAAAAACTGAGCAAAAGACTTGAGATATTTCACAAAGAAAATATACAAATAGTGACTAAGCCACGAAAACATGTTCAACATTCATCATTAGTGGAATGTAAATTAAAATAACAATGAGATACTACCTCACACTTACTAGAATGGCTACAGTAAAAAAGTTAGACAATAACAAGTTGGAGACAAAGACAAGGATGTGAAGAAACAAGGACACTCATATAATACTGGTGGGAATGTAAAACAGTACAGCCACTTTGGAAAATAGTTCAGCAGTTTCTTAAAATGTTAAATATAAATTTACCATATGACCAGCAATTCTACTCCTATGTAATTACCCAAGGGAAATAAAAACATATATCCAGGCCGGGCGCGGTGGCTCAAGCCGGTAATCCCAGCACTTTGAGAGGCCAAGACGGGTGGATCACGAGGCCAGGAGATCGAGACCATCCTGGCTAACATGGTGAAACTCCGTCTCCACCAAAAAATGCAAAAAACTAGCCAGGCGAGGTGGTGGGAGTCTATAGTCTCAGCTACTCAGGAGGCTGAGGCAGGAGAATAGCGTAAACCCGGGAGACAGAGCTTGCAGTGAGCTGAGATCTGGCCACTGCACTCCAGCCTGGGTGACAGAGCGAGNGCTACTCAGGAGGCTGAGGCAGGAGAATAGCGTAAACCCGGGAGACAGAGCTTGCAGTGAGCTGAGATCTGGCCACTGCACTCCAGCCTGGGTGACAGAGCGAGACTCTTTCTCAAAAAAAAAAAAAAAAAAATATATCCATACATAGACTTGCTTGTGAATGTTTGTAGCAGAATTATTCATAAAAGCCAAAAAGTGGAAACAACCCAATATATCAATGTCTAATCAACTGGTAAGTAGATAAACGAAATGTGATATATCTATATAACGGAATAATAACCAGCTATAAAAAGGGGAATGATGATTAACTAAATGGGGGCTGGGGGCTAGGGGCAGTGGCTCACACCCATAATCCCAGCACTTTGGGAGGCCAAGGCGGGAGGATTATTTGAGCCCAGGAGTTCCAGACCAGCCTGGGCAACATGGTAAAACCTCATCTCTACAAAAAATACAAAAAATTAACTAAGTGTGGTGGTGCACGCCTGTAATCTCAGCTACCTGAGATGCTGAGACACAAGAATCCCTTGAACCAGGGAGGTGGAAGCTGAAGTGACCCGAGATCATGCCACTACACTCCAGCCTGGTGACAGAGTAAGACCCTATCTCAAATATTAAAAAAAAAAAAAAAAAAATGCCGGGCGCAGTGGCTCATGCCTGTAATCCCAGCACTTTGGGAGGCCGAGGAGGGCGGATCACAAGGTCAGGAGTTCAAGACCAGCCTGGCCAAGATGGTGAAACCCCATCTCTACTAAAAATACAAAAAATTAGCCGGGCATGGTGGCACGAGCCTGTAATCCCAGCTATTCTGGAGGCTGAGGCAGAGAACTGCTTAAACCTTGGGGGACAGAGGTTGCAGGGAGCTGAGATTGTGCCACTGCACGCCAGCCTGGGCAACAGAGCAAGACTCTGTCTCAAAAAAAACAAAAAAATGAAAATGGGTATGAGGGATTTTATTGGGGTGATGAAAATGTTCTAAAACTGAACTATGATAACAGTTTTAAAATTGGCAAATTTACTAAAAATCATTTATCATACATCAAAAAAGTATAAATCTTATACATAAATTATACCTGAATAAAGTGATACAGCAACATAGTTTAGCGAGTACCCAGGAAGGAAAAGCACTGTGTTTCAGACAAGCAAAGTAAGGTTTTGCAGGAGGGAACACTAACTTTGCACTAACTTTGAATGCTAATTAAGCAAAATGTCATTCCCCACCCCCCTGCAAAATAACCTTATTCTTCTCACTAGTGTACCTGTAGTACAAAATATTGTATATTCAATTGTTATGTATAATTTCATCAATAAAAAATTAGTGAAAATGTGTTTTCCCTCATTATGTAAGTACTTAACATAATATCCTCCATTTTTGCCTATTGGCTCACAATGCCTAAAATATTTACCATTGAAAAAGTCTGATCCCTGCTCTAGTAGGTATTCTTCCCTTCAGAAACAGAAACCCGAGGGCTGCTCTTTCTGTGTTACTAACGAGGCTGGCAAACCTCCTCAAACTAAGCAGACAGATTGAAGAATTAGAAAAGGACAAACTTTCTCTTTCTCCTGAAGTCAGCGTATTTCAACGCTCCATCTGTGAAAATAGTCTTGATCCCATCCACAGTGTTTTTCTGCCCATTACCTGCCCTCCAGCCTCATGCAGCTGACTCTGGACGCGCTGGCAGAAGTCAGGATTGCACAGCAAGGTGAGAGGAGCCTTCAGTTGAATAGGCACAGGCTCAGTGGTCTCCAGCAGGTGCTGCCACTCATTGTCACTGTCTGGCTCCTGAGGCAGAGGGGAGTGGAAGGGGTCAGGAGTAGTGTGTAAGTCTAAGGTAGTAGATCCCAACCAGTAGAAACCATGGGGAATCATGAAGTAACTGCAAGGAGCCAGGGACTGCTTTAGCACAGATGTAAACCTTCAGTCACCTGCTAAAAAAGGTGCAGCTGGCAGTCTGTGAGGGGTCTTGAAGAGTCTCTTGGAGAACACTGGCATGTGTGCATAAAGAGATACTTAGAAAGATGTCCACTGCAGCATGGTTTGTAATAATTTTTAAAAGGAAAAGATTATAAAATCAGTCTAAGGGAATAAGGGAATAATAAACCAGGGTCCATCCATATTGGAAAATACTATGAGGTTATTAAAAAGATTGTGAGGGCCGGGCACATGGCTCATGCCTATAATCCCACCACTTTGGGAGGCCGAGACTGGCAGATCACCTGAGCTCAGGAGTTCAAGACCAGCCTGGCCAATGTGGTGAAACCCCCTCTCTATAAAAATACAAAAATGAGCTGGGTGTGGTGGCACACGCATGTAATCCCAGCTACTCAGGAGGCTGAGACAGGAGAATTGTTAGAACCCAGGAGACAGAGTTTGCAGTGAGCCCAGATGGCACCATTGCGCTCCAGCCTAGGTGACAGAGCGAGACTCCGTCTCAGAAAAAAAAAAAAAAAAAAAAAAAAAGGCCAGTGTGAGCAGTAGCTCACACCTGTAATCCCAGCACTTTGGGAGGCTGAGGCAGACAGATCACCTGAGGTTGGGAGTTCGAGACCAGTCTGACCAACATGGAAAACCCTCTCTCTACTAAAATACAAAATTAGCTGGGTGTGGTGGCGGATGCCTGTAATCCCAGCTATTCGGGAGGCTGAGGCAGGATAATCACTTGAACCCAGGAGGCAGAGGTGGCAGTGAGCCAAGATCATGCCATTGCACTCCAGCCTGAGCAATAAGAGTGAAACTTCAGGCCGGGCGCGGTGGCTCATGCCTGTAATCCCAGCACTTTGGGAGGCCGAGGCGGGCGGATCACAAGGTCAGGAGAGCGAGACCACGGTGAAACCCCGTCTCTACTAAAAAAAATACATAATTTAGCCGGGCATGGTGGCGGGTGCCTGTAGTCCCAGCTACTCTGGAGGCTGAGGCAGGAGNAAAAAAAAAAAAAAAAAAAGGCCAGTGTGAGCAGTAGCTCACACCTGTAATCCCAGCACTTTGGGAGGCTGAGGCAGACAGATCACCTGAGGTTGGGAGTTCGAGACCAGTCTGACCAACATGGAAAAACCCTCTCTCTACTAAAAATACAAAATTAGCTGGGTGTGGTGGCGGATGCCTGTAATCCCAGCTATTCGGGAGGCTGAGGCAGGATAATCACTTGAACCCAGGAGGCAGAGGTGGCAGTGAGCCAAGATCATGCCATTGCACTCCAGCCTGAGCAATAAGAGTGAAACTTCAGGCCGGGCGCGGTGGCTCATGCCTGTAATCCCAGCACTTTGGGAGGCCGAGGCGGGCGGATCACAAGGTCAGGAGAGCGAGACCACGGTGAAACCCCGTCTCTACTAAAAAAAATACATAATTTAGCCGGGCATGGTGGCGGGTGCCTGTAGTCCCAGCTACTCTGGAGGCTGAGGCAGGAGAATGGCGTGAACCCGGGAGGCGGAGCTTGCAGTGAGCCGAGATGGCGCCACTGCACTCCAGCCTGGGTGACAGAGCGAGACTCCGTCTCAAAAAAAAAAAAAAAAAAAAGAGTGAAACTCCGTCTCAAAGAAAAAAAGATTGTGAGGCTGGGCATATTAGCTCATGCCTGTAATCCCAGCACTGGGAGGTTGAGGTAGGACTGCTTGAGGCCAGGAGTTTGAGATCAGCCTGGGCAATATAGTAAGGCTCTGTCTCCTTAAAAATAAATAAATAAATAAGCCCGGTGCAGTGGCTCATGTCTGTAATCCCAGCACTTTGGGAGGCCAAGGTAGGCAGATCACAAGGTCAGGAGTTCAAGACCAGCCTGACCAACATGGTGAAACCCTGTCTCTACTAAAAATACAAAAATTAGCCGGACGTGGTGGTATGCGCCTGTAATCCCAGATACTCAGAAGGCTGAGGCAGGAGAATCACTAGAACCCGGGAGGCGGTGGTTGCAGTGAGTCTAGATCGCGCCACTGCACTGCAGCCCGGGCGACAGAGCAAGACTCCGCTTAAAAAAAAAAAAAAAAAAAAAAGCCGGGCATGGTGCCGTACACCTGTAGTCTCAGCTACTCAGGAGGCTGAGATGGGAGAATTGCTTGACCCCATGAGTTCAAGGCTGCAGTGAGCCATGATTGCACCACATTACATTCCACCCTGTTGTCCAGGTGACAGAATGAGACACTGTCTCAAATAAATAAATAAATAAAAAGATTGTGGTACTGAGGATGTATCACTTATGTAGTATTCCTACAAAAATATATACAACCTGAATCTATTCATGAGGAAATAATCAATTTGAGGAACATTCTACAAAATAACTGACATGTATCTCAAAACTATCAGTCATTAAATACAAAGAAAGACAGGAACTGTTCCAGATTCAAAGAGACTAAGGAGGCATAACAACTAAACGCAATGTGTGGGCTGGGCGCAGTGGCTCACTGTAATCCCAGCACTTTGTGAGGCTGAGGGAGGTGGATCACTTGAATCCAGGAGTTCGAGACCAGCCTGGACAATATGGCGAAAACTTCTCTCTAAAAAAATACAAAAATTAGCCAGGTGTAGTGGCAGGTGCCTGTAGTCCCAGCTACTCAGAAGGCTGAGGCAGGAAAATTGCTTGAGCTCAGGAGTCGGAAGTTACAGTGAGGCGAGATCGCACCCATTGCACTCCACCCTGGCAACAGAATAAGATCCTGCTAAATAAATAAATAAATAAATAATGTAATGTGTGATACTGGATTGGATCGTGGAGCAGAAAAAAAATTTTCATAAAGCATACTACTGAAGTAATTAGCAAAATTTGAATAAGGATTATAGATTAGTTTATTAATCTATCTTAATAGTATCATATCAATGTTAAATTTCTGACTTTCATAATTGTACTGTGGTAGCGTAAGTGAAGGATCTTGTTTTAGGAAATATGCACTAAAGTATTTAGGGGTAAAGGGGCATGTGTACAATTTACCCTAAAATGATTCAGAAAGATGCTATGTCCATAGGGAGAGAGAGAGAATGGTAAAGCAAAGGAGACAAAAGTTTTACAACTGATGAATTTGGGGTAAAAGTGTTGTTAAAGGCTGGGTGTGGTGGCTCAAGCTTGTAATCCCAGCACTTTGGGAGGCCGAGGCAGGCAGATCAGCTAAGGTCAGGAGTTTGAGACCAGCCTAGCCAACATGGTGAAACCCTGTCTCTACTCAAAATACAAAATTAGCTGGGCATGATGGCACATGCCTGTAATTTCAGCTACTTGGGAAGCTGAGGCAGGAGAATTGCCTGAACCCAGGAGGCAGAGGTTGCAGTGAGCCAAGATCATGCCATTGCACTCCAGCCTGGGCAACAAGAGCAAAATTCTATCTCAAAAAAAAAAAAAAAAAAAAAAGTGTTGCTATAGTTGGAATGTTCTGTCCTCTCCAAAACTCACGTGTTAGAAAATTAATCCCCATTGCACCAGTGTTAGGAGGCAGTGCTTAATCAGAAGCGTTTCGGTCACAAGGGCTCTGCCTTCAGGAACAGACTGATGTTATAAGAAGGCCTTGCAGGAGTGGGTTCATTCTCTTCTGCACTTCTGCAAAGTGAGGACACTGCATTCTTCCCCGCTAAAGGACTGGGCATTTGGGGCACCCTCCTGGAGACTATGACCCAATCTGCTGGCACCTTGATCTTGAACTTTCCAGACTCCAGAACTGTGAGAAATAAATTTCTGTTCTTTATAAATTACCCTGTCTTAACTATTCTGTTATAGCAGCACAAAACAGACTAAGAGAAGGGTATACACAGGAATTATTTGTGGTATTTTCAAAATTATTCTTTAAGTTTGAAATTATTTCAAAAAAAGGCAAAACTAAAAAAGAAACATATTAATAAAATACTGTAGACCGGGCACAGTGGCTCACGCCTATAATCCCAGCACTTTGGGAGGCTGAGGCGGGCAGATCATCTGAGGTCAGGAGTTTGTGACTAGCCTGGCCAACATGGTGAAACCCCATCTCTATTAAACATACAAAAATTAGCCAGGTGTGGTGTTGGGTGCCTGTAATCCCAGCTACTTAGGAGGCTGAGGCAGGAGAATCGCTTGAACCCAGGAGGCGGAGGTTGCAATGAGCCAAGATCGCGCCACTGCACTCCAGCCTGGGCGACAGGGTGAGACTCTGTCTCGAAAGAAAAAAAAATGGATTATGGTAAAACTACATGCTCTGGTGTAGAAAGATCCCAGATTATATGGTGAAAGAGGTATGATGCAAAACAATACATGTAATAAAACTCAGTAATGTAAAAATTGCAAACTATAAATGTCTATGTGTGCTTATGCATGTGTGTGAAATTACAGAAAGTTTGGAAGGAGATAGACTAAATTAATAACACTAGTCACCTTGGAGACTGACCCGATGAGGACTTTCATTTTTACCTATGTGTTTCCATTTTAAATAATTATATTTTCAGATACTGTGCAATTAAAATCTATAAATGAATAATAAAGCAATACTTTTTAACACAAAGGGAGCTCATACTTAGGGAGCTGGGAATCACTGTTCTAGAAAAACATCTACCTAGACCCAACATCCCATGAAAGAGACAAAGTCAATAAGAACCCCTAGGGCTTACCTCATTTTCCAGGTCCACTGCATCAGTGCCCCGCTGGCCCAGCACCTCCGGCGTCTCCTCTGGGAATGCTTGTCCACAATCTGGGGTGGTCCAGTTTTCCCTGCCAGAGGAAGCCAGGGAGTAGAATGGGTTCCAAACCTATGAGTCTTAGGGTTCATTAACTTGTCACTCTCTGTAGGCCCATGATAGGAATGAGAAAAAAGCCATATAGGATTGACTAGAGGAGACTTCTTTCTGGGATGTAGGATATGACCAGTACAGGATATGATGACTACTACACAAATATCCTTAACTGTCTTCTTATTTTAGAGCTTATTCTCGAGTCTACTTTGCAGTTTTCACCTATGGCTCTCAACTCAAAACAATCTTCCCTCTTGGATGGAGATGATTCTTTCCCTTTCAGCCAACCTTTCAGTCAATGTACATAAAGAAGAGAGAGTTCCCAAGTTTCCTGATGAATCAGAAAAACATCTGTAATTAGAATCCAAGAACCCAGGACTCAGACTCTCAAGGCTCTACCCATATTCAGGCAATGGCTAGTGACAGGGACTATTTTGTATTTGCTTTGACTAGAGTCAAAGATATGCAAGATACCTCACCCTATAAATACCTAGCTATACCCTTCTCACCGAGGTGCAGGTGGCGCCTCTCCAGTCTCTGACTCAACCCAGCTGCTCTTCATTTCTGAGGCTAAGATCCCGGCCAGGAGGCTTGATTCCTGAGGAGTGGCCCCGAGTCTGGGCAGAGGGACTGTGCCAGGAGCCACCTTGCTGGTCTTGTCCTCTTGCTCAAGGGCAGGTCCTGTGTTCTGATGTTTCTATGGGAGGTAGGGGGCAATACTGGATCAGAGCTATTTGGTTGCTATAGGACAATAAGAATGCTATTCATGGCCCTTCTCCAACCCTAGAAAGTCACCCTCCTCCTCTAACTCCCCAGTCACTAGCCTGGTCATTTCACATATTTTCCTCTGCCCTACACACCTTCTGCATGGCCTCCTCCGCCATGCGTTTATAGGCCTGAGTCAAGATGCGAGACTGATTACCCTTGGGGGCCAATCGATGGGCCTGTTCGTCCTTTAGGACCTGAAGTTCTGGGGGTAGGCGGCTGGTGAATGGAGTCCCCAAATCTGGGCCTGCCGGCTCAGTTATTACTGCAGGGAGGGAAGAGGAGGAAGACATGATCATGGGGGCTGTAGTCTCTATGTCCACTTGGCCAGGGACAACTTCAGTGTCTCCAGGCTTTTGTGGAAGAAGATCATTTTGAAAAAGCGAGAGAGAGTGGGGTTGCAAGGGAAGTGGCAAAGGTTAGGCAAAGGGCTAGGAAGAAAGTTCAAGCTGGTGGAGGACAGAGGATATGTTAGATCTAGATGGTCAGGGAAGGGAAAGGGAAGTAGCCTGGAGGAAGTACTGGGAAGTACAAGAGCCCTGGGAACCCTGACAACTCACTCGTGACACGACCAGCAATAAAGGGGTGATGTAAGAGGTCTGGCCAGGACAGTCGCTGCCGGGGGTCTTTGGTGAGCAGTCCCTGCAGGAAGTTCTACAGAGAGAAAAAATATTCCATCAGTCATTCTTTCTCTTCCCTTAAGTCTCTCTCTAACTTATCAGCAGAACTGGCAAACCAAGAATCCCATATCCATTCTCACAGCAGACGAGCTGCTCTTGATCATGCCCTCCGAAAACTTTGTTCAGGTCCCATTTTCCTGGCTGAAATCATGGACAGACTACTGTTTCACCTCCTAGGGACAGGACCCTAAATCCTGCTCACAGACATTTTGTAACCCCAGAAGTAAAAACAAATTTTAATGCACCAACTTTGTAAAGAAGGGAGAAAAAACACTGGGAGAAAGAGATGTCACCTTCATAATGATCTTCAGAAAGCAAACATTCAAAGAACTCCCAAACTATTCACACTGCCCTCCCTTTGACTATGGTTTGTTTGTGGCTGGGTAGGAACAGACGCATTTTTGGTTAAAAGCACACTCACACGCACAAGTAATTGTGTGAAGGTGCGTTTGGGAGTACTCAAAAACAGAAATCTTTCTGCAAGTCTTCAGAGGTGGAGAGATAGGGAGACAGTCTCTGAAAAGGATATACCATAACAGGAATCTTTGGGGAAATCCTCAATTGGGCCTCAAATAGGAAGAGAGGTACTAGTAGATTCTGACCACTGTTCTAAAACAAAGTGATCTGTATAACTATGGATCTTGCTGGAGATACCTGTGTATCTGCCCATAGGGAGAATAAATATCCTATGTGCACCTCCTCCACTTAAGGATCCTTCATTTAGATCATTCTTGACAATTATTTGGGACCCCTCAACTCAACAGGGGAGGAATTTATTGTTCCTTTTCATCTCAGATAAAGCAAAGCTGTAATGAGGTTTCACTCTGGGAGAAGACTGCATTTAAATGCCATTGAAGATCTATAATCTTGCCCTACATAAAATAAAAGAAGGTTGGGTGCAGTGGCTCATGCCTGTAATCCTAACTCTTTACAAGTTGAGACAGGAAGATTGCTTGAGGCCAGACATTTGAGACAAGCCTGGGCAACATGGTGAGACCTTGTCTCTAAAAAATTTTTTTTTAATTTAATTAATTAAAAAAGAAATAGAGGCCGGGCGCAATGGCTCATGCCTGTAATCCCAGCACTTTGGGAGGCCAAGGTGGGCGGATCATGAGGTCGGGAGATTGAGACCATCCTGGCTAACATGGTGAAATCCCGTCTCTACTACAAATTACAAAAAATTAGCCAGGTGTGGTGGCGGGCACCTGTAGTCCCAGCTACTAGAGAGGCTGAGGCAGGAGAATGGCATGAACCCAGGAGGCGGAGCTTGCAGTGAGCCGAGATTGCACCACTGCACTCCAGCCTGGGCAACACAGCAAGACTCCATCTCAAAAAAAAAAAAATAGAAAAGAAGACCAACTCCTCTCCAACTCTCTTCCCTCCTCCGGCCTACTGACTTAGTCACAATGAGTAGGCACCACCTCTGTCTTCTGCTCCTAATCGCTGAACCAGCTCCACCAGCTCTCACCATTCTGATAGCTTTGGACTGAAAGCTATGTAGACAACACCTAGAATGTGAACATTGCGTCTGACAGGAAATAAGTGGAATCGATGGCATGCAAGAGGACCAGTATCGATCTCTGGTATCTTCCAGTTACCTTTTCGTTGTAATAAAGCATAGCCTGGCTCGAACTGGAGTTACCATTCTCAGGTTTGGCAAACTTTAGAACACCCTCCCAGAATAAGACCCTGCAGTAGAAAAGCAAGGCTGCCTGGCCCAGCTCCGGCATTGATATGGTTTGGATTTGTGTCCCCATCCAAATCTCATGTTGAATTGTAATCCCCAATGTTGGAGGAGGGGCCTGGTAGGAGGTGACTGGATCGTGGGGGAGGACTTCCCCCTTGCTGTTTTCATGATAGTGAGTGAATTTTCACGAGATCTGGCTATTTAAAAGTATGTAGCACCGGCCGGGCACTATGGCTCAAGCCTATGATCCCAGCACTTTGGGAGGCCGAAGCAGGTGGATCACCTGATGTTGGGAGTTCGATACCAGCTTGACCAACGTGGAGAAACCCTGTCTCTACTAAAAATACAAAATTAGCTGGGCATGGTGGTGCATGCTTGTAATCCCAGCTACTCGGGAGGCTGAGGCAAGAGAATCACTAGAAACCAGGAAGCGGAGGTTGTGGTAAGCTGAGATCGCACCATTGCACTCCAGCCTGGACAAGAGCAAACTCTGTCTCAGGCTGGGAGCAGTGGCTCACGCCTATAATCCCAGCACTTTGGGAGGCCGAGGCAGGCGAGTCACGAGGTCAGGAGATCGAGACCATCCTGACTAACACAGAGAAACCCTGTCTCTACTAAAAAATACAAAAAAATTAGCTGGGTGTGGTGGCGGGCACCTGTAATCCCAGTTACTTGGAAGGCTGAGGCAAGAGAACAGCGTGAACCCGGGAGGCGGAGAATGCAGTGAGCCGAGATCACGCCACTGCACTCCAGCCTGGGCGACAGAGCAAGACTCCGTCTCAAAAAAAAAAAAAGTGTGTAGCACCTTTCCCTTCTCTCTCTTCCTCCTGATCTGCCACGTAAGATATGCCTGTTTCCCCTTTGCTTTCCATCACGATTGTAAGTTTCCTGAGGCTTCCGTAGCCATCCTTCCTGTACAGGTTATGGAGCTGTGAGCCAACTAAACCTCTTTTCTTTATAAATTACCCAGTCTCAGGTAGTTCTGTATAGCAATGCGAGAATAGACTAACATAGCCATTAATTCAGTAACTGCAAAGTCCCGCCTCAGCTCTGGAAAAGGATTTTGGAAAAAGGAACAGAGGTAGAGGGAGACAGATTTCTAATGTAAAAGAAAAAAAACTCTGTCTCAAAAAAAAAAAAAGTGTGTAGCACCTTTCCCTTCTCTCTCTTCCTCCTGATCTGCCACGTAAGATATGCCTGTTTCCCCTTTGCTTTCCATCACGATTGTAAGTTTCCTGAGGCTTCCGTAGCCATCCTTCCTGTACAGGTTATGGAGCTGTGAGCCAACTAAACCTCTTTTCTTTATAAATTACCCAGTCTCAGGTAGTTCTGTATAGCAATGCGAGAATAGACTAACATAGCCATTAATTCAGTAACTGCAAAGTCCCGCCTCAGCTCTGGAAAAGGATTTTGGAAAAAGGAACAGAGGTAGAGGGAGACAGATTTCTAATGTAAAAGTCATCTCCCTTTCAATATTCATTACCTTAAAGCAGGGACTGATGGTTGAGGGCCAGCGCACAGGGTCCTTGAGAATGAGGCTGACCAGCTGAAAGATGCTTGTAGCATAGAAGGGAGGGGTGCCTACTGCCAGTTCATACAGTATGCAGCCAACAGACCAGAGGTCAGCTGTGTGGTCGTATGGTCGCTCCTCCACCAGCTCTGGAGACATATAGAGTGGTGTGCCTTTGATGGATGTCAGCACCATTGTGTTGGTGCTCATAGCCCGGGCAAATCTGCAGAAGATAACGGGATGGATATGGAAAGAGAAAAGATATTCTAAATCTGGTCACTACTACCTAACATAGAGATATTCCAAACCGGAGCAGTGTGAGCACCTTTGATTAGGTTCCAGAAGACCCAGCAGAAGTCCCAATCTCCAGCTCTGGTTCTAAAATGAGGTGCAAATAAGTCAAGAGTATGGTCTAAGATTCCCTGTGGGGCCGGACGCAGTGGAGTAATCCCAGCACTTTGGGAGGCCGAGGTGGGCAGATCACCTGAGGTCAGGAGTTCGAGACCAGCCTCACCAACATGGAGAAACCCTGTCTCTACTAAAAACACAAAATTAGCCAGGCGTGGTGGCACATGCCTGTAATCCCAGCTACTCTGGAGGTTGAGGCAGTCGAATTGCTTGAACCCGGGAGGCAGAGGTTGCGGTGAGTGGAGATCATGCCGTTGCACTCCAGCCTGGGTAACAAGAGTGAAACGCCTTCAAAAAAAATTTAAAAATAAAAATAAAAAAAAGATTCCCTGTGGAACTGGAAGCATAGATGGATGCTAGAATCTTTACCCAAAGTCACAGAGCTTGATGCTACCACCCTTGGCAAGGAGGATGTTCTGAGGTTTCATATCTCGGTGTAGGATGCGGTGGGAATGCAGATAGTACAGGGCTGATACCAACTGGGCAGCAATGGCCTGAACCTAGAGGTTAAAGAGGTGAGAGAAAGAAAAAAAGGTTAGAAGCAGCAGCTGGCTGACAAATCCAAAAACTTCTCCTAATACTACTGCTAATCTTTTCTTCCTTCCCTTTCTTGCAGAGCTTCACACTATTCCTTTCTTAGTTATTGTTCCCCTTGTTTAATCCCTCTTTCATTTGCTCATTCATTCATTCAAGAAAAATTTATTGAATCTCATTTACTATCTGCTTGACCATGGGCAAACTAAGGTGACAATCTATATACTGACACCATCTACCCTGGAGGATTATTGTGAGGACTGAGTTAAAGCATGCAAAATAATACTCAGAATGGTGCCTGGCACAGAGTAAATATTCAATACACATTACCTGTTATTAAATAAAACAAAATGCCTTTTTTTAAGAAAAGTAGTCAGACAATCAAGACAGATAAAACAAATATGGTGATTAGGCATGGTGGCTCACGCCTCTAATCCCAGCACTTTGGGAGGCTGAGGCGGGCAGATCACCTGAGGCCAGGAGTTCGAGACCAGCCTGGCCAGCATGGTAAAACTCCATCTCTACTAAAAGTACAAAATTAGCTGGGCATGGTGGCACATGCCATAATCCCGGCTACTGGGGAGGCTAAGGCATGATAATTGCTTGAACCTAGGAGGCGGAGGTTGTTGTGAGCCAAGATCGTGCCACTGCACTCCAGTCTGGGCAACAAAGCGAGACTCCGTCTCAAAAAATAAAATTCAATTAAAAATAAAATAATAAAAAAAGATTACTTACAAATAGTGGTGAGTGCTCAGAAGGAAAGGGAATGCTGCAATAATGAATCCCAAGGGGGGCCTACTTGCTTGCGTACAGAGAAACCCCTAGAATAAATGTGACTGGAGGATATGTGCAACAAAATCCCACTGCTAACCACTATGTCCTGGTGCCAAATCCTGACTCACCACAACCTTTATTCTTACTGTCCTCTTTCTGGTACCATTTCACTGGCCCTTCTTCCCTAAAGGTATCTAATAACAACAATGTTAATAATAGCAACTATTCAAACACAGTACATGACTTATCACTCTTCACCATAGACTTATCAGGCAAACATGATTATTATCTTCATTTTACAAATGAGGAAACTAAGCACAAAGAAATTAAAGTAACTTGTCCAAGCAGACCCAGCTAGGAAGGTGCAGAGCCAAGCTTCCTACTCAGATATTTTGGCTCTAATGTTTATATAATTTACTCCCACATCACACTGCCTCTATATACCTAGACTCTTTTATTCTTCTCAGAAGTCTTTGAAATGGAGACTCTCAGTGTCCTTAGCTTGCTCTACCAGTTCCTAACCTGGAGAGAGGTTGGTGGTGGGAAGTTGAAGGCAGGAAGTATACCTGGTCTTCGGGAAGTTTTCCATCATCTTCTAGAATCTGAAAGAGCTCTCCCTCAGCATAGTCTGTCACCACCACCACCTACAGAGAGAAGGCAGTGGCACTGATGGCTCCAGATTCACGTATTCTGAGGTTGGGAAATTCCTGGAACCCTTGTGCTTGGGGAGACAGGGCCCAAAACTGTCAAAGCACACCTCTTTGTCTGTTTCAAAGCTGTCAAGCATATGCACAATGTTGGGATGCCGCAGACCCCGCATTATTTCAATCTCTCGTTGCAAATTCCTCAGCTCCTTCTCTGAGCGCCCCAATTTGGGGATGAACTTCAGGGCCACGACCTGTCAGTGGTAAGGTGAAAAGTTAATGCCCAATCACACTACTGAAAACAGCCAGAATTTCAGACTTAATCTCAGAGCTCCAGAAGTCAGACTTTAGAGTGTTTGAGTAACTCTTATTATTCCTATCAGTCTCCCACTTCCATTTTCTCCATGGTACCCTGGCCTTATCCAGGCCTTCCCCACTCCTCATCCCAGGAGGAAACAGCATGTGCAAAACATCTCACCTTCCAGGAGAAGCGTTCTGATTTGACCAAAGCAGTCAAGATGAGATTTAGGGGAAAGGAAAGGAAAAAAAATGAAGAGGAAAAAATAATAGAGTTCAAGTGGTTTACCTCTTACTTCATGGTGTGCTAGAGACTAATAATAATATTTGTTGCTTACTAAGAGCCAGGCACTGTACTAACTGATTTAATGTGACAACATACTTAATCGTCAAACGCCATTAATCAGTTGCTGTTCTTATCCCCATTCTAGAGATAAGGAAATTGAGACATAGAGAAGTTAAGTAATTTGTCCATAATTCTAGGGTTAGAAAGCGATGGAGATGGAATTTATACCCAAATAATCCAACTTCAGAGCTTATACTCCATAAGAAGTATGAGAGAGTCAATGCCTTAGGAATATAAACTGGTATACATACATCCCTTCTAGACCCATTTTCCACTGGAGTTGGGGGTACCAAATCCCACCCAAAAGGTATCCCTCTTTGCGCAATACCTGAGCACTGTATTTTCTTCGACCCTTGTACACCCTCCCAAAAGAGCCTTCTCCAATCATCTCCAACACGTGGTACTTTTCCATGACAGAGGTTTCAGAATCTCTTAGAAGGAAAAAGGTAGAGACGGTGAAGAGCTATAGATCCAGGGACAATTCCACAACATCTGGGAGGCCTAGTTGGGGCATGGGAAAGGAAAAATATTAGCCACCTTGCCTTTCCTCTTTTTCACAAAGACCAAGCCTCAAAAAACATGGGAGGGTAGAATGATGCAAAGATGATGCGGTCTTGGAACAAACAGAGCATCTCTTTGTAGTTCCTCTCCACTTTCAGCCTCCTGTCCCCAACCCGGCCCCATGCCCACCTGACACCTGGTCCCCCTTCTCCCTCACCCAGCTTGGCCCACTCGACCCTGCTCTCTTAACCTAGCATCGCCCACCCAACCCTGCTCCTTCGAGTCTCCCCCAAGTTCCTGCCACTCCCAGATTCCTCAGCACCTGCTCTCAGACCCCCTGGCCCATGCGCTTCGCAAGCCAGGGTCCCTCTCTCACCCCCAGCCTAGGAGATCCAAGCTTCTCAGGCCCAGGGACGGATTCCCTGGCCTTTAGCCCCATATCTCTTCTGGCTGCCTGCATACGTTGCCTGACTTACAATTCTTTTCCACCCGCCTCTCCCGCCAGTCTCTTTCGGCTCCCTTTCTTACAATTTTACTCGCTAGAACTGGTGAGAAGTTCAGAGGACAAAGGCGCTCAGAGGTGTGGGAGGGACGGCGGACCACACATGGGAACTTCCTAGGCCACATCCGAACTACCTCTGGGCCATCAGGCCCGGCTAAGGACCCGGAGTCTGCGGTTGCCTAGAAACGACGCTAGCTGCCCACCCCTCTTAGTTTTCCGCCTCCGACTTCCCTAAGGGCATTTCCGGTTCCGGCTGCGGGCCGGTGAAGACATGGCGGCGTCTGCGTCTGCAGCTGCAGGGGAGGAGGACTGGTAACTTCGGGGGCATGGGCTTTGGCTGACAGTTTGGATCTAGTCCAGAGGCCTAGCGGCTGTCGCAGACCGTCCGTACGGCGGGCGTGTGGGGTGGAGCGAAGGATGAGGGATGGCAGAGATGCTGACATCTCCTCTGGGAGATCTTCTAGACTGGGGAACGGGAGGGTGGAGGGGCGCTGATCTGAGTGAGAAGAGACCGGGTCTGCGCCCGCTAGACCAGTTCAGGCCTCGTCTTATCCGGTTCGATCCCCTTTCCTCCAGCTTCACGCCATCCCTTTCTCTGCTCCTCAAATGAATTTTCTCAGGGGCTTTGGGGATGCCTGCCCGTCAGACCTCCCCATCTCCCTTTCGCTTCTCAGAACTAGTGCCCTCCAGTTCGGTCCCTCTTTCTCCTTGGATCAGCGTTTTTCCGCCGACGCTTTCCTCAACCTTCTCTCTCCCACACAGCACTAGTGAGGACTATTGTCTGAATAAAGCTTTACACCTCACATAAAGTCCCTCTAGTCCCTCTCTCAAGCATTCTTAACTAAAGACTAGAACATGGAAGGACTCTGGGATTTGGAAGTAGGATCAATGTGGGTTAACTCCGCATTTTATCAGCTGTGTGATGCTGACCAGGCCATCTAGCTTCCGTGAGTCAGTGTCCTCAGCTGTAAAAAAAAAGTGGATGTGGTATTTACCTCAGAATAGTTGAGGATCATGATGGATTTGTAATGTACTTAAGTCTGTTTTTTTGTTTTGTTTTGTTTTGTTTTGTTTTTTGAGACAGAGTCTCACTGTCTACCCACGCTGGAGTGCGGTGGTGCGATTATGGCTTACTGCAGCCTCAACCTCCCCAGGCTCAGGTGATCCTCCTGCCTCAGCCTTCCAAGTAGCTGAGGCTACAGGTGTGTGCCACCAAGCCCAGCTAATTTTGTATTTTTTGTAGAGACAGAGTTTTGCCATGTTGGCCAGGCTGGTCTTGAACCCTTGGGTTCAAGTGATCCTTCCACCTCAGCCTCCCAAGGTGCTGGAATTACAGGTGTGAGCCACCACACCCGGCCTCCTTTTCATTAATAACTGAGGTGCAGGCACCTGGGAAGATTAAATGAGCCCCAAAGAAGTAAAGTGATTTGCCAAAAGGTAGAAAATTGCGACTAGAAATCCACATCTATCTGACTCCACACCTTAGATTCTTTGTACTAGGACATTCTAGAGTCCCCCCTCCCCCATTTTGTTGTCACCACCTTACCAGCATCCCATCCAGGACCCACATAACTAGGGTAGGCAAAGAATTGAAGGGCCACTTGACTGAGGCTACACCTCAGTGTTACATTGGTTCAGGGAGCCCTGCTAGTACTGGCCTTTTTTAAGACTATCTAGACTACTGGTTTTCAAAGTGTTCAGGGAAACTTTTTCTTTCCTTTTTTTAAGAGACAGCGTCTTACTTTGTCACCCAGGCTGAAGTACAGTGGCAAGATCATGGCTCACTACAGCCTCGACCTCCTGGGCTCCAGCAATTCTTCTGCCTCAGCCTCCCAAGTAGCTGGGACCACTGTGTCCAGCTAATTTTTTATTTTCTGTAGAGATAGTGTCTCGCTTTGTTGCCCAGGCTGGTCTCGCACTCCTGGCCTCAAGTGATCCTCCCACCTCAGCCTCCCAAAGTGCTGGGATAACTTATAGTTGACCTGTTCAGGGGAACTTTTAAGATTCAGGGGAGACACCTTGAGCCATGGAGAGAACAACAGTGAGTGCAGCAGCCTGTAGTGCTGTGAGACTCCCATTCCATGTCAGCCAAAACTACACTGTTATCTGTGAGGTGTAAAGCTTTATATTTTATATTTTGAAGTTTCTGCCTAAGACTTAACAACAACTGACATAAGTCGTGCTGGAGCAGCCTTACTCTTAGAATGAAGAGAGAGCAGTATGAGAAAGCAAAGTATGCATTTTTCCATGTATCACCTGGTAGAGCTGTAGACACAAACTGATCACTCAGCTTCAATTTCAATACAACTACTGTTTCTATGCTTAAGCATGTGTGTCCTCTGATTTACATCGGAACATGGATGCTAACCTCAACAGGCTGATCTAGATCAACCAGACAGCCAGGGTCATAAATACATCCAAAGTACTCTACTACCTCCCTCCTTCCCTCTTCCTTCTAAGAGAGAAGGTTATATACAGACAGGAAGAAAAAGAGGATGTAGACTAGCTACTATAGCCCAGATACTATTAGGTACTTTATATAAACAAATCACCTTTTATCCTCATAATAACCCTAGAGAGTAGGTGTTATCATCTATATGTGATAGACAGGATAACTTAAGCTTACAGAGAGGTCACTTCTCAGATCACATAGCTTGTAAGTGATTGGTACCTGTTACTAACACCGAGGCTGCTGGCTCTTCCATTACAACACAGCCTTTACACCACCCTAGACCTGTTGTGTTGAGGTTGCTATCTCCTTTAAGGCTTAGGGTGACTGGTGTTAAAAGTGTATGTAGACAGTAGCCAAGGCACTGGGATCCACACTGGACAGTGATGTAGGGAAAGGCTGGAGTAATTGGTAACGTTAATGCTAGTGAATGGGTGCCATACCTCTAGACCAGAAAGTCAGCCACTGAGGGGAATAAAACTTAAACAGGGAGTCAGGAAACCTGACTCTGGGCCCAGTTCTACCTATGTTAAGCCTTGGTTAGTCATTTTACTTTTCTGGAATCTACTTCTTCATCTCTTGGCAGAAACAATGCTTAAAATTCTGATTTTCGTGTCTCCTATTTGGCCAGTTGAAAACTTAAGGTAACATTTTCCTTGTTTTTAAGGAGTTTATCAGAAAATACATTCTGGTAGATTGCCATTTTCTACAAAGCCCGCCTTTATTCGCCTTAGCAGGCTTCCACAGGGAGAGTTGTAATGGTGAGTCAGTCTACTCCTGTCTCTCTAGGGTCCTTCCCTCTGAAGTTGAAGTGTTGGAGTCCATCTATCTGGATGAACTACAGGTGATTAAAGGAAATGGCAGGTATGTATTCAGCCAGCGGTGGGCAGGACTCCCCTTAGTAATGAGGAGAGGTTCTATGCCGAATCTGGGTCTTAAGACAGTGTGAGCCTTGATTCAGAGATAATATTTCTCTTGTGTAGATAAAAGCTATTTCTTTAATCCTACCCCAAAAGAAAGAGTCCAATGTGTACTTTCTTTGCCCACTTTACTGTCTCAACCCCATCCTCCCCAGCCCCCAAGTCCTTACCCAGTCACATCTGCGTTTCTACTTGATCCACCTGCAGAACTTCACCGTGGGAGATCTACATCACTTTGCATCCTGCCACTGCAGAGGACCAGGATTCACAGTATGTCTGCTTCACTCTGGTGCTTCAGGTCCCAGAAGAGGTGAAGCCCCTACTCTGTGGCAGCAAAGGGAGGAAGGGGAGAGTCCCTGGGATGGATCACTTCAGCAGTAACTTGTTATTTGCCCCCACTAGTATCCCCACGAGGTGCCACAGATCTCTATCCGAAATCCCCGAGGACTTTCAGATGAACAGATCCACACGTAAGTTAAACCTGTCAAACAGGGAAAGCTCAGCTACAGCTTTGCCCAGTGATGGAAATGGGCAGGCCTAATATTTGGTTTGCCCTCTTCCTCCAGGATCTTACAAGCGCTGGGCCATGTGGCCAAGGCTGGGCTGGGCGCTGCCATGCTCTATGAACTCATTGAGGTAAGAGGTGCGCTAGTCTGGGATATGTTCTTTCCTTCGAGCTAGAGCAGTTTCTAGCTGTAAAAGGGAAACCATGGGCCTAGAATCTTAAATAGATCTGGAATCATTAGGTAAGGCCTAAATTAATCCAGAGAAATGACTCTTCTATTTGAGAAACTTCCCAAAAGACACTGCTTAATGAAACAACCCACATGAAGCAACACCTGGAGCTCCAATATACACGGAAAACTTGTGTTGTTTGAGATTAAAAATATAAAATTAAGTACAGTCTTATTTTCCTCTCGTTTGTTTATTTTTTATTTTTATTTTATTTTATTTATTTATTTATTTATTTATTTATTTTTGAGACAGTCTTAGTCTGTCACCCAGGCTGGAGTGCAGTGGTGTGATCTCAGTTCACTGCAACCTCCGCCTCCCAGGTTCAAGTGATTCTCCTGCCTCAGCCTCCCAAATAGCTAGGATTACAGGCGTGCACCACCACACCCAGCTAATTTTGTATTTTTAGTAGAGATGGGGTTTCTCCTTGTTGGCCAGGCTGGTCTTGAACTCCTGACTTCAGGTAATCCACCTGCCTTGGCCACCCAAAGTGCTGGGATTATAGGCGTGAGCCACCACGCCCAGCCTCTCCTAGTTTAAATTTTTAAGAAAAATGTTCAGAATAGAATGAAGGTGGGTGGCCGAGAGTCAAAGAGAGTGGGTTTGATAGGCCACTGTAGCAGTCCTAGGTCAGGCCTCCACAATGCAGCCTTGGACTTTGTGGAATTCCAGAGTACACTATTAGCTATTCAAATAACAATTCAGATGTATAGTTCACAGCCCAACTCAATGCCTTGTGAGTTTTCTGTCCATTCGGGTTGTCCGTGCCTTGACATGCTTTCTGAAAGCTAACTTAGAACAAACTCATTGCCCCATGGGGAAATGATATCAAAGGGGGCTAATCAAGAAAGGCCTCCCAGAAGATGAGTTTTAATTGAACATTGTTTTCTCTCAAGGTGTATTATTTTCATCTCCAAGATATATTAAAAGTGACTTAATGAAAGGAAAAACAATTAGGTTGAATTTTGAAACCAGGAAGATCAAATTTTGGGGGAGGGGTGGAGACGTGGAGAAGGATTGATTCCCAGCAGAGGGAGCATCACCAAGACAGAATTGCATAAACACAAGGTAACAAACTGGCCTGGTAGGAGCCAAGTCCAGCCAGTCACTCCTAGGAGTAGTAGACAGGCCTTGCTCACCATTCTTCCCCCTAACCCCCTGTTTAATCAGTGTCTTCTCTCCCCAGAAAGGGAAGGAAATTCTCACAGATAACAACATCCCTCATGGCCAATGTGTCATCTGCCTCTATGGTTTCCAGGTGGGTTTCTCTCTTGGGACCTGGCATGCTGCTTGGGACCAAGATGAGGGCTGTGAGAGAGCTCTGACTTAGTGCCCTACATCTGCCTTCCCTCTAGGAGAAGGAGGCCTTTACCAAAACACCCTGTTACCACTACTTCCACTGCCACTGCCTTGCTCGGTACATCCAGCACATGGAGCAAGAGCTGAAGGCACAAGGACAGGAGCAGGAACAGGAACGGCAGCATGCTGCAACCAAACAGGTAGACCTCACCAGACCTGCACGCTCATCTGACACCCTTAGGCACAGCCTTTCAATCCCTCCACTCCAGTGGCTCTTCACCTTTTTAGGGTCATAGATAACCTAGATAACCTTGAGATTAATGAACTCTTACCTCTGTCCAAAAAAAAGGGCATCTTTTTTTTTTTTTTTTTTTTTTGAGATGGGGTGTCACTCTGCCACCCAGGCTGGAGGGCAGTAGTGCAATCTCAGCTCACTGCAACCTCCGCCTCCTGGGTTCAAGCAATCCTCCTGCCTCAGCCTCCCGAGTAGCTGGGATTATAGGCATGAGCCACCATGCCCAGCTAATTTTTGTATTTTCAGTAGAGATGGGGTCTCACCATGTTGGCCAGTCTGGTCTCAAACTCATGACCTCAAGTGATCTGCCCGCTGTGGCCTCCCAAAGTGCTGGAATTACAGGCGCGAGCCACCATGCCTGGCCAGGGTATCCTTCTATACACTTACATATTGCATGCAGTTTCAGGCGGTTCCCAGATCTCTAGTTAGACAACCCGTGCTCTGTCCCAACTCACTGCTGAACCGGTGGTCTGTGCCCTTTAGTCCCAGCCCTCTGCAGATTAGGTTGGCTGATGGGTCAGCACCAGGGAGCATCCTGGGCTGTGACACAGGCATATGATTTTTCCTCTTTTTTAGAAGGAAGTCGGTGTGCAGTGTCCAGTGTGCAGAGAGCCCCTCGTTTATGATCTTGCCTCGCTGAAAGCAGCCCCTGAACCCCAACAGCCCATGGTAAGGGGTCTTTCTTCCGGTCTGAGCCAGGAGTAATGGCATTTTCTAAAGAGTAAGGAATGGCATCTTGTCTGTATCAAATGGGATCTCTGAAATTGGGCTTGAACTGCCTTAGGACCTCTCTGCAAAGCCACATTCCCCACTGGTGGGAGCCTAAGACTCTGGGAGCCCAGACCTGAAGGGCAAAACCAGTGCAGATCTCCTGAGGCAGCCTCGGGGGAGTAGGGATTTGAGTCTGCCTTCTGCTGTTCATTATTTCCTCTCTGCCATTCTTCCTTCCAGGAGCTGTACCAGCCCAGTGCAGAGAGCTTGCGCCAGCAAGAAGAACGCAAGCGGCTCTACCAGAGGCAGCAGGAACGGGGAGGAATCATTGACCTTGAGGCTGAGCGAAACCGATACTTCATCAGCCTTCAGCAGGTGAGGGAAGGGTTTCCCAGTCATCCCGTAATGCCACCAACCTTCCTACAAACCCCAATTGGCCATGGCCCCAGAGTGAGCTTTGTTCTAACCATGGAGATGATAGGCTGATCATGGTCAGCCCAGATAGTAGGAGAGGGGCCTGTAGTTCCCTGCCTCGAGGAGCTGCATCTCCCTCACTGCATCTTGTCACTTCTTTCTAGCCTCCTACCCCTGCGGAACCTGAGTCAGCTGTAGATGTCTCCAAAGGATCCCAACCACCCAGCACCCTTGTAGCAGAACTGTCCACCTCATCAGCTGTCCAGTCCACCTTGCCAACTCCTCTGCCTGTGGCAACCCAGTACATGTGTGAGAAGATTCCAGGGGCTGGGTCAAATCAGCAAAGGTTGGGCGAAACCCAGAAAGCTATGCTAGATCCCCCCAAGCCCAGTCGAGGTCCCTGGCGACAGCCCGAACGGAGGCACCCGAAGGGAGGGGAGTGCCACGCCCCTAAAGGTACCCGTGACACCCAGGAACTGCCACCTCCTGAGGGGCCCCTCAAGGAGCCCACGGACCTAAAGCCAGAACCCCATAGCCAAGGAGTTGAAGGTCCTCCACAGGAGAAGGGGCCTGGCAGCTGGCAGGGCCCCCCACCCCACAGGACTCGGGACTGTGTTCGCTGGGAGCGCTCTAAAGGCCGGACACCGGGTTCTTCCTACTCCCGCCTGCCTCGGGGCCAGGGAGCATACCGGCCTGGTACTCGGAGGGAGCCCCTGGGCCTGGAATCTGAGGATGGTTCCTAGCAGGACTTGTGGGGGACAGGGAATTGGGGACGGGAGGGGGGCAATAAAGATATTTGGCCTTGTTTGGCTTTCTTTGCTCAGCAGCGCCTAGCCTGTGAGGAATGGCTCTTTTTCTCAATTCCTAGTAAGATTGGGGTGTGGCAGAGCAGTCCCCAACTTCACTCTGAAGTCTGTTCTCCAAAGAGCTGGGTAGAGGGTCTGACATCTCAGCAGCTAGTATAGTGGGTTTCAGGGAAAACTAGTGGGATGTCAGCATGTAAGCAGAGTCCTTAGGACCCACCATTAACAACCCATTGTGTACACATCCACGCCTGTCCATTATTTATGTACGTAGAATGCCTTTAGGTAGAGGAATTTAGTTTCCTGTTTTGTGTCTCATCTCTTTATCTTAGGCTGTGCCCCATCATTTGTGTGTCTGGTTGCCTGGCTGATCCCTGTAAGCACCTGTGATTGCAGCCCCTGTCTTACTCAAGTACCAATCCAGTGATGAAGGGAGATGAGAGAGCAGAGTAGTGTGGCAGATGTTTATTGAACTAGAGGAGGAGAGCTGAGCTGAGCCCAGCCTGATCACCTCCTCAGAGACTCAGCATTGTGAATTGCCCCTACAGGGTCATTTTTATACAGCATGAAGTAGCCCTGCACCTGGGCAGGACTGATCTGGGTTGTAGCTTGAAGGACACGTTCTGCAAAGTCCTCAGCTAAGGAAGGTGCCTGCCCTGGATAGAACCTCTGGAACATCTGGGTCAGCTGCCAGTGTGAGCAGTAGCCCACATACTCCTTCAGGTCCACTCGCCCCGGGCGTATCAGGGCGGGGTCCAGCCTGAGAGAAGATAGGGAAAGCAGAGTCACAGGCAGTGGTCACACTAGTACCCAACAGAGATGGCTCCTCGACCTCCTGTTCCTCCCAAGGCACTAGGGGAGTGGGTGGGCTCTTGCCTCAGTCTCAGGATGCTTGGCTCCTTCCTACCTGTCAACGTGGTTGGTGGTCATGAACACAATGCGGGCCTCAGTGGAAGCCACACCATCCAAGGCATTGAGCAGTCCACTGAAGGTGAGGCGACCTAGGCCTTGGTACTTTACTGGGTCTGGAGGAAGGCAAAGATAAGGAAGCATGAGTAGTCATAGCCCAGCATAAAATCAGCATGCCCCACTATGTTCCCCTACTTATCCATGCATCTCATGGGCTCTTGTCACTAACCCAGGCATCTGCCACCAGCCCTCTAGATTTCTATTTTCTTCCCCTGTTCCACAGTTACCCACTCCCCTTCCTCCAGAACCCCTCACTTACTCTCCACAGCCAAGTCTCGACTGAGAAAAGCAGCATCCACATCCTCCAGGAGCACCAGGCTCTGCTGCGGGGCCACGCTCAGCAGGTGGTTGAGCCGGTCATCAGAGAGGCTGGAGTCCGTGAGGCTCAGCAGGCAGATGCTGTGCTGCAGTTCCCCAGCCAGGGCTGTGCTATGGAGGATGGGATGGCAGGAAGTAGCAGGCAACCTGGAAATGCTTCCTCAGGCCCAGCTACTCTCCTCACAGTCTGGGGACATGTGTCTCAGAGGCCTGATTTCTACCTCACACCCTAATGTTCCACACGTTTCATGTTTATCCTGGTCCCCGGTCCCCAGTCCCCAGATTCATTTCCCTTTCCAACCCCATCAGCCCAGTGTTTCCAAAAAGGCTTCATTTTGCCAAGTTAAGAGAATTTTTTTTTTTTTTTTTTTTTTTTTTTGAGACGGAGTCTGGCTCTGTCGCCCGGGCTGGAGTGCAGTGGCCGGATCTCAGCTCACTACAAGCTCCGCCTCCCGGGTTCACGCCATTCTCCTGCCTCAGCCTCCCGAGTAGCTGGGACTACAGGCGCCCACCATCTCGCCCGGCTAGTTTTTTTTTTTGTATTTTTTAGTAGAGAAGGGGTTTCACCGTGTTAGCCAGGATGGTCTCGATCTCCTGACCTCGTGATCCACCCGTCTCGGCCTCCCAAAGTGCTGGGATTACAGGCTTGAGCCACCGCGCCCGGCTGAGAAATTTTGAATACTCACATAAAACTGCTCTTTCCGCAACCAGGGGGCCCATAAAGCAGGTAGCCACGTCTGTAGGGAATGCCTAGGGATAGAGCCAGGATGATCATGTCTTGCCCCAGATATCCACGTTCATTCCCAGCCCTGCCCCTTGGAAGCCTGATAATCTTGGTACAGAAGTAAATCATTCTCATACACAACTTTTCATTCCTCTTAATCTCTGGGAATTGGACTACAGCTTTATATCACCCATCTGGCCAAAGACCAACCTGTCCCCTCTAAAAATGTCAAAAACAGCACAGCCAAGACCCCAGCTGCTTCTCACCTCTGTCAGTGTACCACTTGGGGTTATCGATGAATTCCTGGACGTCTCTGACAATTCGGTCAGCCAGACCCTGTTGTAGAACCACAGAATTCAGTGGTCGCCGGCGGCGTGGATAGCCAAAGGGACGCCATTCAGAGCCCACAGCTGTGTACATCACAGTCTTCCCTTCCTCCTGCTGCAAGGCTAGCTCTCGAGCTGGGAAGGAGAAGAGATAAAGCCAGTAATTCTCTTCACCATGGCTGATTCTTCAATTAGGTGGAGCTGAGCCAAACAGCTTCCTTCTGGCCCCCTGTTCCCATGAGCTCACCACAGCCTGCTTATTCCACCTCTCCAAACTGCTCATCTGATGTCAAATGTCCCCATCCCTGCAATGTCCCTAGAAAGCCTGCCTGTGCCATCCCACACCTTCCTCCAGGATGTTGAAGAAAACCTTTCGGTCAGTGCCCAGGGCCGTGAAGGTGACAGATTCCCAAGGAGTTCCCGTCTGCAAGTCTATCATCTGCATCTCTCGACTTCGTTCTACCCGGATCCATTTCCCTCGATACCTGAATAAGAACGATCAAAACAGAGTGAGTGAATAGGTCAAACCCAGCTTCCATCATTCTTTTCTAGTCGCACAGCCCTCCCTAGCTCCCAACCTTACCAGATAAAGTGGTTTCCGGGGCTGGGGACAAATTCAAACTTAGTGGAAATGCGGCCGCTCTCATGCTGAAGGTACGAAGTCTCGACACTGAGGTGCTGAGTACGGGTACTGTGCCGGGTGAGCCAGCTAAGCAACCAGGCATAGCTCCTGTCTCGAGCAGGGACTTCCAGTGTGATCATGTAATGGCGCCGGAATGCCACCAGGCCCAGTTGGGCACCCTTCCGGGCCAGGGCCAGGGCTGTGCCCACACCCACCAGCCCAAATCCAGCCCCAAAGTAGGGATTGTCCTTCAGGGCCAGAATAAAGTCTGAAAGTGGCATCTTGAAAGAGAAACACCAAACCTTACAGGCCCTGTGGTGTTACAAAAACCTAGGGGTGGGGAACAGTGGAAAAGGGACAAAGCACAAGATTACTTTAGAAACTGGACCTCCCCAGCCCTGCCCACAGGTCAGCACTACTGTGTGGGTCAATATCCTCCTTTTGTGGGGTAAGGGTAGTGTTGGAATGCAAGGGTGGAGACTCCAGGCCCCTCATCCCATTTTGCCCTTCATTAGTCTACTCATACTGTTTCCTACCAGAGGACCATGTCTGGAGATGCCTTAAACCAAAAAGAGCTATATAAACCGGCTTCACATCAGGGTAATGGATGGACAAGATTTTTGTCGTCCCTGGGACCATCTTTGATAAAAAGGGGCCCACTGGCTGCAGTCAGCAAGGGAGACGTATCCATTGACTTGTCAGTAACCCTATGCCTTGTTATGAGTAATGTCCTTCAAATATCCTCTCCCTTACATCCCCAATATCTAATGTCCTGTTTATACCTTTATTACCTCCCACCTAAACTGTCTTTAAAATCATAGTTCTTGAAATGGCATTTTAAAAGGTCTTCACCGCCGGCTTCACGGAACAGCTACAAAAGGGTCCAGATCTTTCATCATAGGCATCAGCTTCAATTCCATATCTCTCTCTGCTCCAGCACCTTCAATGGCTGGCTCCCAACAGACCCCTGAACTGGGTACAAACTCAGCCTGGTACTCAAGGCCCTCTACAATACGGCGCCCACCTACCTTTCATGGATTAGCTCCCAACACTACCTGGTCAGCAAATATGCAAATACGCAACAAATACGTTCAACAAGTAAGTAACCTCCCAAATCCTTGTTCATGCAGTTCTCTTGGCTCGGAATGCCCGTTCTTTTCTCCCTCATTCTCCCCAGCTGAAAATCTGCCCATCTGCTACTTTCTCCACGGATCGTCACATTGTAGACAATAAGATCCTGAGGGATAAGCGCGAAGTTGTTTCTAGTACACCTCTCCTCCAACCCCGAACCCCGGCCACTTTGCCCTGCCCCTGGCATGCAGGGAGATGAGCTGACAGCAGAGACCTCGGCTGAGCCTCAGAATTGGTATCCAGAATTCCAAAACACCTATGCCTGGAAGGCCACAGACAAAGGTCTCCCGCCTCCGGCCCCTCCGCGACACCCAGGAACCTCGCCCACACCCCAGCTCGCGCCTCCAGCCACATGCTTTGGGGTAATCCGTCGCTCAGCCTTCTCACCGATACGACTCTCTGGCCCTCCGTCTCGATGGTTTCACCGCGCCTGCACTTTGGGGAAGCTGCGCTCGGCCCCGCCCCTGGTCCTTTCATCGACTTCCCGCCACACCCACCAAGAAGCCCACGCCACTCTATCCCACAGCTCTCGATGGTGTTTCTCCGGCTTCAGGGCTGGAGTGGGGGTGGAGGGCGGGAAAAACCACAGGGAGAAAACATAGAGTACCCCGGCAGCCGGCAAGAGGAAGAGAGAGTGGCTTCCACATCTCCAATATCCTAGAGGCGGCTGGGCCGGAGGCGGTCGCATAAAGGGGGCACCGGGGGCCGCTCCAGCCGCGGCCGACCATAGAGATGCGGCTCCAGCGGGGTCTGGAGGTGAGTGAGTAGCTGCGGGGCGGAACTGGCAAGGGAACGCGGGTGGAGCAAGCTGGAGGCAAAGTTTTTCGAGCCCCGGGATCAGGGTGGGCCTGGGCGCTGGGAACTCTCGGGAGGAGGTACTGAAGGGAGCACCCAGAGGAGCTGGGCCCCGGCACCGCAGTCGCGTCACGCTTCTGGACCCCGCCCGGTACCCGCTGCTCTCAGGACCAAAATCATGACGATGCTCCATCCCAAGCCTTCCAGGTTACAAGCTGCCTTTCCCGTTCGCTGGCTCTTATGATCTAGCTCCCGCCCGACTATGTGGACACTGTCATCACCTCCATTTTACAGACAGGAAAGCTGAGGCCCAGAGAAGCGATGCGACTCTGTCTGTCCAAGGCTATGCGGTGAGTCAGAGCCAGAGGCAAGTGGGAACCTGGGTCCCTAGGCCGGGGCCCGTTATTTCTCCAGACCTTCTCTCTGCCTTTGTCTTTTCTCTTCCTCAGTCCTCCTGCCCGGAAGATAAGCGTATTTCTTCTCTTGTGCCCACCTGTCTCCTACCTCACCCTGCCCTCCCCCAGGTGAAGGTTCTTAATCTTGACGGCTCAGCGTCCTCCTTGGCTCCCCCCGGAGGCCATGTATGGCCAAGCTGGAAGATTCCCCAGAGCAGCGATAATATTCAGTAAGTGGAGGCTGCAGTTTCCAGAGAATCCCTCTGGCCACGGGAGTGCACTTCCCAGCCACCTTGTGAATCCCTGTGATCTGTTGTTTTGAGTCCGTGGGATTCTGGAAATAGGGACTATCAGATTGCAAGATCTTGGGTTTTGTTTGTTTGTTTGTTTTTTGAGACGAGTTTCTAGCTCTTGTTGCCCAAGCTGGAGTGCATTGGTGCGATCTCCGCTCACTGCAGCCTCCACCTCCTGGGTTCCAGCGATTCTCCTCACTCAACCTCCCGAGTAGCTGGGATGATTACAGGTGTGTGCCACCACGCCCTACTTTTTTTTGTACTTTTAGTAGAAACGGGGATTCACAATGTTAGCCAGGCTGGTCTCGAACTCCTGACCTCAGGTGATCGGCCCGCCTCGGCCTCCCAAAGTGCTGGGATTACAGGCGTGAGCCACGGTGCCCTGCCTGGTTTCTTCTTCTTTTTTTTTCTTTTTGCATCTTCTCTGTGACTCAATTTCATGAAGTGATTCCTATCATTCTTATTAACTACTAATTATTCAGCTTAAACTCATTTTAGCCATGTATAACAGGGTATGCAATCAATTGTCATTCATTCCTCAGTTATGTTCTCATATTTAGTTTGAGGCCATAGTCAGTTAATAAGTTTGAAATTTCTCCAAACGTGTTATGTTATAGGTGAGGAACCACTGGTTTAGTGCAAGATACCTAGCGTTACTCCAGTGCAGCTCCATGTCTGTGCTTCTTCACTGGAAGCTTCGATTGTGGGTGATTTGTGTTCGTTGAAGTGATAACATCAGTATCACAAAGTGAGGTCATTGAAGTGATCATGTCAACAAATTACTAAAAAGCTATACATCTAGGGAGAGAGACTGATGGGTAAAAAACAGTGCAGTGTGACCTCGTTTCTGAAAGGGCTGTGTACAGAGTGCCCTCAGGATGCCAGAAGAGAGAAAATTAGAGTGTCAAGAAGCCAGGCCAGCGCAGTGCCTCACGCCTGTAATCCCAGCACTTTGGGAGGCTGAGGCGGGTGGATCACCTGAGTTCGGGAGTTCAAGACCAGCCTGACCAACATGGAGAAACCCCATCTCTACTAAAAATACAAAATAGTAGCCAGGCGTGGTGGCGCATGCCTATAATCCCAGCTACTCGGGAGACTGAGGCAGGAGAATCGCTTGAACCCAGGAGGCGAAGGTTGCAGTGAGCTGAGATCATGCCACTGCACTCCAGCCTCGGTGACAGACTAAGACTGTCTCAAAAGAATGTCGGCCGGGCGCGGTGGCTCAAGCCTGTAATCCCAGCACTTTGGGAGGCCGAGATGGGCGGATCACGAGGTCAGGAGATCGAGACCATCCTGGCTAACACGGTGAAACCCCGTCTCTACTAAAAATACAAAAAATTAGCCGGGCGAGGTGGCGGGCGCCTGTGGTCCCAGCTACTCAGGAGGCTGAGGCGGGAGAATGGCGAGAACCCGGGAGGCAGAGGTTGCAGTGAGCTGAGATCTGGCCACTGCACTCCAGCCTGGGCGACAGAGCAAGACTCCGTCTCAAAAAAAAAAAAAAAGAATGTCAGGAAGCCTTCATGGTGGAAGTGACATTTGTGTAGCTTCTTCAAGGATAGTTAATTGGTTAGCCAGACAAGAGAGAAAGATTGAAAAGGGGAAAAGGCATATCAAGCCAAGAGACGCAAAAGGCTATGAAGGTATGCAAGCAAAAGAGAATGTGGTGAGTCTGGAGAATGGCACGTCATCTGGTTCAGAGATCTGCTGAGGGGAGAAGTGGGAGATGAGTCTGGGGAGGTCAGCAGGATCCAGATGATGAAGGAAGGGCCTTCCTTATAATCCATTCTGAGGAATAGTGAGATTATCAAAGGTTAAGAGAGAAAGGGGCCAGGCAAGGTGGCTCATGCCTGTAATCCCAGCACTTTGGGAGGCCAAAGTGGGCCGATCACCTGAGGTCAGAAGTTCGAGACCAGCGTGGCCAACATGGTGAAACTCTATCGCTACTAAAAATACAAAATTTGCCCAGGCGTGTGTGTCGCCTGCCTATAGTCCAGCTAGTGGGGAGGCTGAGGCAGGAAAATTGCTTGAACCCAGGAGGTGGAGGTTGCAGTGAGCCGAGATCACTCCACTGCACTCCAACCTTGGTGACAGAGCGAGACTCTGTCTCAAAACAAAAAAAAAAGGCACTTCTGAGATTCTTTGGCCCCACCTGATTTTGCTGCAGATAAGAAATCTGAGACCCAAATTGCTTAATGACTTGGCTAAGGGTACTTAGCTAGCGGGAGACAACCTGCAGTCATTAATATGTTGGCCAATACTTGTTGGCTCTCTCCTAATATTCTATTATCATTTTTATACTTTTTGTTCTGAACATTATCATAAAAGAAAGCCTCTATTTAGTCTCATAAGGTATATGTGGCATATTGCCATGCAAGAAAATGCCTAAGTCGGTGGGCACTGGGCTGTGTTCCCACGCCAGCTGGGAAGAAAGTAAGAACTCTAACTTTACTTTGTTTTTCTTCTGGTTGGCTTGTCAGCATTTAAGAGGCCAAAACACACAAGTCGGTGGTGATGACAGACCCACTTTTGGACTCACAGCCAGCCCATAGCACCGGAGAGATGGATGGACTGTGTCCTGAGCTATTGCTGATCCCCCCGCCTCTCTCTAACCGTGGAATCCTGGGGACTGTCCAGAGCCCCTGTCCTTCCGGGGACCCTGCGCCTTTGCCTACTGAGCCAGGCTGCCTGCTGGTAGAGGCCACAGCAACTGAAGAGGGACCAGGGAACGTGGAGATCATTGTGGAGACAGTAGCTGGAACCCTGACCCCAGGTGCTCCTGGAGAGACCCCAGGTACAAACACAGTTGCAAGCAGGCCAGTGGGACAGGCGGCTCTGAGGTTTTGTCTGGGTTATTTTTGATTCTGTATAAATATGATGAGAACACAAGGTAGCATCCTATTTTTATACTTGGAGATGTTGTCATTTGGTTTGCAGTTGGTGCATGTTGATTGAAGGCTGGCGAAGTGGTGCACAGCCTTCTACCAAGCTTTTGGCAGTCTGTCCTGCAAGGGCTTCATGTGTGTGCTCGGCAGTAATCCAGAAAGTAAAACCTTTCTGACACCTCTGCCGAATCCTGGCTTGTCCCTACTCTTACAGTCCTTGGAGATTCTTTCCTCCATATTGACCCTCCTACCCAGGAACTGCAGCCAGGGATTAAGCAAAAACCCTGTCTCTACCACCCTGGGCTTGGCAGGGCTTTCCAGAGTGATCTGGTATTTCCCTGCCCTAGTTTTTTGTGTATAACATACTTTACTCATTCAAGGCATGTTGTTAAGAATAAGAGTTGAGGCCTGGTACAGTGGCATGCACCTGTAGTCTCAGCTACTTGGGAGGCTAAGGCAAGAAGATTGCTTGAGCCCAGGAGTTAGAGGCTGCAGTATGTTATGATCATACCTGTGAATACCTGCACTGCAGCCTGGGCAATATAGTGAGACCCCCACCTCTTTAAAAACAAAACAAAACAAAAAAACAGTAGAAGTTGAGCATTTGTATTTAGCTCAGATGAAAGATTCTCCCTTTATTCATCCCATTATCATCACCTCTTATTTTCAGGAAGCTTCCCTGTTTTTTAATTGCCATCCTCCAGCCATAGTTGTCACCACTTCACTTGGCACTGTAGTGTAGTGACAAAGAATATTGGGAAAGATTAGCTAATTTGACCATATAATATTTCCAAACTTCTATATTTCTTCTAAGAAATTAAAAAAAAAAAAAAGAACCTAGGAAAACATTTGCAATATATAAGAAAGAGTTAATATCTTTTTTTTTTTCTTTTTTTTTAGACAGAGTCTCGCTCGGTCGCCCAGGCTGGAGTGCAGTGGCGCCATCTCGGCTCACTGCAAGCTCTGCCTCCTGGGTTCACGCCATTCTCCGGCCTCAGCCTCCTGAGTAGCTGGGACTACAGGCGCCCACCACCACACCCAGCTAATTTTTTGTATTTTAGTAGAGACAGGGTTTCACTGTGTTAGCCAGGATGGTCTCGATCTCCTGACCTCATGATCCGCCTGCCTCGGCCTCCCAAAGTGCTGGGATTACAGGCGTGAGCCACTGCACCTGGTCAAGAGTTAATATCTTTAAAATTCAAAGAGCCACAATAAGAAAAGGGAACCATCTTTTTTGTTGTTTGCTTTCCTTTTTATGTTTTCTTTTGGTTTTGGGGGTTTTGTTGAGACAGGATCTTGCTCTGCCACCCAAGCTAGAGTGCAGTGGCACAGTTATGGCTCACTGCAGCCTTGACCTCCTAGGCTTAAGCAATCCTCTTGCCTCAGCCTCTCATGTAGCTGGGACCACAGGTGTATACCACCCACACCCAGCTAGTTTTTAAATTTTCTTTTGTAGAGATGAGGCCTCACCTTGTTGCCCAGGCTAGTCTTGAGCTCTTGGGCTCAAGCAATCTTCCCACCTTGGCCTCCTAAAGTTTTGGGATTACAGGTATGGGCCATCGCACCCAGCAGAAACCTTTTTTTTTTTTTATGGAAAAAAGAAATCTATGTGCAATGCTCTAAAGAAATAAAAGTAATAACTATATGGAAGGATGCTTAATCTCACTAGCAAACAAATTCCTGTCAAAAATAAGAGATGCAGCCGGGCATGGTGGTTCATGCCTATAATCCTAGCACTTTGGGAGGCCGAGACAGGCGATTGCCTGAGCTCAGGAGTTTGAGACCAGCCTGGGCAAGATGGTGAAACCCCATCTCTACTAAGATACAAAAAAATCAGCTGGACGTGGTGGCAGGCATCTGTAATCCCAGCTACTCAGGAGGCTGAGGCACGAGAATTACTTGAACCCGGGAGGCAGAGGTTGCAGTGAGCCAAGATCGTGCCCCTGAACCCCAGCCTGGACAACAAAGCGAGACTCTGTCTCAAAAAAAAAAAAAATAGGAGATGCACTTTGACATAAATTAAACATTTTAAATAATACCTAGTGTTGACCAGGCTATAGGAAACACCATGTTATAGATTATGGAGATACAAATTATTATAATCTTTTGAAGGTCAATTTAGCTACATAGCAAATTTTACAGTTTGCATACTCTGACCACTGTAATTCCACTGTAGGAATCTGTCCTATAGAAAGACATATATACGTGCACAAAGATACAAGGATGAGAATATATAGGCATGCTTTATTTGTAATGGTTGGAAATAGCCCAGATGTCCATCCGTAAGGGCACAATTTATTTATTTTTTAAAATTATTTTTAGAATGGACAACATAGGGAGACCCCATCTCTACAAAAAATTTAAAAATTAGCCAGGCATGGTGGTGCCTGTAGTCCCACCTACTCAGGAGGCTGAGGTGGGAGAATCGCTTGAGCACGGGAGGTCAAGGCTGCAGTGAATTATGATCACACCACCACTGCACTGCAGCCTGGGTGACAGAGAGAGACCCTGTTTCCCCCACCACCAGCCAAAAAATTTATTTTTATTTTTTTTGTCCCCAGGGAAGCAAGGGCAGAATTTCATTTTGATTTGTCCATGCTCTGCAAAAAACAAACTGGACAAGAAAGTACGAACTAGATATAAATGTAATCAAATATAAAAATATCTTTGATATATATAGCAAGTGGGAAGAAGAGGGTCAAAAAGAAACACACCAAATTGTGTGTGTGAAGGGGCTGGGTGGTTATTCTTCCTTTGTATACTTACGTATCATTTTAGATGTTGCACTAAAAAATTTTTTTTTTTTTTTGAGACAGAGTTTCACTCTTGTCACCCAGGCTGCAGTGCAATAGTGTGATCTTGGCTCACTGCAACCCCTGCCTCCTGGTTTCAAGTGATTTTCCTGCCTCAGCCTCCTGAGTAACTGGGATTACAGGGATGCGCCACCACGCCCAGCTCATTTAGTATTTTAGTAGAGACGGGGTTTCTCCATGTTGGTCAGGCTGGTCTTGAACTCTTGACCTCAGGTGATCCACCTGCCTCGGCCTCCCAAAGTGCTGGGATTATAGGCATGAGCCACTGGGCCCGGCCTGAAATTTTTTTTTTTTTTTTTTTTTTTTTTTTTTTTTTTTTTTGAGACAGAGTCTCTCTGTTGACCAGGCTGGAGTGCACTGGGCAATCTTGGCTCACTGCATCCTCCACCTCTCAGGTTCAAGCAATTCTTCTGCTTCAGCCTCCCGAGTAGNTTGAGACAGAGTTTCACTCTTGTCACCCAGGCTGCAGTGCAATAGTGTGATCTTGGCTCACTGCAACCCCTGCCTCCTGGTTTCAAGTGATTTTCCTGCCTCAGCCTCCTGAGTAACTGGGATTACAGGGATGCGCCACCACGCCCAGCTCATTTAGTATTTTTAGTAGAGACGGGGTTTCTCCATGTTGGTCAGGCTGGTCTTGAACTCTTGACCTCAGGTGATCCACCTGCCTCGGCCTCCCAAAGTGCTGGGATTATAGGCATGAGCCACTGGGCCCGGCCTGAAATTTTTTTTTTTTTTTTTTTTGAGACAGAGTCTCTCTGTTGACCAGGCTGGAGTGCACTGGGCAATCTTGGCTCACTGCATCCTCCACCTCTCAGGTTCAAGCAATTCTTCTGCTTCAGCCTCCCGAGTAGCTGGGACTACAGGTGTGTGCCACCACACCCAGCTAATTTTTTTGTATTTTTAGTAGAAACAGGGTTTCACCATGTTAGCCAGGATGGTCTTGATCTCCTGACCTCATGATCTCCCTGTCTTGGCCTCCCAAAGTTCTGGGATTACAGGCGTGAGTCACCACTCCTGGCCCTGAAATTTTTTTTTTAACAAAATAACAATAAAGAGTAAAAGGACCAGCAGAATAAATGTAGGACGAACCTGACCTTGAGTCATGGCTCTACTACTAATAAACATAGTAGTCTTAACCTCGTAGAATCTCAGGACCTTGTTGTCATAAGGCTGTTGGAGGACCAAAAGAGAGTGTTTATTAAGCCTTTTTTAATCAAAGTCTTGCCCATTGCTTTTAAAACGGCAGCAATTATGGAGAAAAATAACTATTTTCAGAAAGGATATTCTCCATTTTATCCATTCCTGTGCCTTTGTAAAGCTCTTTACAGAATTTGAAAGTAAAGCTCTTATCATTTATATTGCAGATGTTATCCCTAGTTTGTCATTTTCTTTTGGAAGTTTCTGGTTTTCACTTGGGCAAAATATACTGTCTTAATGCTTTCTGGATTTGCTTGTTTATTCACTCATTTAACAAATATTTATTAAGCACCTACCTTGTACCAAGTATTGTGCTAGGAGTCCAAACACACATGCCAGATAGATGGTCCCTGACCTTATGGGGCTTACAGTCCAGGTGTAGGACCAGACTTAAAGTCCATCTGTACTCTACGAATATTAAAAGATTCACCTACATTTTCTACTAGTAACTAACTCCTATGAGTCTTGTTCCATCTGATTCTATGCCTTTCTCTGTCGGTCCTCTGCCTGCAGGTGTCCTGGTAAAGGTGGTGGAGGTGTACTTCTGTGAGCGCTGTGAACAGAGCTTCGCAGAGCCCACTCTGCTGGCCCTGCACCAGTGCAGTGAGACCCATATACAGCCTGTGCAGGGCCTCTCTAGCCCCCCATGCTCTGTAGAGCTGCCTCCCGGCAACCCAACCCTCCCTGGCCCTCTGCAGGGCCAGAGCCCACCAGTTAGTCCCCTATCATGCCCTGTGTGTAGACAGGAGTTTGCCCAACCCCAGGCCCTGAAGAGCCACTTCAAGATTCACCGGGGCACTCCTGACACCTTCTCCTGCCCAGAATCTGGCTGTGTGTTCTCTGCTGAAGATCGCAAGGGTCTGCAGCACCACCTGAGGCAGACTCACAGAGCAGTTCCTGTGCCCTGTTCTTTCCGGGGCTGCCCCCTGCTTTTCGGGAGCCAGCAGGGCATGGAGCTGCACCGGCAGGCGCATTACCCTTTCCACTGCAGCCACTGCAGCTTCATGGGCTCCAACGTCAAACTCTTCCGGCAGCATCAGCGGAGCCATGGTGCTGGGACACAGGGAGAACTTTCTGCCGTTCAGGGCCTTCCATCCCAGGAGCTGCTGCCAGGTATGAGGCCAAGGGCCAAGCAGTTCCTCTCCTGGAGTTCAGCCACAGTTGATCTTATAGGAGAGGCAGTTGTTTCCAAGGCCATGAATGTACATGAATATAAGAGAATCTAGATAGTGGCTCAGGAGGATGGAGTTACTGGATGACATGGGAAGGCATCTTGAAACAGTGGAATACATGGGACAAAGAGGAAGTCTTTGTGACAATGAGTGACAGTTGGCTTAGGCTACCTGTGGCTTGAAGTTACTTAACCAATATTCTCTAATGATCCATTTCACAGCTTTCTGAGAGCAAAAGCAAAAATGACCATCATTGGCTATGGCCACTGATGGAATGCCCGTAGACTTTCCTTTAGAGCAACTGGGGATTGAGCAGTAGAAGCCAGGGTTATTTTAAAAAGGAAATAACCATTTGGGCTAGGCACTGTGGTGCATGCCTGTGATCCCAACAGTTTGGGAGGCCAAGGTAGATGGATCCCTTAAATCCAGGAGTTCAAGACCAGCCTGGGCAATGTGGTGAAATCCTGTCTCTACAAAAGTACAAAAATTAGCTGGGTTTGGTGGCGCATGTCTGTAGTCCCAGCTACTCAGGAGGCTGAGGTGGGGGATCACTTGTGCTCAGGAGGCGGAGGTTGCAGTGAGCCAAGATTGCACCACTGCACTCCAGCCTGGATGACAGAGTAAGACCCCTGTCTCAACCCAAAAAAAAAAAAAAAAAAAAAAAAAAAGAGAGAGAAAGAGAGAGGGAGGAAGGGAAAGGAACTTTCAAGGGAGATGGTATTTTACTAGTTGTCATTCCTCTTGGTCCCAAAAAAGCATTAGAGAGCAGAGGAGCAGGAGGAAACAGAGAAAACAGGCCAGGAGAGGCCAGGATTCTGATAAGAGAAGGAATTGCAGTCTACCCATTCTCTACTTTCAGCTCCCGATGACCTCAGTGACCTCACTGCTGTCAAAAGGGGTGCTCTCTGAGGTTTGAGTTACTTTAGACTGGAACATTGCTAATAACTTAGCTCTTGGTCCTCCTATTTCTGTCTTGAGTGGAAATACATTTATACATAAAACCCAAGATTTCCTTATGCTAAAAGTGGAAGAAGGTGATTATTTCAGCCAGTAGGTGGAGAAATATAAGCATTTAGTGCTGTCATTGGCTCCTGTAGACTTTATCAAGTTTTATGTATCTCCAGCTCCCAAACTGCCTCCAGGAGGGAGAGAACCTTCACAGGAAGCAGGTACACCCCTGCCTGGGCAAGAGACAGCTGAAGAGGAGAATGTAGAGAAAGAAGAGAAGAGTGACACCCAGAAGAACTCCCAGAAGGCTGTGGATAAAGGCCAAGGGGCTCAGCGGCTAGAAGGTAATGACATCCTAAGGCTTGAAGCCCTTGGTGGTGGGGAAGAATGGATTGTTGAAACGGTGGTATTGAAGCTCTGGGGTTTGTTTTCTGAGCTTTGGTTCGGATCCTTTTATTCTGTTCTACCTTGACTCAAAAGTCAAGGTCTAGTGGGAAAATGATGAATGAGTGAATGATAAAGACTTTAGTAATATAGCATTGGGGTAAATCGAGTTTGCTTCACTGGGCTGGTTTTCCTCAGGCAGAAAACTCTAGCAGGGAAGCAGGAGGTGATCTTCATTATAATATAGAGATGCCAGAAGTTATTGATGATCAACAGCCTATTTTGTCTGGCACTGAGCCCTCAAATACTTTTTTCTGAATCTTTGCTTCCCAGTTTTTCACCTCAGTAGAATATTTGAAAGTCATCCCACAAGGAGCACAGTTGTTATCAAGGTGAATAAGAAAGATTTGGTTGTATTTATTACCAACTTCATTATTACCTAGAGCCTGTGAGGCAGTGTTTGGAAGTAAGAGTTCTTTACTTTCTTTTGGCTCACTCCCTTGGGGACTCTTTTCCTTCTAACTAATCTTGCTGATGCTTCTGCCTGCCCCCATAGAACAAGGCAGGAAAGAACAAGAATGCTCCATTCAGATTGTTTTAAGCAGCTCTAAACAAAGACTCAAGAGCAGGTAGCTGAGTAAAGCACTTCAAACAGGATGTCACAGCAAGGCCTGAGAAGCCCTTGTGGTTTTGCTTCTCTTAAAACTTGAGTTTCTCACCTTTTCTTTGAGACTACAGTGTTTGAGACCCTTTTGCTTGGTTTCCCGGAGAGAGGCCACACATTGTTTGTGTCTGAGCAAATTGTGGTTCTCCCATTATCTGGCTATCCCCAGAAAAATCTCACTCTCTCAACTCTATTTCCTCCCCCAGGGGATGTGGTCTCTGGCACTGAGTCCCTCTTCAAGACCCATATGTGTCCAGAGTGTAAGCGCTGCTTTAAGAAACGGACCCATCTGGTGGAGCACCTTCATCTCCACTTCCCAGACCCCAGTCTCCAGTGCCCCAACTGCCAGAAGTTCTTCACCAGTAAGAGCAAGCTCAAGACCCATCTGCTGCGGGAGCTGGGTGAAAAGGCCCACCACTGCCCACTGTGCCACTATAGTGCGGTGGAGAGGAATGCACTCAACCGCCACATGGCCAGCATGCATGAAGATATTTCCAACTTCTACTCAGATACCTATGCCTGTCCTGTCTGCCGTGAGGAATTCCGCCTCAGCCAGGCCCTCAAGGAGCACCTCAAGAGCCACACGGCAGCAGCCGCAGCAGAGCCGTTACCCCTTCGCTGCTTTCAGGAGGGCTGCAGCTATGCAGCACCCGACCGCAAGGCCTTCATTAAGCACCTGAAGGAGACGCATGGGGTGCGGGCTGTGGAGTGCCGCCATCACTCATGTCCCATGCTCTTTGCCACAGCCGAAGCCATGGAGGCCCACCACAAGAGCCACTACGCCTTCCACTGCCCCCACTGTGACTTTGCTTGTTCCAATAAGCACCTATTCCGTAAACACAAGAAGCAGGGCCACCCTGGCAGTGAAGAGCTGCGCTGCACCTTCTGCCCCTTTGCCACCTTCAACCCAGTGGCTTACCAGGATCATGTAGGCAAGATGCATGCTCATGAAAAGATCCACCAGTGTCCTGAGTGCAGCTTTGCCACTGCCCACAAGAGGGTGCTCATCCGACACATGCTTCTACATACCGGTAGGATGGTTTCCATCCTTACAATAATGTAATAATGATGGTGGTGATAATGGCTACAAAGGGCCTTGCATACATTTTCTCATTTGACCCAAAATTCCTAGAGATAGATCTAGTATTCCAGGTTTACAAATGAGCCTTAAGTTGAGTGTCACTTAGCTAGTAAAGTAGTCGAGCTAGGATTTGAATCCATGCAGTCTGATTCCAGAGCCTGTGCTCTAACCACTGTGGTGCTATGCCTCTTAAGCCCCTGTCCAGTTCTGCCCACCCCTGGTCAGGCTTGAGTGGGTTAACATCAAGCCTGAAGAAACCCAAACCAGGACAAATTACCTTACGTTGCAATTCATGTTTTGGGATGTGCTAAGAGAGACAGGCGAGGGGACTGAGCCATCCACATGCATATGGCCTTCTATAGCTTGGGTGTCCATGTCACTGAACAAGATCACCTTCAGTGACCTGGAAGTTGCAGATGTTTAACTGGCACTCGTAACTGTCTTCCAGCATTCTTGATGCTTTAGGTAACAACCAAACCAAGCTTCCTGCTACAGCATCATCCCATTTGTGATCTCTATGTCAACATCAGTGGATTGACAGGACATTTTTAGAATTTTCATCAAAGACACTGGTTTGGGAGAAAAAAAATTAGGTAGCCTGGGACAAAGCCATTATTCTCATTGAACTCATTCCTGTACATGCTTTAGTCACAGAATCTCATGTTTCTGAGGTCTTTCCAAGAGGCTTAATCTTGTAAGTAAGGCAGGTAAAGATGAGAAAAGAGACAAACTCTGAGACCTACTTTAAGACGACACAGATAATGTTAGAACTCTGCAGAGTACCATGTTGCCAGCCTTTCACCATAGGGAATGGGGCTGGGTGAGTGGGCAGGGACAACAAGGAGGGGTCTTGAAGGAACCTGGCCCAGCCTGTCAGTGCCAGGTCTTGACCATCAACATGAACAGCTCACCTTTGAGTTCTCACTGAGTTTCACTGACAACTTTGGAACATCTCATATAATCTTTATACCAACCTTTTGGAGACAAGGAAACAGACTGCTGGAAGCCATATGGTAGTCAGCTAGGATTTAAACTACCACTTAATGGCTCTGTGATTTCTCTGTGCCTCAGTTTCCCTATCTGTAAAATGAGGGTGATAATAGCACCTGCCTCTTAAGGATGTTCTGAAAATCTGAGGAGAGGAGGCTTTTTTTTTTTGAGATGGAGTCTGGCTCTGTTGCCCAGGCTAGAGTACAGTAGCCCAATCTCAGCTTACTACAAGCTCCGCCTCCCGGGTTCCCTCCATTCTCCTGCCTCAGCCTCCCGAGTAGCTGGGACTACAGGCATCCGCCACCACGCCCAGCTAATTTTTTGTATTTTTAGTATAGACAGAGTTTCACCGTGTTAGCCAGGATGGTCTCGATCTCCTGACCTCGTGATCTGCCTGCCTCAGCCTGTCAAAATGCTGGGATTACAGGCATGAGCCACCGTGCTCAGCCAAGAGGAGGCGTTTTTTTACAAAGTGCTCAGAAGAGTGCTTATTCACATAGTAAGAACTTTGTTCATGTTGGCTGTTAATATTTTTATTACTATGTTGGACTTCAGAATTCTTGACCATTCTGTTCTGTTGTCTCATTTATTTTTCCTTTTCTGGAAAACAAAAGAATTAGGCTTAGTAGAGCAGTTGACCATAGTGACAGCAAACTATAAAACAAATCAAGAGTGGACTTTAAGCTAGTTTTGAAAAGCTTGGGCTGGGCACAGTGGCTCATGCCTGTAATCCCAACATTTTATAAGGCCAAGGTGGGCGGATCACCTAAGGTCAGGAGTTCGAGAACAGCCTGGCTAACATGGTGAAACCCTGTATCTACTAAAAATACAAAAAATTTAGCCAGGCGTGGTGGCAGGCGCCTATAATCCCAGCTACTCGGGAGGCTGAGACACAAGAATCGCTTGAGCCCGGGCAGCTGAGCTTGGCAGTGAGCTGAGGTCACGTCACTGTGCTCCAACCTTGGTGACAGCGTGAGACTCTGTCTCAATTAAAAAAACAGAAAGAAAAAAAAAGAAAAGCTTGGTCTTTACTTTCTTCCCATCTTCATTGGTGTGAGAGTTGGGGGAGTAGTTATCTGAGAGGGCTGTGAAGCAGCCTTCATTATTGTGAGGTTTTCACCGTCGCAGGTAGCACATGAAGCTGTTGTTCCTCACTGGCATCAGGGAAGCCTTGCTGGAAGAAATGGTCTGTCCACTTGCTCTGTATCTGACCTGTGTTCTCTCCCCTCATCCTCATCCCCCATATAAGGTGAGAAGCCTCACAAATGTGAGCTGTGTGACTTCACATGTCGAGACGTGAGCTACCTATCGAAGCACATGCTGACCCACTCCAACACCAAGGATTACATGTGCACTGAATGTGGCTATGTCACCAAGTGGAAGCACTACCTCCGTGTGCACATGCGAAAACATGCAGGAGACCTCAGGTACAACACACTCATAGGCCTCCGTCCCAATCCCGAGAACCTTATGCCAAGCTAGCTTCCTCTTGGATCTAACTTCTGGCCCTATTGCTTTCTCCGGTCCCTGGGGAGTCTCTTCCTAAGGCCGGGCGCAGTGACTCACACCTGTAATCCCAGCACTTTGAGAGGCTGGGGCGGGCAAATTGCTTGAACTTGGGAGTTCAAGGCCATCTGGGCAACACCCCATCTCTACTAAAACTACAAAAATTAGCTGGGCATGGTAGCAGACGCCTGTAATGCCAGCTTCTTGGGAGGCTGAAGCACTAGAATTGCTTGAGCCAGGAGGAGGAGGTTGCAATGAGCCGAGATTGCACCACTGTACTCCAGCCTGGGTGACAGAGTAAGACTGTGTTTCAAAAAAGAAAAGGAAAGAAAAAAGAGAGTCTTTTCATAACACCCTTCTCTGTTCCCACTTTCTCAACTGCATTGCCTACAGCTGGCCCCTGTGACTGTGGCTCAAGTCACATGGCGAGCACTCTCTGGGCTCTGGGAAGGGAGTATAGACCTACAGTATAGGCCTAGAGGCTAAGGTGTACTTGAGTTCTCAGAGTTTGGCCCTGGGAAAGTGAATAGACTCTATATTCATGCCCCAGTCTTGGCCACTTCCAAATCCAGGCAAGTTCTCTGACCTATGGCACAGCTGGCTAAGGGGTTTCTAGAGCTGTCATGCTTATGTGGGAGAAGGGAAACGAGGCACAGAAACCTGCCCTGTGGAGTTGTAGCCATGTCAGCTCCTTGGAAGTGTACAGTGGGTCATGCTGATTCATGATTATTTTAGGAAGGCAGTACAGAGTAGGGCTTAGAACACAGGCCCTGAAGCTAGGCTGTCTCTGCTCCTGGCTTCCTTTGTAACCAACCTTAGTCAAGTTACTAACTTCTGTGATTTAATTTTTCTCCCTTGGAAAATAGAGATACCAGTTTCATAGGGTAGTGAAAAAGAGGGTTATATCAGGTGACACATGTACGATACTGAGTGCAGAGCCTGGCCCACAGTAAGTATTTACTGAGTGATTCTTAGTTGTTGTGATTAATTATTGTGGTTACCTCCCCCTTTCTCTCCTCGCCAGGTATCAGTGCAACCAGTGCTCCTATCGCTGCCACCGGGCTGATCAGCTGAGCAGCCACAAGCTGCGGCATCAGGGCAAGTCTTTGATGTGTGAGGTGTGTGCCTTCGCCTGCAAGCGGAAGTATGAGCTGCAGAAGCACATGGCTTCCCAGCACCACCCCGGCACAACGGCCCCGCTCTACCCTTGTCACTACTGCAGTTACCAGAGCCGCCACAAGCAGGCTCTGCTGAGCCATGAGAACTGCAAGCATACCCGCCTCCGTGAGTTCCACTGTGCCCTCTGTGACTACCGCACCTTCAGCAACACCACACTCTTGTTCCACAAACGCAAGGCCCATGGCTATGTGCCTGGAGACCACGCCTGGCAGCTCCGCTACGCGAGCCAGGAGCCAGAAGGGGCCATGCAGGGCCCGACACCCCCACCAGATTCAGAGCCCTCAAGCCAGCTGTCTGCCCAGTCTGAGGGGCCAGGTCACGAACCTGGGACTGTGGTGGATCCCAGCTTGGACCAGACCCTGCCAGAGACAAGTGAGGAGGTCAACACTGGAAGACAGGAGGGCAGTGAGGCTCCCCATGGGGTTGAGCTGGCTGGCAGTTCCAGCCCAGCAGAGGTGGAAGAGGGCAGCTGCACACTACACCTAGAGGCCCTGGGAGTAGAGCTGGAGTCTGTGACTGAGCCACCCCTTGAGGAGGTCACTGAAACAGCCCCTATGGAGTTCAGGCCCCTGGGACTGGAAGGGCCAGATGGACTGGAAGGACCAGAGCTATCTAACTTTGAAGGTATTGGGACTTCTGACTTGGGTGCTGAAGAAAATCCCCTTCTGGAAAAGCTAGCGTCGGAGCCCTCCACAAATCCATCCTTAGAGGAGGCCCCTAACAACTGGGTAGGAACCTTCAAGGCAACTCCACCTGCTGAGACAGCACCCTTGCCCCCGTTACCTGAGTCAGAGTCGTTACTCAAGGCTCTAAGGAAACAGGATAAAGAACAAGCAGAGGCATTGGTGCTGGAGGGGCGGGTGCAGATGGTAGTGATCCAGGGAGAGGGGCGAGCCTTCCGCTGCCCACACTGCCCTTTTATCACTCGCCGGGAGAAGGCCCTGAATCTGCACTCCAGGACTGGGTGCCAGGGCCGTCGAGAGCCCCTGCTGTGCCCTGAGTGTGGGGCTAGCTTCAAGCAACAGCGTGGCCTCAGCACCCACCTGCTAAAGAAGTGCCCTGTTTTGCTCAGAAAGAACAAGGGCTTGCCCAGACCAGATTCACCCATCCCTCTGCAACCTGTGCTCCCGGGTACCCAGGCCTCAGAGGACACAGAAGGTGGGAAGCCCCCACCTGCACCACTAGAAGCAGAGCTACTGCTTCCGAAAGATGTTCCTTTGGAGCTTCCCAGGGAGCCAGAGGAAACAGAAGAGCCTCTTGCCACAGTCTCTGGTTCCCCAGTCCCTCCTGCAGGAAACTCCTTGCCCAGAGAGGCCCCTAAGAAGCACTGCTTTGACCCAGTCCCTCCTGCAGGAAACTCCTCGCCTACAGAGGCCCCGAAGAAACACCGCTTTGAGCAGGGCAAGTTTCACTGCAACTCCTGCCCATTCCTTTGTTCCCGGCTCTCCTCTATTACCTCTCACGTGACTGAAGGCTGCAGGGGAGGACGTGGCGGGGGAGGAAAACGAGGGACCCCCCAGACCCAGCTTGTGTCCCCATTGAGCAATGGGGACTCTGCTCCCCTGAAGAATGGGAGTACAGAGTCCAGCTCTGGTGATGGGGATATAGTTCTGGTTCAAAAGCAGAAGGGGGCTCGCTTCTCCTGCCCCACATGTCCCTTTAGCTGCCAGCAGGAACGGGCTCTGAGGACTCACCAGACCCGGGGCTGTCCCCTCGAGGAGTCTGGAGAGCTGCACTGCAGCCTCTGCCCATTCACTGCTCCTGCTGCCTCTGCCTTGAGGCTCCACCAGAAGCGGAGGCACCCCACTGCAGCCCCAGCCCGTGGGCCCCGGCCCCATCTGCAGTGTGGGGACTGTGGCTTCACCTGTAAACAGAGCCGGTGCATGCAGCAGCACCGGCGGCTCAAGCACGAGGGGGTGAAGCCTCATCAGTGCCCCTTCTGTGACTTTTCCACCACCAGACGGTACCGGTTAGAGGCTCACCAGTCCCGACACACAGGCATTGGCCGCATCCCCTGCAGCTCTTGCCCCCAGACATTTGGTACCAACTCGAAACTGCGCTTGCACCGGTTAAGGGTACATGACAAAACACCCACCCACTTCTGTCCACTTTGTGACTATAGTGGCTACCTTCGCCATGACATTACTCGTCATGTCAACAGCTGCCACCAAGGCACCCCAGCCTTTGCCTGCTCCCAGTGTGAAGCCCAGTTCAGCTCAGAGACAGCACTTAAGCAGCATGCTCTGCGCCGACACCCCGAGCCTGCACAGCCTGCCCTTGGCTCTCCTGCAGAGACCACTGAGGGCCCCCTGCACTGTTCCCGCTGTGGGTTGCTGTGCCCCAGCCCTGCCAGCTTACGAGGACACACCCGTAAACAGCACCCACGGCTTGAGTGTGGGGCCTGCCAGGAGGCCTTCCCTAGCCGACTGGCTCTGGATGAGCACCGGAGGCAGCAGCATTTCAGCCACCGCTGTCAGCTCTGTGACTTTGCTGCCCGGGAGCGGGTGGGCCTGGTGAAGCACTACCTGGAACAGCATGAGGAGACTTCAGCAGCTGTGGCAGCCTCAGATGGGGATGGGGATGCTGGCCAGCCCCCTCTGCACTGCCCCTTTTGTGACTTCACGTGCCGCCATCAGCTGGTACTAGATCACCATGTGAAAGGGCATGGGGGCACTCGTCTCTACAAGTGCACCGATTGTGCTTACAGCACCAAGAACCGGCAGAAGATCACCTGGCACAGCCGTATTCACACTGGGGAAAAGCCTTACCACTGTCACCTCTGCCCTTATGCCTGTGCTGATCCCTCTCGCCTCAAGGTAATGTCAGAGGATATGGGGCAGGAAGTGGAAGGAGCACAGGCTCTGGAGTTACACTGCCTGGGTTCTGTAAAGCTGATGCCTCCAGATATTAGCTCTGTGACTTTGGGAAAGTTCCTTTACCAAGCCTCAGATTATTCATCTGTTAAAAAGGAGATAATACCGGGCCGGGCGCGGTGGCTCAAGCCTGTAATCCCAGCACTTTGGGAGGCCGAGGCGGGCGGATCACGAGGTCAGGAAATCGAGACCATCCTGGCTAACACGGTGAAACCCCGTCTCTACTAAAAAATACAAAAAACTAGCCGGGCGAGGTGGTGGGCGCCTGTAGTCCCAGCTACTCAGGAGATAATACCAACTTCATAGGGTTGTTGTAAAGATAAAGTTCCATATTGTGGCTCACACCTATAATCTCAACACTTTGAGATACGAAGGTAGGAGGATCGCTTGAAGCCAGGAGTTGAAGGCCACTTGGCAGCAAATTGAGATCCCATTACAAAAAAATTTTTTTAATTAGCTAGGCATGGTGGTATATACCTGTAGTCCCAGTTACTCAGGAGGCTGAGGTGGGAGGATTTCTTGAGCCTAGGAATTTGAGGCTGCAGTGAGCTATGATCATGCTACTGCACCCCAGCCTGGGTAACAAAGCAAGACCCCATTTTAAAAATTGGGGCTAGGCGCGGTGGCTCGTGCCTGTAATCCCAGCGCTTTGGGAGGCCGAGGTGGGCGGATCACGAGGTCAGGAGATCAAGACCATCCTGACTAACACTGTGAAACCCCGTCTCTACTAAAAATACAAAAAATTAGCAGGGCATGGTGGCTGGTGCCTGTAGTCCCAGCTACTCGGGAGGCTGAGGCAAGAGAATGGTGTGAACCCAGGAGGCAGAGCTTGCAGTGAGCCGAGATCACGCCATTGCACTCCAGCCTGGGCGACAGAGCGAGACTCTGTCTCAAAAATAAATAAGTAAATAAAAATTTATTGGCCAGGTGCAGTGGCTCATGCCTGTAATCCCAGCACTTTGGGAGGCCAAGGCCAGAGGATTGCTTGAGCCCAGGAGTTTGAGACTAGCCAGGACAACATGTGGAGACTCTGTCTTTATAAAAATAAATTTTTTTAATTAGCTGGACCTTGTGGCACATGCTTGTAGTCCCAGCTACTTGGGAGGCTGAAGTGGGAGGATCGATTTAGCCCAGGACGTTAAGGCTGCAGAGAGCTGTGACCATGCCAGTTCACTCCAGCCTGGGCAATAGAGTGAGACCCTGTCTCTTTTAAAAAAAAAAAAAAATCCCTAGCAAGAAACTGAAGATGAAAAAAAATGAAGTTCCATAATGTCTGCTTACCATATGATAAAGGCATAGAATAGAGTGAGAACAATCTGGATAATAACAGCTAACATTTATTGAGCACTTACTATATTTCTAGCACTATAATTCTAATCATTTCAAAAATATGAGCTATAGATACTTGATTCCCCATTTTATAGATTAGTAGTCTGAGAATTAGGGATTAAACCATCTGGGACATAGCTAGTAAGTGACAGAGCTAAGGCAAACCTAGGATACCAAACTGACAAAACTCAGGGACCTGGTTGGTAAGTGGCCTATGGACAGGATGGGAGCAGGGAACAGGGTTATCTGCCAACAGTTTCTCTGCCTATTTACCCCTACTTCTACATCCAGTGAGTACCAAAGGGTACACATTTTCTGCTTTTTGCTCTTGCCTCTTCCAGTACCACATGCGGATCCACAAGGAGGAACGGAAGTACCTGTGCCCTGAGTGTGGCTATAAGTGCAAGTGGGTCAACCAGCTCAAATACCACATGACCAAGCACACAGGTGAGTCTGTGTGGTTTCACAGGCCTGAAGGGTTCCCTTGTTCCCTGGCAAACCTCACCTCACCAAGGTTGGTCCTTGTTCCAATTCAGGGCCAACATCAATTTTCACATTGGGAGTAGAGGGTAGGCTGGGGTTGTATGTGCCAGAATGGCTCCCCAACCCACTGAAGACCTGTCAGAATCAGAAGAGTAAACCTGAGAACCTGTGCATATGTAATTTCCAAAAGCTTCCCAGGTGACTGTGTTATGAGGTCAGTCATTTTCCCCTCGTGAGAACCCCAACTCAAACTTAGGTGGCTGAGGGCAGATTTGCCTGGCTCTTATACAGACATGACAGAACCATCATGAGTTAAAAAGGAGAAAGTGGAGGGGTCTCCTGTTCCAGTCTGTCCTTTTCTTCTCCTGGGTATGGATGGAATCCACAAACTCAGTTCTTGAAAGCACACAATCATGTGCCTGTGCTTACTGCATCTTATCTTCCCTGTGTGGAGGAATTGATTAGGAGCATTTCAAGGCCCTCTGCTTTTGTGAATGCCATTTCTTTCACCTCTACCTCTTCCCTCCTAAGTATTTCTTTTTCTTTTTCTTTTTTTTGAGACGGAGTCTCACTCTGTTGCCCAGCCCAGAGTGCAGTGGCGCAGTCTCAGCTCACTGCAAGCTCTGTCTCCCAGGTTCACACCATTCTCCTGCCTCAGCCTCCTGAGTACCTGGGACTACAGGCACCTGCCGCTACACCCGGCTAATTTTTTGTATTTTTAGTAGAGACGGGACGGGGGTTTCACCATATTAGCCAGAATGGTCTCAATCTCCTGACCTCATGATCTGCCTGCCTCGGCCTCCCAAAGTGCTGGGATTACAGGCATGAGCCACCATGCCTGGCCCCTCCTAAGTACTTTTTTTTTTTTCAGTGACAGAGTCTTGCTCTGTTACCCATGCTGGAGTGCAGTGGTGCAGTCATAGCTCACTACAGCCTCAAACTCCTGGGTACACATGATCCTCTTGCCTTAGCCTCCCAAGTAGCTGGGACTACAAGTACACGCCACCATGCCCACCTCATTTTTTTGTAGAGACAGGGTCTCACTTTGTTGCCCAGGCTGGTATTTGTCTTTTCGAGTTGAACAAGCAGTTGTGTTTAAATGAATTGACAAATTCCATGAGTACCCTGTAACCAAAAGAGGGTTATAATTTCCCATGTGGAAACCCTTCCATATTTGAATATTCATTACTCTCACGTAGTTAGTTGGTTAGAGGTCCAGTTAATTTTCAGCATCCATTGGGCACCCACAACATTGATTGCTGGGACAACAACATTGATTTCTTGTTGATGTACAAGGACTCTGTGTTGGAAAGGCACAGAAATGTCAGATAGGGCCGGGCGCAGTGGCTCATGCCTATAATCCCAGCACTTTGGGAGGCCAAGGAGGGCAGATCACCGGAGGTCTAGAGTTTAAGACCAGCCTGGCCAACATGGTGAAACCCTGTCTCTACTAAAATACAAAATTAGCCAGGTGTGGTGGCGCATGCCTGTTATTCCAGCTACTTGGGAGACTGAGGCAGGAGAATCACTTGAACCTGGGAGGCAGAGGTTGTGAGCAGAGATTATGCCACTGTACTCCAGCCTGGGCAACAAGAACCAAACTCCATCTCAAAAAAAAAAAAGAAAAGAAAAGAAAAAAGAAATGTCAAACAGGACTGGAGGACTGGAGCATTCCAAAGATATGGTCATTAGTCAACTTGCTGCTTGCATTCTTTATATCCACCGATCACAGTAACTCCATGGCCCACTGAACCTTGCTCCACCGCCTTTCAATGATGATTTGTTCTCTGTCCTGTAGGACTGAAGCCATACCAGTGTCCCGAGTGTGAGTACTGCACCAACCGGGCTGATGCACTGCGTGTGCACCAGGAGACCCGGCATCGAGAAGCACGGGCTTTCATGTGTGAGCAGTGCGGCAAGGCCTTCAAGACGCGCTTCCTGCTGCGCACCCACCTTCGCAAGCACAGTGAGGCCAAACCCTATGTGTGCAACGTGTGCCACCGTGCTTTCCGCTGGGCTGCTGGCCTGCGCCATCATGCCCTCACCCACACCGACCGCCACCCCTTCTTTTGCCGCCTCTGCAACTACAAGGCCAAGCAAAAGTTCCAGGTGGTCAAGCACATACGCAGGCACCACCCTGACCAAGCCGACCCAAACCAGGGTGTGGGCAAAGACCCCACCACCCCCACAGTGCACCTGCATGATGTGCAGCTGGAGGATCCCAGCCCTCCTGCTCCTGCCGCTCCCCACACTGGACCTGAGGGCTGAAAGCCTGCCCCACCTCCTGAATAGGAAGAGGGTATGGTCTGGGATGTGCAGACTGGGATCAGCACTAACCTGAGGAGCCTAAGGAAGGACTGGCTTTTGGGGAGCAAGGGTGACTAGAACCCTCCTGGGACTCTGGCTATAGTACTTTGAAATTATCATCCATATAAAAGGGGGACTGGACTACAATGTTGATTTCTTATTGCTGTACATTGTGTTTTTAACCTGTGAGTTCCCGGTTTCTTCACCATCACTCCATCAAAGTCCCTGGCTATAAGATCTGGATTTTACCCACTCAATCTTCTCTTTCCTTCTTACTGTGTCAAGTCCTATTTTCTTTCAGAATCTTCTAAAAACGGTTGTATCTAACCGCATGTGCTGTTGTGCCTGATGCTCTATAAAGCATGTTAAACAGAAAGTGGTTACTACATTATAGATTTATCCAAATCCCTGTCTTAACATTTCCAGGCTGTCATCTTGATCAACTCTGTCCCCTCTCAGACCTCTGCCTCCCTTTTGTCTCCTTCCATCTTCACTTAGTATTGATTCTGAAACAGGCCTAGGTCTGCCTTCTCTCTGTCCTTGAGCTGTCTTGACCCTTGGCCAGCTCCCTACTTCAAGCTCCTTTGTCTACCTATATCTATAAAGGGAGGATTGCTACCCACTAAGCCTCCTCCTAGAAGCAACTTTAGCTCATCATCAATCCTCAGACTGGCTCAGCACCTGCAGTAAGGTGTTAAAGTACCAGGATACTATGGAAAGGCAGATGACTAGAGAGGAAAATCTCCAATTCAGAATTCTGTAACTGCTTCACAGATAATTCTGTAGTGCCTTACTATATAATTGATCATCTAAACTGGGACACACTGGGAAAACTTAAAGAGGGTACAATTTTTTTTTTTTTTTTTTTTTTTTTTTTTGAGATGGAGTCTCGCTCTGTTGCCCGGGCTGGAGTGCAGTGGCCGGATCTCAGCTCACTGCAACCTCCGCCTCCCAGGTTCACGCCATTCTCCTGCCTCAGCCTCCCGAGTAGCTGGTACTACAGGTGCCCGCCACCTCGCCCGGCTAGTTTTTTGTATTTTTTAGTAGAGACGGGGTTTCGCCGTGTTAGCCAGGATGGTCTCGATCTCCTGACCTCGTGATCCGCCCGTCTCGGCCTCCCAAAGTGCTGGGATTACAGGCTTGAGCCACCGCACCCGGCCGAGGGTACTATTAATAATTATGCTGGAACAATAGACATAAACCAGGATGGTTCCAGCCAGAATCTTCAGGAAGGCTGGGACCACATAATCTTTTGTCTTCTTTTGCCCTGATTCTTAAAGGCCATACTCTGTGTCCTTCCTATGTAGCACATACAGGAGGTCTCCTGGGAACTTCTTTCTCTACCTTTTCCTTCTCTCACCTGACTACCCAGATGTCCCCACAACCCTTATACCTCCCCTCCTTGCCCAACAGTGACAGACCATATTGAAGCCAAATTGGAGAGAGATGTATTTATACCAGTGGGGCTAAGGAGGAAGCAGTCCAGTGGGGACTGTGAGTGCTGTGCAGTGTTCTCTTGAGAGTCGTACAGTCCTGGGGTCAAGTCTCTCCCTAATCTTTGCCAGGGAAGCCTTGAGCCTTGATTTATCCTTCCCTTGGCTTTGGGCTTTGAGGAAGTTGGGAGTGGAGGGGATGATGCTTCTTTAGGTTTCTCTGTTCCAAGCCCCTCTGAATTTCTAGTTGCAATCTGCCTTCACACAGAGTTGATGGGAAAGATTAGTCATAGATGTTGGTATGGGATTGAGCCTATAGCAAGAGGAAGAAGGGAACTCCAGTATAGAGTACACAAAGGGAAAGGGCAGGAAAGATACCAAAGGCTTATGAAAACGAAGGAAAGAAAAGAGAAAAAAGGTGGAAAGTCAGGTCCCAGATTTGCTTGTTAGGAAGGATGAGGTAATTTTGTGCCTAGGAATGCACAATCCAAAGCTTGGTTTTCACCACTTCCATTTGTTCTCTAGAGCGTCCTTCCAGGTGTTTCGCACCATCTAAAGCCAGCACACCAACCCTTCCCGTGAAGTGCCCACCTCAGGACTCATCCCCCTCCAGATCTTCCCGGATGCAGATATATACAAAGATGGAAGCTGGGCAGAGGCTGATGCCATCTTTGGACAGCAGGTGAATGTGGCGGTAACCTGGAAGGGGCAGGAGGACAGCATTAAGAAGGCAGTCAGCTGGGGTATTGGCCAGGGGTCAAAGGGGCTGGCTCACCTTGTTGCATGCAGGTCCAAGGCAGGGTGTACTGACCAATAAAGTCATTTCGGGATTTCCAGTCATAATCCATTACCACAAAACGCAGCATGGCAAGTTCAGGCACCAGCACCCGGAAACACAGTGTCTGCCCCCAGTATGGATTAAAACCTGAGTTGGTGGATAGAAGGAAATGAAGAAGACATTATGACAGTCTTCTTGACTGGGTTGCTTTTCTTGTGTTCTCATTTAATCTAGATGGCAATCAGCATTTTATAGGTGAGGAAGAAGGCTCAGAGTAAGCAAGTAATTTGCCCAGGTCCACTGGAGCTTTTAAGTAAAGAGCCAGGATTCTTTGTACTGTTCCACACTGCCTCCCATGTAGGGACATGCAATAACAGAGACTATACTTAATGGAAGGCAGACTAGAAGGAAAACTAATCATGCTCCTACCCCCACTTCCCCAGCACTGCCAGTTTCTCACCATTGTTCTCCACATAGTTGGTCTCCTGCCGTGCTGTGTCTAGACGGACACCAAAGATCTGCACTTTCACCAGTGGATCCACAATGGACCCCTCTTTGGTCTTGTTGAGTTTGGGGAGTTGCTGACCACTGATCACCTGTAACGAGGGCTCTGGAATCTCACGAGTTCCTGCTCAGCCCAGCCCCACCTGACCCTACTCCCAATCCCAGGGGAGGAGAAGCTTTTTGGTTTGCAGAACATCCTCCATGGGTAATATATTTTCTTCTAGTATTCTATCTGCAATTTAAAATGCATCCAAGGGCCAGGTGCAGTGGCTCACACCTGTAATCCTAACACTTCGGGAGGCCGAGGTGGGTGGATCACTTGAAATCAGGAGACCAGCCTGGGCAACATGGTGAAATCCTATCTCTGCTAAAAATACAAAAATAAGCAAGGCGTGGTGGCGGGCGCCTGTAGTCCCAACTACTCGGAAGGCTCAGATGGGAGAATCGCTTGAACCGAGGAGGCGGAGGTTGCAGTGAGCCAAGATCATGCCACTGCACTCCGGCCTAGGCAGCAGAGCAAGACTCTGTCTCAGAATAAATAAATAAATAAAATAAAATGGATCCAGGTAGAAATTCAACAGTTTGAAAGTAGGCATGCTAATGACAGCAGCCTCTTTTTTTTTTTTTTTTTTTTTTCAAAGAGACACGATGACACTCTTGCCCAAGCTGGAATGCAGTGAGGTGGTCATCACTCACTACAACCTCCAACTCCTGGGCTCAAGTGACCCTCCAGCCTTAGTCTCCTAAGTAGCCAGGACTACGGGGGTCTCACTATTTGTCCAGGCTGGTCTCAAACTCCTGGGCTCAAGCAATCCTGCCTTGGCCTCCAAAGCGCTGAGATTACAGGTGTAAGCTATCGTTCCCAATCAGCCTCTTTTATAGCACTTCCTGTGTACCAGGAGTTGTAAGAACTTCGTATTAACAGCTATACTCCTTATAACCCTGTCAGGCAGGTGGTAATGTTACCCCCATTTTGCAGGTGAGCAGACTGAGGTATGGAGAGGTTAAGGAACTTGCCCAACATTACCCAATTAGGAAGTTGTGGTTTGAAGCTAGGCAGCTGGCTCCAAAAGCTAAAACTAGACAGTTAATATTCCTGTCAGGCCTAGCCACCTCTTTCCTCACTTCTATCCCAGTTATCTCAGTTTCTTCCCAACAGTTTATTTCCATTGTACCTGGATTAAGAGAGTCTGGGCCTTGAAAGGGCTGATGGGTCTCTCGGGGTGGAAGGAACTTTGGTTATCACGCAGGAAATCTGGCTTCAGCACATAGCCACAGCCGCCATTCTGGCGGAAATGCCCATCACAGATGTCCATTTCAAGCCCTGCAGTCTGCATATTCATGGCCACTAAGGGCCCCAGGAGAAAAGAAGAGCAAGATTCACCATGGAGGCCTTCCAGCCCCTCTTTCAGGGAGTTAAGAAGATAGGTATTGGGTACATGGTACCTGCTGGTAATACCTCCACTGATAGCACTTCTCAGCCTAGCAATTTTCTTGAGCATTCCCCAACCCTACTGTCACTAGAGAACTTATTTCCCACCTGCTGCTCCTCCACTCCCTCTTCCCAGTTCCTGCTGCCGCCTCACCCATCTGGCAGCCTGCATTCCAGAGTTCCTGGGGGTTGTAGTTGGAAGAGTCTGTCCTCAGGCCGCTGGGATACACACGGCTTAACTGCCAAGTATTGTGCTGCACAAACTCATTGCCTGTAAAAGGGTATAGAGAGGGAGATGGAAGTGGGGTGGAATCTCCCACTTCACTAGTCCTAAGACCCTGCCTACCCTTCACCCTTCTCTCCAGCATCTGAAGCTGGCTCCAGAAAGTTTCACTATGCCTCTCTATTCTGTTCCATCCAGACCATTTTCCCCAGCTTTCCTGCCTCTAGACCCTTGAGCCACTATTCATAACTCCTGTACCCATGCCTGTTCTGAGGAGTTTCTGAATTCCTTCATCCCTCCTTAGATACTTTGTCTTTTTTCTTGGGACTTACCTGCCAGTCCTTCGGGCCTGAACCTATCCATCCCACTTCCCTCCCCATCCCTCCATTTTGGTCCTGACCAGCCTCCTTGATGAGGCGCTTGGCCTTGGTTTCAGAGAAAGATGATATCTCATAGAAGTGGTAGTGCTCCTTTGAATGTGTGAAGCTGCGGAATGAGACAGACTTCAAATAGATAACCAGGGAAGAGAGGGCTGGACACAAGATGTTCTTGGATTTCTGGAAAAGGTGTAAAAGAAGATGGAATTGAACCCTCAGCAGTCAGAGAAGAAGCTAATGGCCATCCAACCTAAACCTCTGCCCACTGCCTCCCCGGTGTATTCTCCCTCCTGCCTCACCTGCCGGGACAAGAGAAGGGACTCAGGCTTGGAAATAGGAGCCTGGGTCACAATCTGACAACAGATAGACGGACAAAACAGCGGACACGTCACAACCTGGGGGTGGGAATGGGAATAAAGGCGGTCTGCATGTACTGGTGGGATCAGTGTCAGCCTCTGGGCTTGTGTTTGCTCTATGTTACGTCCTGGGTAAGAGGTTTTAAATTTATTATTTTTAAACAGGCATTATCCTCCCTCCCTCTCATTTAAAACAAAGGAACAATAATCTTTGGTCAAAATGTACATGAATCCAGACAGATATGTCAAGGTATGCAAATGGTCATGGAAGTCACACCTGGAAGGATGTGAGAGTCCCAGAGTTATATCTTTGGATTTGTCTCCTGAATTCCCATTTCCATCCCTGGACATGGCAGCAGGTTAGACACCACAGCCCCAGAAAGCACAGGATAAGCTAGGAGTCAGTCAGCTGAATGAGCCACACAAATGCACAAGAGAGAGAAAGGCAGACTTCAAACCAGGATCTTGGAGGCCCCACCAGTGGCATCCCTTCTCCCTCTGCCTCCCTTCCCCATAGGGAGATGGACCACTCTAGCATAGCCTTCTCAGAGCCTTCAGCTTCCCCACCTCAAAGCGCTCTCCTTCCTGCTCTGGCTACTGCTGGTCCTTCCTAAAACCCTTTCCAAGAAGCTTTCTCTGTGCCCACTTTGGTTGAGGTCACAGCAATCATTCCAGTAACCCCTACTTACCCAATATAATAATGTTACACATACAGACACACATCCCCTCATTACTGGTTTTCAAGCTGGCCTTTAAGAAGACCAAGAAGTACAAAAATGTCTTAGGAGTCACTAGGGCACCCAGGAGAGAGCCAAATGGGTGCTTCAACTAGGATGGTTCTGCATTTATCTATTTTGTATAAGATTTCATTAATAAAAAAAATTAAAAGATTTTGTGGCCCAAAGAAGTTGGAAAGCCACTGCAACATACCTATATATGGCAGTATATAATATATGTTGATGCCATATATGCATTCTTAAATCTCCTTCATTGGGAGGAAGGGTCATTGCTCCTTGGCCCTGGCACCTTGCACAGCTCCAGTCTTCACGAACAGGCCCTCAGCTTGTGCAAGCTGACTAAATACCAAAGCAGAAAGACCACTCCTGGCTTACCTTCTTTTTGTCCTTAATCTGAAGGTTCTGCTCCTGGGGCTCAGGCTCAGGCTCAGTCTCAAACTGGGACTCCAGCGCCAATTCTGACTCATGCTCACCCTCCAGCTCAGGCTCTACTTCCTCTTCCTCATATTCCAGGTCTTCCTCAAGTGTTAACTTCTTCCCCTTCACCAGGATCTTCCTCCGAAGCTCCTAGGGGACAAAAATGAAGGGGCCTGTCTACCTGTCTGCTCTCGGGTACTCCTGGGAATCATGCCAGCCTCATTGTTCTCAAAGGCAGAGGAAGTGAGTGAGTGGTCGGAAGTTCCTGAGGGAAGAGATCAGCTGCTTGATACATACAATTGGAATTCCCATATTGTTAAGCAAACTTTTAACATCTCTATCTATATGGAAAATAATATATGTGGCTTCCTGCCACACATTTGACACAGTAAATACTCCTTATAGATTAGAGATTTACATGTCAATATAAAGAACATAAGAATACCATAAGAAAATAGGGAATCTTTTTTAATAATCTTTTTTTTCTTTCTTTTTTTTTTTTTTTTGACGGAGTCTCCCACTGTCGCCTGGGCTGGAGTGCAGTGGCACAGTCTCAGCTCACTGCAACCTCCACCTCCCATGTTCAAGTGATTCTCCTGCCTCAGTCTCCCGAGTAGCTGGGATTACAGGCGCCCACCAGCATGCCCAGCTAACTTTTTGTATTTTTAGTAAAGACGGGTTTTCACTATGTTGGCCAGGCTGGATTCGAACACCTGACTTCATGATCCACCTGCCTCGGCCTCCCAAAGTGCTGGGATTAGAGGCGTGAGCCACTGCACTGCACCTGGCCTGAATAATCTTACCGTGGGAAAGCCTTTAGAAACATGACTTGAAAACTCAGGGCCAGGCGCAGTAGCTCAGGCCTGTAATTTGTGAGGCTGAGGAGGATGGATCACGTGAGGTCAGGGATTCGAGACCAGCCTGGCTAACATAGTGAAACCTAATCTCTACTAAAATACAAAATTTAACCAGGTGTGGTGGTGCACGCCTGTAATCCCAGCTACTCAGGAGGCTGAGGCAGGAGAATCACTTGAAGCCAGGAGGCGGAGGTTGCAGTGAGCCGAGATCACGCCATTGTACTCCAGCCTGGGCCACGCGCGAAATTCTGTCTCAAAAAAAAAAAAAAAAAATCTGTCGATAGCTGCTTGTTATGGGAGAGGTTGGGATTATGATAGGAGGGGAGATTTCCCTTTGTATGTTTTGTATAGTCCACAACAACTATGAACTACAAGGAAAAAAATCAAGATACTTCCACTGAGAAAAAAAAAATGTAAATTGTTGATTTAAAACTTAGAGAACTATAAATAGAATTCTGTGTTCAATTAGATTTTAAGTTAAAATTGTCTCCAAGGACATTAAAGAGCAAGGTGGTCCATCCGAGGATAGAAAGAAGGGAACAAAGAGGGGCCTAGAGGAAGGAGCCCAGGTGGAGGAATCCGGAAGCCACAGCAGAGTCTGGGCTGGAGGAACAGTGTCCCTACCTCAGGTGAGGGCAGCTGAGTGGGCAGCACCCCATCCAAGGTGGTGCTCAGCAGCTGCTCCCCCAGGATCTCAGTCAGATGGCGGGCCATGGTCTGTTGCTGCTCCCAGCTGCAGTGGGTTTCCAGGGACAAGATGACTGGATAGTCTGACGTCTGGTGGTGAGGGGAGGGAACAGTGGATTCAGAGTTCTAAAACACTGCAACCTACTTCTTCAAGTACCTGCTTCCTAGGCCTCCCTACTTACTCACTCAAATGAGTATCCTGATCGCTAAACTCTTCCAACTCCATTATAGGATTCAGTGAGATCTTGCTGGGTCTGAGGCCCATGCCTGAGACACTGTCCACAGCTAAAGACACATTCACATCTTGGGATCCTAAATCTCATACCTGTGCCAAGTCTGACCCAGGCCCCTCTGGGACCTTTGAGTTTTCAGGCTCTGAGTGGGAAGGCCAGGCCACATTCCCTGGTTATGTGTTCATGTTGCACTCTTATGCTTTCATCCTCCAGATTCCCATTGTTCTTCAGCCCTACTCACCACTATCTCTGTGTTTCCTATCCACTTCTTCCAGAAGGGTGATAGAACTTGTTAGAAGTAATAGTTTTGTTTTTTTTTTGAGATGGAGTTTCGCTCTTGTTGCCCAGGTTGGAGTGCACTGGTGTGATCTCAGCTCACTGCAACCTCCGCCTCCTGGGTTCAAAGGATTCTCCTGCTTTAGCCCCCCAAGTAGCTGGGATTATAGGCATGTGCTACCATGCCCAGCTAATTTTCTGTTTTTCTATTTTTAACAGAGACAGGGTTTCTCCATGTTGGTCAGGTTAGTCTCAAACTCCCAACCTCAGGTGATCCACCCGCCTCGGCCTCCCAAAGTGCTGGGATTATAGGTGTGAGCCACCACGCCTGGCCTGAAGAAGTAATAGTTTCTAACCATAAGTATAATCCATAACTATGAATTATTAGTAACACGTCCAACACTTATTCATAATCAGCCTTTAGTATTTGCCTGATGCTTTACAGTTAAATCCTCTCTTGCTGGAGCTTCCCCTGCACTCCTCCACCCTCCCCAGACCCTGAGCCAGTCGCTCTTCCCTCAGACCTTCTGGCCTCACCAGTGTCCCCATTCTGGGGCTACTACCTGGAAGGCATACTGTGCTACTGTGGCCACGACATCTTTGAACAGGATGCGGGAGGTCAGGGTGTGTCCGTGGTAAACGACAGGTTCCCCACTAGGTCCATCCCATACATCCACCTCCACGCAGCGGCACCCCCGCTTCAGGGCCCTGAAAGAACCCCATCCCCCCAAGAGATAGGAGAGGTCAATATCGGATCTTCTACCTAGGGACTGTCTCCCCACTCTGGAGAGAACAGCGCTCACCAGCACTTACCCATCCAGACCCCTTCAAGCTACATCTGCATAGAGCCTTCTCCATCCATGGGGACACTGCTACAAGCTCACGCTGATCTCCACCCATACTTCAGCCCACCCGACTCACAGTCCTTCCATAGCAATCTATCACACATTGGCTCATGATGCTTCTGGTGTTCTGGTTTTACTTATTTATTTATATTTACTTTTATTTTTTTGAGACAGGGTCTAAATCTGTCACCCAGGCTAGAGTGCAGTGGTGCGATCATGGCTCACTGCAGCCTTGACCTCTCAGGCTCAAGCGATCCTCCCACGTCAGCCTCCCGAGTAGCTGATACTACAGGCACACATCACCATGCCTGGCTAATTTTTGTATTTTTTGTAGAGACGGGCTCTCACTATGTTGCCCAGCCTGGTCTCAAACTCCTGGGCTCAAGTGATCTCCCCGCCTCGGTCTCCCAAAGTGCTGGAATTACAGGCATAAGCCAAGGTGTTCTGGCTTTATATCCCTATACAACACCCTGGTTATTCAAACTGTCAGTAAATTTACACCTTAATTTCTCAGCTAGACTTCCTAAGGTGGAAACTATATGTTCCACTCATCCTTGTATCCCTTGAAGCTACTAGTTCAGTTGCTGGTAATACAAAGATATCTTGACTATTCAATCTAATCCATGATTAGTCACCATAAAATCAGCAACTGCTTATTAGCTATTGACATATGGATTATCTCTTCACAACAACCCAGACAGAATAGGCACTGTTACCATCCCTGTTTCATAGATGGGGAGACTGAGGCATAGAGGTTAAATACTTAGCCCCAGAGTACCAAGTGAAAGAGCTAGAAATTATATCTGATTTATATTTATATATTATATCTGAAAGATATAATTTCAGATGGTCTGACTCCAGAACCTATATCTATACATATATATATTTTAAATATATTTATTTATTTATTTATTTATTATATTTTTGAGACGGAGTCTCGCTCTGTCGCCAGGTGGAGTGCAGTGGGCGATCTCGGCTCACTGCAAGCCCTTCCACCTCCTGGGGTTCACGCCATCTCCCTGCCTCAGTCTCCCAAGTAGCTGGGACTACAGGTGCCCGCCACCTGTAATTTTTTGTACTTTTTTTGTTACGAGACAGGGTTTCACTATTGTTAGCCAGGATAGTCTCAATCCCTTGACCTCGTGATCCGCCACACCTCAGCCTCCCAAAGTGCTGGGGATTTACAGCGCGTGAGCCACCGTGCCCACCCGATACCTATATTTTTTGTTTTTTCCATTTTGGTGTTGTTTTGTTTGTTTTTTTTTTTTGAGGCGGAGTCTCGTCTGTCGCCCAGGGTGCCTGTTGAGGGAACTTCTGGCCTCCAGGTTTGCTCAGTGACGCAATCTTGGCTCGGACTGCAAGCTCTGCCTCTCGCGCCCGGTTCAGACATGTGGCATTCTCCTGTGCCGTCCAGCCTTCTGTACAACAGGCCTGAGTAGCGCGGACTACAGGCAACCCGCCACCGCGCCCGGCTAATTTTTTTGTCATTTTTCATAGCAGGGACGGGTTCACCGCGTGGTCTTGATCCTCCTTGACCTGTCGTGATATCGCCCACCCTCGGCCTCCCAAAGTGCTGGGATTACAGGCGTGAGCCACCGGGCCTGGCCCAGAACCTATATTTTTAACTCCTATTCTCTATTGCCTTCCATTTAACAATCTGTTTATTTATTTGTTAAATATAAATCTGTGAGGGCCTCTGAGTTCCAGGAGAGTTTCATAGCTTGTGAAAGAGAAGTTCCATTTACCCATTGGGTTTCATTACCATTCTCCCACCCATCTTCAATATCTCTGCCAAGTGTCTCTGGTATCCAGGGCTCCTCAGCCCCTAAACCCCCACAACACTGTCCCAATCTGTTAGACACTGACAGCTCCCCTCACTTTTCTACACGGTCCCTCTCATGAGTTGGACCCCTTCTCTACCACCACTGCACCGTATATATCCCTCGACGCTGCTCTGGCCACAAAGCTGGTCCCCCACTAGGTAGGTGTTATGAGAAGAGCAGATGAAGTAGTGGTTCAGGGGTTGAGTCATATCCTGATAGATGGGGAGGCAGTCTGGGTTGAAGATGTCTCCATCCTTAGAGCAGAGGTAGCTGAGGAAGCCATCCATGCTCAGCACATGCCGCAGTTTGCCTGGAGTGTGGATAGGGGAACACTAGGTAAGAAGCTCTGAATGGGAGCATCCCAGCACACCTACAGACCATCCTTCCTCCCACTCCATCCAGAGTCCTGCCTTTCAGATGGCACCCATTCCCAGCCTTTAGATCCCAAACTTGCCCCACCTAGTGTGTATCATTTCAATCATTCCCACCCTCAAAGAATGTTAAAAGGAATCATTAAGATAATTCAAGTCCAGTGCTATCCAATAGAACTTCCTATAATGAGATAAATGTCTTTTTCTTTTTTTACTTTTTTTGGTCTTTTTTTATGTTACAGTACTAATGAGAAAAAGTTTTATTCTGCAGTGTCATATATAGTAGCCTCTAGCCACATGTGGCTACTGAGCACTTGAAATATGGCTTGTGTAACTGAAGAACTAAATTTTCAATTTTATTAGATTTTAGTTAATTTAATTTTAAATAGCCAAATGGAGTTCACAGTTACTATAATGGACAACATCCAAAGGGCTAATTTTATAGATGGAGAAACTGAGGCCCAGAGAGAATCAAAGTCAAAGGCTTAGTGACATGGCCAAGCTACCTGTATTTTCTTCCTTGGGCTGTGTACCTGTGACTAACTATGGCCTGAAGGTTTCTTCTTACTGTCCACGTTCCCATATGATGTTTTGAGGAGCATTTGTCAACATCCTCTTAGACTACACTCCCATTGAGGAAAGGGCCCTGCTACTCCTTCCATAGCTCCTTCCAATCTCAGTATGGGCTTTATACAACAACAATAACAATGACTTAACAACTGTTAAGCACTCGCTCTATGCCCAGGGCATTCCATGCAGCATCTCACTCATGTTCTTACTAACATGATGAAGTAGATGTAATATAATCTGCCATGAGAGGTTAGGTAACTTGCTCCAGGTCTCATAATTACTAAGTGTAGAAGCTGGGATTTGAACCCAGGCCGCCAGGTGTCAGAGCCATGCCCTGTACCACTGGGCTGTTCAGTCTCACTGAGAATAATGTTGCTACAAGGAGGCTCACCTGGAAGGTGGAACAACCTGACTCTCATGGCCAGCTTCCTTGCTCCAGGTTTCACAAGGCCTGGAGATTGTGAAGAAGGACAGGAAGTCGGGCAGGAAGTTTCCTTTTATTTTTTTGAGACAGAGTCTCACTCTGTCACCCAGGTTGGATGCAGTGGCACAATCACAACTCACTGCAGCCTTGACCTCCGGGCTCAAGCAATCCTCTCACCTCAGCCTCTCAAGTAGCTGAGACTACAGGAATGTGCCACCAGGCCTGGTTAATTTTTTTTTTTTTTTAGAGATGGGGTCTCACTATGTTGTCCAGGCTGGTCTTGAACTCCTGAACTCAAGCAGTCCTCCTGCCTCAGCCTCCTGTATTATAGGCATGAGCTACCACACCTGGTGGAAGTTTCATTCTTTTTGTTTGTTGGTTGGTTGATTTGTTTTTGAGACGGAGTCTCACGCTCTGTCACCCAGGTTAGAGTGCTATGGTTCAATTTCCACTCACTGCAACCTCCGCCTCCCAGGTTCAAGCGATTCTCCTGCCTCAGGCACCTGAGTAGCTCAAATTACAGGTGCCCACCACCATACCTGGCTAATTTTTATATTTTTAGTAGAGAAGGGGTTTCACCATGTTGGCCAGGCTGGTCTCGAACTCCTGACCTTAAGTGATCCGCCTGCCTCGGCCTCCCAAAGTGCTGGGATTACAGGCATGAGCCATTGTGCCCAGCCAGAAAGTTTAATTCTTGACAGTAATAAATCACTCAGGTAAATTTACTGTTGTCAGATACTTTTCATGTGCATTATTTCATTTGGTCATCAATTATTTTACAAATGAGAAAACTGAGTTAGTTAGATTAAGTGACTTGCTCACAGTTACTCAGTTAATAAGCACATTGGAGACCTGAGCCCAGGTTTTTTGACTGATACTACTCTCTGTAGCCAGATGTAGTATCTGATTGCCAAGTTCAAGGGAAGGAAATACCAAGAGGGGTGGGGGTCGAAAGTTGAAAGAAATGTGACTGATGTTTACTGGATTCTGCACAGGGAACAGAAGATCCTCTTTCTTTCTTTCTTTCTTTCTTTCTTTTCTTTCTTTTCTTTCTTTTCTCTCTTTCTTTCTTTCTTTTCTCTCTCTCTGTCTTTCTTTCTTTCTTTTCTTTTCTTCTTTTTTTTTTTTTTTTTGAGACAGAGTCTTGGTCTGTCGTCCAGGCTGGAGTGCAGTGGCATGATCTCGGCTCATTGCAACCTCTGCTTTCCAGGTTCAAGCGATTCTCCTATCTCAACCTCCTGAGTAACTGGGATTACAGGCTCCTGCCACCATACCCGGCTAATTTTTTGTGTTTTTAGTGGAGACGGGGTTTCACCATGTAGGCCAGGCTGTTCTTGAACTCCTGACATCAGGTGATCCTCCTGCCTCGGCCTCCCAAAGTGCTGGGATTCCAAGTGTGAGCCACAGCGCCTGGCCTAGAGATCCTATTTCTTAACCTTTCTTAACTCTCTTCACTTTCATTTTCTGAAATGATTGCTTTAGAACCTCCATTCTTTTTTTTTTCTTTCTTTTTTTTTTCTTTCTGAGACATAGTCTGCCCACGACACTCAGGCTGGAGTGCAGTGGTGTAATCTCGGCTTACTACTGCCTCCACCTACCAAGTTCAAGCGATTTTCATGCCTCAGCCTCCCAAGTAGCTGGAATTACAAGTGTGCACCACCACGCCTGGCTAATTTTTGTATTTTCAGTAGACACAGAGTTTCACCATGTTGGCCAGGCTGGTCTCGAACTCCTGGCCTCAGGTTATCTGCTCGTCTTGGCCTCCCAAAGTGCTGGGATTACAGGTGTGAGCCACTGCACTCAGACTACAACCTCTATTCTGAACACCCAAACAAATCTGAAATAACTGATTGTAATGTTTTCTGTGTGACTCTAAGTTTTACGAGGGCAGTGTCCTTGTCTGATCTAGGCACTAATATATCTCCGGTGCCTAGCATAGGTCCTGACACATTATAGGAACTCAATAAGCATTCACTGAAGTAGTGAATGAATGAATGAATGAATGAATGAATGAATGAATAAAAGGGAGTAAGAGTTTAGACCCAGAATACCTGGATCACTTGTCGAGCTCTCATTCATCCCAGCTCTTACCCTCATTCTCAAGAGAGGCACTGGCTAAGAGTCAGATGACCTGGGTTTGAATCTCAGTTCCTCTCTCATTATGTTGGCTTTGAGCAAGTCACTGAATCTTTCTAAACCTCAGTTTTCCTCTTTTATACAACTGATTTAATAGCAGGACCCATTTCAACAGATCATTGTATTAGAAAAGGTAGATACCAGGCCTGGTGGCTCATGCCTATAATCCCAGCATTTTGGGAGGCTAAGGCAGGTGAATCACCTAAGGTCGGGAGTTCGAGACCAGCCTGACCAACATGGTGAAACCCTATCCTCTACTAAAAATACAAAATTAGCCGGGTGTGACGACGCATGCCTGTAATCCCAGCTACTCGGAAGGCTGAGGCAGGAAAATTGTTTGAACCCGGGAGGCGGAGGTTATGGTGAACCAAGATCATGCCATTGCACTCCAGCCTGGGCAATAAGAGCAAAACTGTCTCAAAAAACAAAACAAAACAAAACAAAACAAAAAAAGAAAAGAAAAAGGAAAAGGTACATAGAGATATTAGAACATTATGGGATATGTAATAAAGGACCAATAAAGATTACTGTTGACTTGCAAGGTTGTACTAAGGACTAAATGAAATGAGGAATGTGAAAGTTCCTTGTAAATTATTTATTATTAATGTAAATTTCTCACAATCTGAAGGGAATGGAGGGCAGGAAATGAGTCTACTGAAGAGGCAAGAGGAAGAAACTTTGAAGACCAAGAGGGTATATTTCAGCTGCACTTGTTAAAAGCTAAGTAACTGGCCTCCTTATTCCCCCAGCCAGGGGCTAACTGGCTTTCTGGCTCAGGGGCTTAGAGACTCAAGAACCACTTGAATTGAAGACAACTCAGGAAAGGGCAGAGAGCCAGCATTTAAAGGAATAGCAAACAGGAACCATGAAAGAAGAACCAGAGGAAAAGGAATCATTTGCACTACAGAAGAGGCCAAAGAAAGAGGATCAAGGGTTTTCTGTTTCCAGTGAGAGCAAAGCTGGTATCAGAAAGAACTTCCTGAAAGTAAAGGAAACATGAGCATAATGGAGGAATGGGGAGCCATGGACTCTTCTTCCTCCTGAGAGATGTAGCACCTCAGAGGAAATCTCTGTCTTGTCTGAACAGGGAATGCCTGCCCTCCTTTGGGAGGAGTGGTTAAATGAGATGATTGGGTAGGGATCAGGATAGGGAAAGACTCAATCTTCACTCAGGCAGATGGCTGCTTGTCTCTGGACCTTGTAATCATGCCCCTCTCTCCAACCCCTATGTCTGGTGCCTCTCCACCTGATTCATCTTACCACTGTCTGAAGGTTCATAGCGGTCAATGAGTTCCAGAGCAAGCTCGGAGGTGCAGTCTCTCTCCTTCTGCTCCTCTCGGAGGAAATCCAAAAATTCCAGCAGAGTCAGCTTCTGCCCATCAGCTGAAAAACTTTCAAATAGTTCTTGCACCTCAGCACGTTTAGTCAATGCCTTATAGAACTGTACAAATTCTTCTCCTTCCAGAGTCCCAGACTGGGACGTGTCTGCTGCCTGCAAGAGAGGGTTTAGGGGAGAGTGAATGTACCTTTTAATGGGAAATGTTATGATCTTTTTATTTTAATTTTTAAAAATTTTTTAAATGTTTGTGGGTACATAGGTGTATATATTCATATGGTAAATTAGATGTTTTGATATAAGCATGCAATGTGAAATAAGCACATCATGGAGAACGGGAAATGTTATGACCTTGACTTGCACTGTAAAAGCAATTTTACAGACAGATAGATCCAAACATGCTTCCATAAAACTCCCACGGAACTCCTAACATTTAGTGTTCATAGAATAAATCACTTCAGTAGGTAAGAAGCAAAAGTTTAGCCATACCATTTGCTACTAGAGAAAATTTTCAACTAGAAAGAATTAAATCTCCCAAAGGTCCCTAAAAGGTCAGAAGGTCCCTCCTCCTATTTACTCACATTCCATCTGGGGTTTTCCATTATTCTAGCACCTGTGAAATTCTGGCCATGGACAGAGAGGTCCTTGAGGTCCAACGTAATAACATATTGTTATTTACCTTTCATAGAATTATGACTTTTCAACAAGACTGAAAGGCAAGAATCACCCCCTATACTTCCCATCAAGCCTAGAGCATTGAGCCTAGCACTTAGGGCACATAGCAGAGATTTAACAATTGAGTGTTGTGAACTGGGGTCAGAGGACTTCTGGCCAAATGAAAATGTGGCCTGGTTGGCTGTTGGAAATCCTTCCCCGCAGACTCACCTGAAAAAGACTGAAGGCATATTCTTGGTCCATTTCCACATTCATTAGGTGCAATAACCGCTGAACTTCTTGGAAACTCATCTTACCATCCTGATTTTTGTCTCCACGTTGAAACCAGTCACTCAGCCATCCAGGTATGAGTCAAGGCAAAAGTACTAATGTGTCTGTTTGTGTGTGGAGTTGTGTGTGCACATTCATCCACTTACATCTCTCCCGTCTTTCCTGCCAGTCTCTCTCCCCAGTGCCAATCCATTCTCCACACAGCTTCTAGAATAATCTCTCTAGAGTACCAATCTGTCTTGTCACTGTATGGCCCAGGCACCTGCAGGGACCTCCCTGTTGCCTGCAGAAAGACATCTATATTCTGGCCAGACACGATGGCTCACTCCTGTAAACCCAGCACTTTGGAAGGCCAAGGTGGGTGGATCACATGAGGTCAGGAGTTTCGAGACCAGCCTGGCCAACATGGTGAACTCCCATCCCTACTAAAAATACAAAAAATTTATCTGGGTGTGGTGGCACACACCTGTTGTTCCAGCTACAAGGGAGGCTGAGACATGAGAATCGCTTGAATCAGGGAGGCAGAGGTTGCATGGAGCCGAGATCGCACCACTGCATTCCAGCCTGGGTGATGGAGTGAGATTCTGTCTCAAAACAAAAAAAGTCCATATTCCTTTAGGCGTTTTTGTTTTTGCTTTTGAGACGGAGTCTTGCACTGTCGCCCCGGCTGGAGTGTAGTGGCGTGATCTCAGCTCACTGCTACCTCCACCTCCCAGGTTCACGTCATTCTCCTGCCTCAGCCTCCCGAGTAGCTGGGACTACAGGCGCCCGCCACCACACCAGCTAATTTTTTTTTTTTTTTTGAGATGGAATCTTGCTTTGTCACCCAGGCTGGTGTGCAGTGGTGCGATCTTGGCTCACAGTGTTGACGGGGTTTCACAGTGTTAGTCAGAATGGTCTTGATCTCCTGACCTCGTGATCCTCCCACCTCGGCCTCCCAAAGTGCTGGGATTACAGGCGTGAGCCACTGCGTCCAGCCTTTTTTTTGTATTTTTAGTAGAGATGGGGTTTCACTGTGTTAGCCAGGATGGTCTCGATCTCCTGAACTTGTGATCTGCCCACCTCGGCCTCCCAGAGTGCTGGGATTACAGGCATGAGCCACGTGCAGTGGCACGATCTCTGCTCACCGCAAGCTCCGCCTCCCGGGTTCATGCCATTCTCCTGCCTCAGCCTCCTGAGTAGCTGGGACTACAGGTGGCCACCACCACACCCAGCTAATTTTTTGTATTTTTAGTAAAGACAGGGTTTCACCGTGTTAGCCAGAATGGTCTCGATCTCCTGACCTTGTGATCCGCCCACCTCGGCCTCCCAAAGTGCTGGGATTACAGGCCTGAGCCACCGCGCCTGGCCTTTTTTTTTTTTTTTTTTTTGAGACAGAGTCTCACTTCGTCACCCAGGCTGGAGTGCACTAGGGTGATCTTGGCTCACTGCAACTGCCATCTCCTGGGTCCAAGAGATTATCCTGCCTCAGTCTCCTGAGTAGCTGAGATTACAGGCACCCACCACCATACCTGGCTGTTTTTGTTTGTTTGTTTGTTTTAGACAGAGTCTCGCTCTGTTACCCAGGCTGAAGTAAAGTGGTGTAATCATGGCTCACTACAGCCTTGAGCTCCCAGACCAAAGTGATCCTCCCACCTCAGCCTCTCAAGTAGCTGGGACTATAGGTGTGCACCACCACACCTGGCTACTTTATTTGTTTATTATAAATAAAGAAATAAAAATTCTTTTATAATTAAAGAAAAAATTTTTTTTGGAGACAGAGTCTTACTCTGTCACCCAGGCTAGGGTGCAGTGGCACCATCTCGGCTCCCTGCAACCTTTTCCAGTTCAAGTGATTCTCGTGCCTCAGCCTCTGGAGTAGCTGGGATTGCAGCCATGTGTCACCATACCCAGCTAATTTTTTTGTATTTTTTGTAGAGGTGGGGTTTCACCACATTGTCCAGGCTGGTGTCAAACTTCCCAAGCAGCTGAGATTACAGGCTTCCCAAGCAGCTGAGATTACAGGCATGTAATCCACCTGGCTAATTTTTTGTTTTGTTTTGTAGAGATGGGATTTTGCCACATTGCTCAGGCTAGTCTCTAACTCCTGGGCTCACATGATTCGCCCACCTCAGCCTCCCAAAGTGCTGGGATTACAGGTGTGAGCCATTGCACCTGACCCATAAAATAAACTTTAAAAAATTAAATTAGCCAGGTGTGGCCAGGTGCAGTAGCTCACACCTGTAATTAATCCAAGCACTTTGAGAAGCTGAGGCTGGTGGATCACCGGAGGCCAGGAGTTTGACACCAGCCTGGACAATGTGGTGAAACCCCACCTCTACAGACCCCTACAGTCTGGCATAGTGCCTGATATGTTCTGCTTAATAGATCATGAATGAATAAATGAATGAAATGGTAAACAATCCAGGAAACTTGGAGTGAGTCTGTCACTGAGCCTTCTAAGGGGTTGCTTCCCACCTATATACTGGTTAATGCCACTGGGATCTTCTGTGCAGCTCTTAGGAGAAGCATCTTGTTTGCTCCTCTGCCTCTCACTGCCTCTTCCTCCAATCCTGGGGTTCCTGATTCATGCCTGGCTGTGTCATCCCTAGCATCCATTCCTCCCTCAGTATTCTGTCTCACATTGACCTGAGCTGTCCCTGCCCATACTATCTAGACACTTGGGCCTCCCTAGCTGTGCACCCCTTCTCACTTTTCCTAAACCTGTTACATCTGGCTCCTTCAGGGATAGAGTGATCCCTCACCCACCCTGACTCCATCCTGCCGATACTGGTCCAGGCGCTCCTGATGGTCCATGCTGGTGACAAGATCCACCAACAGGTGGAGCCCTCGCATCCATATCTGGGCCTCCTCAACACTGTTGGCCACCAGGTCCAGGTTGGAGCGGCGGCCGTGGAAGACAACGGTGAAGCCCTGCTCCAGGGGAAGCTCCTCTGTCAGGCTACGCAGCAACTCGGAATCATGGCCATTACGTATTGTCTCCACATCAGAGATTGAGACTGCCAGAGAAGAAGCAGGTGGAGGCATTGAGGAAGGGAGTCCAACAAATAGCAGGGGCTAAGAGTGAAGGACCAGCACCCCCTTCTCCATGACACCATAGAAAAGAACCCCAGCCTCTGCAGACTGAATCCCAAAAAGCATTACGGGAAGAGAGATGCAGACACCAGGGATTCAGGAGTCCATATGAATCACCAGGGATTCAGGAGTCCATATGTTTTCAAAGGCAGCATGGCAAAGGGCCTGTGCTGCGAGTGGCAAGACATGGCTTCCAGCCACAAGCTGGCAGTATGACACAAACCAAATTGACTTAACTCCTCAGTGTCCTCATCTGATATAATGGATAATCCCCTTCCATAGGCAGCCCCAATGGTGATCACAGGAGGACTGGTAGGGATGACAAATGGAAATACATTTGAAAGGCAGAAGCAGTTATACTAAAGCATTATATCCCTAAGTCCAGTTCTCCCATTCCAGGTTTGAGGGCTTCCTCTTTCCAGATGTCTACAAGGGAACCAGAGAAATTCTTTCACCCTCTTACCTCAGCTGGGGGTGGTACGGATTGTGAGCAATTTGTCTCTAAAACAGACTCTCTTAGATGTGTCCTGTGATCAAATTATTTCCTGTTATCATAAAGAGTTTGGCCAATAAGTGCACACTGCTTTGTTTTGTTTTTTGTTTTATTTTGTTTTTTGAGACCAAGTTTTGCTCGTCACCCAGGCTGGAGTGCAATGGCACAATCTAGGCTCACTGTAACCTCTGCCTCCTGAGTTCAAGCGATTCTCCGCCCTTAGCCTTCCGAGTAGCTGGGACTACAGGTGCCCGCCACCAAGCCCGGCTAATTTTTGTATTTTTAGTAGAGATGGGGTTTCACCATGTTGGCCAGGCTGGTCTCAAACTCCTGACCTCAAGTGACCTGCCTGCCCTCAAACTCCTGACCTCAAGTGACCTGCCTGCCTCAGCCTCCCAAAGTGCTGGGATTACAGGCATGATCCACTACACCTGGCTGCAATTTTGTATTTAAAAATATTTATCATGATGGCTAACATTTATTAAATGCATTCTGGTTTTACATCGCATGCTAAGTGTTTTACATGTTAACTAACTGAGTCCTTGTAACCTACTAAGCAGATACTGTTTACTCCCCATTTTACAGATGAGGAAACTGAAGCTTGATGTATGTATGTATGTATGTATGTATATATGTATTTTTTTAGAGACAGGGTCTCACTCACCCAGGTGGAGTGCAGTGGTGTGATCACAGCTCACTGCAGTCTCAACCTCCTGGGCTCAAGTGATCCTGCCATCTTAGCCTCCCAAATAGCTGAGACCACAGGCGTACAGCACCACACCCGGCTAATTTTTTATTTTTATTTATTTATTTATTTATTTTTTGAGACAGAGTCTCGCTCTGTCACCCGGGCTGGAGTGCAGTGGCCGGATCTGAGCTCACTGCAAGCTCCGCCTCCCAGGTTTACGCCATTCTCCTGCCTCAGCCTCCCGAGTAGCTGGGACTACAGGCGCCAGCCACCTCGCCCGGCTAGCTTTTTTGTATTTTTTTANAGCACCACACCCGGCTAATTTTTTTATTTTATTTATTTATTTATTTATTTTTTGAGACAGAGTCTCGCTCTGTCACCCGGGCTGGAGTGCAGTGGCCGGATCTGAGCTCACTGCAAGCTCCGCCTCCCAGGTTTACGCCATTCTCCTGCCTCAGCCTCCCGAGTAGCTGGGACTACAGGCGCCAGCCACCTCGCCCGGCTAGCTTTTTTGTATTTTTTTAGTAGAGACAGGGTTTCACCGTGGTCGCCAGGATGGTCTCGAACTCCTGACCTTGTGATCCGCCCGTCTCGGCCTCCCAAAGTGCTGGGATTATAGGCTTGAGCCACCGCGCCCGGCCTATTTTTATTTTTTATAGAGACAGGATCTCCCTATGTTATCCAGGCTGGTCTTGAACTTCTGGTCTCAAGCAGTCCCCCTGCCTCGACCTCCCAAATTGCTGGGATTACAGGCATTGAGCCACCAGGCCCAGCCATAGCTTAACTACTTGATTTTCCACAGCTATGCAGAAAGTGGCAGAGCTAGGGCTTTAATTCAGGCAGGCTGATGCCCAAGATGATGGTCTTATTATAATAATAACAAGATGTAACCAATGATTTATTATGTCTTACTATGTTCCAGTACTCTCCCGAGCCTTTTATATACAATAACTAATTTAATCCTCATTACAGCCTTATGAGGCAAGTAGTGTTATGATTTCTTTTTACAGGCTCAGATATAGCCACAATTAGGACAGCACAAACGCACACTATCGTAGAACTTTGGTCCCTCCCCTGCCAGGCTCCTCAGGACTCTATCCACCCATGTATCCACCCCCCACTATCCAGGTCACTCACAGCTGGGCTTGGCACTGCCCCTGGCCTGCCGTGCATGCCAGACTGTCATGCCGTCATTCTGAAGTCTGAAGTATCTTAGCTTCTTCCAGCTTTTGGACCTCACCTTGCGCATCAGCATGCCTTCCTGCATCAGCAGCAAGTCCTGATCAGTGGTCAGCCCTAGGTCAGGAAAAGCAGGGGTTAGATAGCCAGCAGAGAGGGTAGCAGGCCCAGGGAAAGCTCTCGAACAGGGGTCCAGCCTCCTTCCCTTCCCTGAGCTATATGCTAAGCCCTCTTCCCCTGCAGGGACACTCACGGTCTTGCAGCAGGGACGCCATCACCTACTGTTCCACCGGCTGGCACCAGATCACCTAAAGGAGAAAGGAAGAGCAAAGGGCTCTGGGTGAATCTTAAAGATAGTCTGTAGCTGATTTTTGCTTCTGATTTTGAGTTTAGTGACTCTGAGACTTTAGATAGGTCTAGAAACCTGCCTCAAATCACATAAGGATCAGAATTTAAATCAAGATATGTCTGATCCCAGAGCCTCCGCTATTTCCCATGGCTATCTTCAGAGAAGGCTAAACCAAAGAGTCCACCAAGCACCCCCTTCCTACCCAATAACCCACAGTCTACTAGTGCCACATTTTGCTCACTCCCCACCCTCTCATTATTAGGAACTAACATCTTGTTGGATGTCCCTTTCAGAAACTAGAATCTCTTCACACCCTAGCCTTCTTATTTCCAGGTAGAATCCTTCAGCTTCCCTATTCTGGGAGCCCTCTCTATGCTCCCACGTAGACTGTCCAGCTCCTGAGGCGACTAGCACAGACTTTCTTTTTTTTTTTGAGACAGAGTGTCGCTCTGTTGCCCAGGCTGGAGTGCAGTGGTGCGATCTGCCTCGGTCTCCCGATTAGCTGGGACTATAGGCATGTGCCGCCACGCCTGGCTAATTTTTTGTACTTTTAGTAGAGACGGGGTTTCACCATGTTAGCCAGGATGGTCTCGATCTCCTGACCTCGTGATCTGCCCACCTCGGCCTCCCAAAGTGCTGGGATTACAGGTGTGAGCCACTGCACCTGGCCAGACTTTCTTTTTTCTCTTTGACAATACTTAGTTGTCTTCTTCTACCTTCACATGGTAAAGCATATTTTATACTTTTTCTTTACAGTTATTCTCACAGTTTTAATGGACCAAATAAATTATACAACTCTCAGAACGACATTTTCAAATTTTCTCTACCTACCAAAAAAGGTTACCTCTTTTAAGATATATGCTGTCGGCCGGGTGCGGTGGCTCATGCCTGTAATCCCAGCAATTTGGGAGGCCAAGGCTAGCGGATCACTAGAGGTCAGGAGTTTGAGACCAGCCTGGCCAACATGGCAAAACCCCGTCTCTACTAGAAATACAAAAAACTTAGCCAGGCGTGGTGGCAGGCACCTTTAATCCCAGCTACTTGGGAGGCTGAGGCAGGAGAATTGCTTGAACCCGGGTGGCAGAGGTTAGCAGTGAGCCAAGATCATGCCATGCACTCCAGCCTGGGTGACACAGCGAGACTCCGTCTCAATAAAAAGAAGAAAAAAAAAGTTAGGGCCGGGCGTGGTGGCTCACGCCTGTAATCCCAGCACTTTGGGAGGCCGAGGCAGGTGGATCACAAGGTCAGGAGATTGAGACCATCCTGGCTAACACAGTGAAACCCCGTCTCCACTAAAAATACAAAAAATTAGGCAGGTGTGGTGGCGGGCGCCTGTAGTCCCAGGTACTCAGGAAGCTGAGGCAGGAGAATTGCTTGAACCTGGGAGGTGGGGTTGCAGTGAGCCGAGATCGTGCCACTGCACTCCAGCCTGGGTGACAGAGCAAGACTCTGTCTCAAAAAAAAAAAAAAAAAAAAAAAGATATATGATGTGAAATATAGGACCTGGTTAAGTTATCCTAGTAGCTGACAACAAACTTCCCTTGAAAAGGACTAAAAATTTGATATGTGGCCATGCTGATTCTAGCTATGCCCCTATAGAAATACTCAATTCTTGGTTGGGCACAATGGCTCAGGCTGTAATCCCAGCACTTTGAGAGGTTGAAGAGGGAGGATTGCTTGGGCCCAGGAGTTCAAGACCAGCGTGGGCAACATAGTGAGACCTCCATCTCTACAAAGAATTTTAAAAAATTAGCCAAGTGTGGTGGTGTACACCTGTGGTCCCAGCTACTTGGGAGGCTGAGGTGGGAGGCTCGCTTGAGCCCAGGAGGTTGAGGCTGCAGTGAGCTGAGATTACACCACGGAGCTCCAGCCTGGGCGACAGAGCAAGACTGTCTCAAAAAAAACAAAAACAAAAAACCAAAACTCTTGACCAGGTCATGCTGAAACTGACAAATCTCATAAAATGTAAAGCTCTATGCTTTTGTGTAAGCAAATAACCTACATTTGAATAGAAATATGTTGTGTTTTCTTTTTTTTGAGACAGAGTTTTGCTCTTATTGCCCAGGCTGGAGTGCAATGGCACAATCTTGGCTCATTGCAACCTCCACCTCCTGGGTTCAAGCGACTCTCCTGCCTCAGCCTCCTAAGTAGCTGGGATTACAGGTGCCCATCACCACACCCAGCTAATTTTTTATATTTTTAATAGAGATGGGGTTTCACCATGTTGGCCAGGTTGGTCTCAAACACCTGACCTCAGGTGATCTGCCCGCCTTGACCTCCCAAAGTGCTGGAATGACATGCATGAGCCACCTTGCCCGGCCATGTTCCTTAATTTAAAAGTTTAAAATTTTGACAGTGGTGGACATCTTAAAAGAACTTTAAAAATTGGTAAAGCATCATTCAGTTAGTGTTCCATTAAAACATCATGCAGTGCCGGGCGCGGTGGCTCAAGCCTGTAATCCCAGCACTTTGGGAGGCCAAGACGGGCGGATCACAAGGTCAGGAGATCGAGACCATCCTGGCTAACACGGTGAAACCCCGTCTCTACTAAAAAATACAAAAAACTAGCCGGGTGAGGTGGCGGGCGCCTGTAGTCCCAGCTACTCAGGAGGCTGAGGCAGGAGAATGGCGTAAAAAACCCGGGAGGTGGAGCTTACGGTGAGCTGAGATCCGGCCACTGCAGTCCAGCCTGGGCAACAGAGCGAGACTCCGTCTCAAAAAAAAACAAAAAAAAAATCATGCAGTTAGTTCAACTCCCTATATTTTACAGATGAAAAAGCAGAAGTCCAGAAATGTGATGTGACTTGCCTGAGGTCACACAGTCTATTAGTGCCCTACTCTCTTTTGTGGGAAGACCCTATAAAGTCACCTAGTAGTGACCAAGCCTTCAGGGAGAATGTGGGGGGTCACTGAAAATACAGCTTCCCTGAGCACAAGACCTGGAGAAGACTTTCTTTTTTTTTTTTTTTTTTTGAGACAGAGTCTTGCTCTGTTGCCAGGCCGGAGTGCAATGGCACCATCTCAGCTCACTGCAACCTCCGCCTCCCAGGTTCAAGCAATTCTCCTGCCTCAGCTTCCCGAGTAGCTGGGGTTACAGGTGTGTGCCACCATGCCTGGCTAATTTTTGTATTTTGAGTAGAGACGGAGTTTTGCCATGTTGGCCAGGCTGGTCTCCAACTCCTGATCTCAGGTGATCCGCCCACCTTGGCTTCCCCAAGTGCTGTTATAGGCATGAGTTACTGCGCCCTGCCTAGAGAAACCTTTCTAAATGTGTGGTAATGTACAGGTATCCAGAGTGAGAGGGGAAGGTTCAGAAGAAGTCTGTCAGGAAACAATTTCAGGAAGAAAAGATTTTGCTGGCTTAGGATGAATGTGTGTGCCCGAAGGAGACCAGAAGAAACCTCTGATTGGATGAAGGGACCCAAAGTGTTTCCTGAGAGCCAGAAAATCATCTCTGCTTTTCTGAGTGGGGACAGAGTTTGGAATCTGAGGCTTACGGAAGCTATGTGAAGACTGAAGTAGAAAGTAACAGATCTGGCCGGAGGAGGTGGCTCATGCCTGTAATCCAGCACTTTGGGAGGCTGAGGCGGGTGGATCATGAGGTCAAGAGATTGAGACCATCTGGCCAACATGGTGAAACCCTGTCTCTACTAAAAATACAAAAATTAGCTGGGTATGGTAGTTACTAGGGAGGCTGAGGCAGGAGAATCACTTGAATTTGGGAGGCAGATGTAGAAGTGAGCCAAGATCGCGCCACTGCACTCTAGCCTGGCAACAGAGCGAGACTCCGTCTCAAAAAAAAAAAAAAAAAAAAAAAAAAAAAAAAAAAAAAAAAAGAAAAAAAAAAAAAAAAAGAAAAGAAAAGAAAAGAAAAAAGAGAAAAAAGAAAAGAAAGTAACAGACTTCTCTTAAATTTCTTAGGTCCAGCAGGGGTGCAGTGGCTCACGCCTGTAATCCCAGCATTTTGGGAGGCTGAGGCGGGTGGATCACTTGAGGTCAGGAGTTTGAGACCAGCCTCACCAACATAGTGAAACCCCATCTCAACTAAAAATACAAAAACTAGCCAGCCATGGTGGTGCACACTTGTAATCCCAGCTACTCATGAGGCTGAGGCAGGAGAATCACTTGAACCCGGGAGGCGGAGGTTGCAGTGAGCTGAGATTGTACCACTATACTCTAGCCTGGGCGACGGAGTGAGGCTCTGTCTCAAAAACAACAACAACAACAAAAATTTCTTAGGTTCTCAGACTCTAGGAGAGTGAATTGGCCTGGGGCTGAAGTCTAACCTCTTTTACCAATATCCTGGCTTATCTCCTCTCTGAATTTTAGCTCCCACCTCTGGGACATAGGGACTCTAGGATGCGGTGAACTTTGGGACTGCAAGAAGATGGAATTTCCTTCCCTTATGCCTGTGTCCAGGAGCCTCACAATGATGTCCTGAAACATGGGAAGTCTGAGAACAGAGCCCAAGTGCCTGAACACCCTTACTTTGGAGACTTCCTCCACTCAAACCTGCCTTAGAAAATTATTTTTTCCTCCTTTGTCCAATTCTTCTAACCCCAAAGCTTGGCCTTGTTCTTCCAATCCTTCCCCATTCATGAATCACTATTTTAAACCTGTATTCACATGACTGACATGTGGTCATAAGAGGGCCAGTTTCAAATCAGGGAGCCCTAGAGGGTCAGAGCTGGACTTCATTTTATAGAAAAGGAGCCTGAGGACTAGAAAGGTTAGGTGAACTAAAAATAATTAGTGCCAGACTCATTTAGTGAGTGACAGAACTGGAATTAGAACCAACGTCTCTGGCTGGGCGCGGTGGCTCACATCTGTAATCCCAGCACTTTGGGAGGCCGAAGTGGGCAGATCACGTTAAGGCCAGGAATTCAAGACCAGCCTGACCAACATGGTGAAACCCCATCTCCACTAAAAATACAAAAATTAGGCCGGGCGCCGTGGCTCACGCCTGTAATCCCAGCACTTTGGGAGGCTGAGACGGGCGGATCACGAGGTCAGGAGATCGAGACCACCCTGGCTAACACGGTGAAACCCCGCTCTACTAAAAATACAAAAATTAGCCGGGCGCGGTGGCAGGCGCCTATAGTCCTGGTTACTCGGGAGTATGAGGCAGGAGAATGGCGTGAACCTGGGAGGCGGAGCTTGCAGTGAGTGGAGATCGGGCCACTGCACTCTAGCCTGGGCAACAGAACGAGACTCTGTCTCAAAAAAAAAAAAAAAAAAAAAAAAAATTAGCTAGGAGTAGTGGTGCACACCTATAATCCCAGCTACTTGGGAGGCTGAGGTAGGAGAATTGCTTGAGCCCGGGAGGCGGAGGTTGCAGTGAGCTGAGATGGCACCATTGCACTCCAGCCTGGGCAACAAAAGTAAAACTCGGTCTTGGGCAGGAGAAAAAAAAAAAAGAACAGAGGTCTCCATACAATCAGCTCAAGGATCTCACAATGACTCTGCTCTTAGAAAGGGCCTTCTCTAGAAAGCAGGTTGAAGCAAGGCTAGGAATCAATAAGGGACATAGATATTTTGTCTCTCCTCTCCATCATTTTCTGTTCCCTCTGTGCTCTGAATAGACTTGCTTTTCTTTGGTCTCATTTTCTTTCTTTATTTCTATTTATTCATTTTTTTTTTTTTTTTTTTTTTTGAGATGGAGTGTCACTCTGTTGCCCAGGCTGGAGTGCAGTGGCATGATATCGGCTTACTACAACCTCTGCCTCCTGGGTTCAAGTGATTCTCCTGCCTCAGCCTCCCGAGTAGCTGGGATTACAGGTGTGTGATGCCACGCCCAGCTAATATTTTTATTTTTAGTAGAGATGGGGTTTCACTATGTTGGCCAGGCTGGTCTCAAACTCCTGACCTCAGATGATCCACCCGTCTCAGCCTCCCCAAGTGCTGGGGTTACAGGGGTGAGCCACCGTGCCCAGCCTCTTTCATCCCATTTTCTTTCCTTTTCCCATCCCATGCCTGATCTGGTCCTTTTCCTTTCTTCCCAGTTCACTTTAAAAATAATTTTTTAAATTTATTATTTGTTTTGTATGGAGATGGGGTCTCCCTGTGTCGCCCTAGTTTCAAACTCCTGGCCTCAAGCAATCCTCCTGCCTGGGCTTCCCAAAGTGCTGGGATTACAGACATGAGCCATTATGCCCAGCCCCATCCCCACCTCACTCTCTCTCCTAATCCTCTCTCTGTCTTCCTATTTGCTCACCTAGGTCAGTCTCTCCTCTTTTCTTCCTTCTCCTCATCCCTTCTCCCCATCACCTCTTCCAGTTGGTTCCCTCTTTTGACTCCACTAATTCCCAATGGCTCCGATTCTCATCTCCTTTGAGATTATGGTCCAGAAGGGAGGACACGTGGGTTCAGAACTCAGTAGCATGCATGTCCCTCTGCTCAGCCTCACTTTTCTCTGTATCCTAGGAGATTGACCAAACAAACTGCCCAGACAATGTGAGTTAGAACCTAGGAGTTCTAGGTCTTGCTGTTTCCTCTGGTGTCTAATGGTAGAATGGGAAGGATGCCCACAGCTGATGCAGATGCAGTGAGAAGAGAAGGAACAAAGGGTTTGGGAGTCAGGGCACTGGGAAAAACTCAGAGGGTGACATCTGAGAATAAGAAAGGTTGGTCTTAAATATTAACTCCTAGACGCATATATGGAGATCTTCAACGATACAGTAAATATCCCTCTAACACAGATATGAAAATAGAGACACAAAATGAGGTGGGAAGTAGCCCAGAGCTGCTGAGCATGATTTGGTCCTCAGTTTCTAAGAGACTTCATGTCACCTAGAGATATACTTTGGCAGAGTTACCAATGGCACCAAGGAGATTACAGTGGGATTCAGGGTGTCTCAGCTCTCTCTGAGGGGTAAGAAAAAAGATAATCATTTTGTCCACTCCCTTGCTTCTGAGAAGGATTATACCTAACCTGGTTCATATAGAGGACAAAATGGCTCTGGTCACAGGTCACAGAATGTTGGAGCTTGAAGGTTCTTTTATAACACATCTAATCCAGACATTCCCAGCTACATCAATAGCCTCTGGAATGTCTTAAAATTGAGATTCCTTAGCCCTACCCCAAAATCTACCAGATCAGAGTTTCCCAGGGTGGGGCTCAATAATATATTTATTTTTAACAGGTACACTTGGTACACAGGCAAGTCTGGGAAACCCTAAACTCTCTCCTATCACAGATCTGGAAGTTGTGGCTCCAGGTCCCATAGTTAGTTAATGGCACAGGCAGAACTAGAAGTAGGTTTTCTTACCAACATAGCACTCTGGTGCACTAAGAAACTGCCTGGCCCATTGAATAGGCAAAGAACAAGTTCCTTAGGTAACTTTCTAAGGGACTTCCATAACTCCCCCTATTACCAGGGATCTCTGATTCCCCACGGTTCTTGGCCAATCCCTATTTTGCAACCCTCAACAATCTGTTAATAAATCTATGCTAAAGCTTAGCTACTCCAATTTTTTCTTCCCTTATTGGGGGTGGGGCTCACCTCAGTAGTGGCTAGGGTTGGCACTCCTGGCCCTGCATAAGCTAAGAGGTACCTCATATAAAGGGCGACTGATACAGCCAGGAGGAAGGCTGTAAGGATCAAGGAGGATAAGCTAGAGAGAACCAGGAGGTGGGAGCCCTGTAGAGCTGTTGGGGTGAGGAAAGGAGTGTAGGGTACAATTTAACCAGGGTGGATAAGCATCTAGAGGGCAGAGGCAGGGACTCAGGGAAGACATAGCTTGGAGCAGAGGCTAATCAGAGCTTCCAGACCCTTACCGTGGGCAGGAAAGCAGAATAGCAGTCCTGTGTTTCCTGTGTCTGTGAGCTGTGCTTCCCGAGCTCTGCGATGCTGTGGGATCAGGAAGCCCAGCCTGGCTCCTTTTCTCTTTTGCTCCCCTTGCACTGGCTTGTTTCCTCCCTCTTCTACAGCAGCTGGCTGCTGTGACTGGTGAGTTATAGCCAGAGGGAAGCAGTAAGAAGGGGAGAGGTGTGAGCTCTCTCCAGTCCAGCCCATCCAACTCTTAAAGGCCCAGGACACTGGTCAATGTGAGGGAGTAGTGGGGGTGGGGTGGGGAGAGAAGGATTAAGGGCACCACATCTTCAGGGAGGAGCCCGGCTGCCCTTCATCTTGATGCCAGCCCTCATTGACCCCAATCCCGCAGTAGCTCTCAAAGTGAAGGGAGTGTCCTCAGTTGCAGTGCTCTGTGAATCACTGCTTTTCATTCTGGTTCCCGCATGTAATACGGCTGTCTTTGCCCTTATTTAATCTGGCTCCTTTCCAGAGTGTCTGTTTCCACTGGCCTGCTCCTGTATCTCTGAATCCTGCCTGCAGGGCATTCACTCTAGCTCTGTCACACAGGGAAAGAAAGAAATAAGATGGGAAAAGAGGAAGATGAGGAGAAGGGGAGGACAGGAATGATGACAGAGTGTAGAGGGACAGAGAGGTTAGAATCTACGTATATTTTAGGCACTCATTAAATATTGAAAGAATGCATAGATGAATGTGTGAAACAATTCTTTTTTTTTTTTTTAACATCCATTCATTCCTCCTATAAGCATTTGTTCAGCACCTCCGGGTTATAGGTCATAGCCCTCAGAATGGAGGTAGCACTTTCAGGACATACATGCATGTTTATAAAGATGTGTGCAGAGATGAAGCATAGGCCCAGAGGGGAACTGTATGAAATGGTGTAAGTGTGCTGAGGTCTGGCTGCCTATCATGGTTCCCACAAGCATCCCTCAACTGCCTAATATTTAACATTAGTGATTATAGTTACATTTTTTAGTCCCATTAAAATAAAATCCTCCTAAGTGATTACTATAAAAGTCAGGTTAGTGGTTACTGTTGGGAGGGGGAGGAATTGTGATGAGATAGGACACAGAGCTGGCTTCTGGCATAGCTAGCTAAACTGTATTTCTAGTTCTAAGTGCTAACAAGGGTCTTCACTTCATAATTTATTAAGCTATATATTCTCTTGATATAGTTTTCTATATGTTTTTAAATTTTTTAAGATCTCATTTAAAATATCATATATCTGTGTTAATTTTGAAGGCTTAATTATTTTAATTTTTTCTTTCTTTCTTTTTTTTTTTTTTGAGATAAGAGTCTCGCTGTTGCCCAGGTTGGAGTGCAATGGCGTGATCTCGGCTTAGTGCAAACTCCACCTCCCAGGTTCAAGCGATTCTCCTGTCTCAGCCTCCCGAGTAGCTGGGATTACAGGCATACACCACCACCCCCGGCTACTTTTTTTTTGTATTTTAGTAGAGATGGGGTTTCATCGTGTTGTCCAGGCTGGTCTCGAGCTCCTGAGCTCAGGCAATCCACTTGCCTCAGCCTCCCAAAGTGCTAGGATTACAGGCGTAAGCCACTGCACCCGGCCGATTTTAAATAATTTTTTAAAAATTCAATCTCAAGGTCAAAGTAGATTTTAAATAATTTATACCTAGGTCGGGTTGTTTATATTCTTTACTGAGAGCAGGTTTTGATAGAAGAGTAGTAGTATGAAGGAAGGGGAAGCATTAAGAGGGAGGCCAGTTATGGGGAACAGGAAGATTGGGGGGCATCATAGTTTAAACTGTGTTGATTTCAGATTTGACTTAATAGAGGCGTTTTACATGCTTGTCTTGCTCTCCCATTTCTACTTCCCCAACATGGCCAGCTTATTTTTCCAAGCCTCACCTTCACAGTCCACACTCCTCTTCTACACCCCCAGATTATATATCATCTTTCTGAGTCACTATTTGTATCAACTTAATGCTGCCCAACCTCCTTCCCTCCTGGGTGATCTGTGAGGGGTGTTATCACTCATAGTGGATTTTCTGGGAGAGTCCAGATCTCAAATATTCTGTTTCAATGTTTTCATGAACACAACAGTATTCTTCAGCCCCTATGTTCTGATTTTTGGGGCAGGGACTTGGAGATTTTCACAAGGCTAGTATGGTTCCAGAGTGCCAAGGCATGCCCACTTCAGGACTCTCATGACACAGAGGGAGGGAGCAGACAGACAGGGCCCCTGGCATAGTAAATGTCCATCTGGTATGGTTATTCCTATTTCCACTGTGATCTTGGCTGGCCCTTCCCCCACTGTTGTCTATTATTAACAGATCCAGAAACCTAATCAGGGCAGTAGCAGCAGAGGGACTTTCTGGGAACCATGCCCAGGAAAAGCCTGGAAGCCCTAAACTGAAATGAAGCAGCAGCTGGCAAAGAGGAAGACCTAAACATGGTACTCTCGCCCTGCCACCCAGGCCTGCCTAGACCCTCTTCCTGACATCCAGAGCAGATGCCACCCAATTAAATGTCTCCGCTTGTCAGGACACTCAGGCTGGAAAGTCTGACATCAGTTCCCCAGATTATCCAACCAAACTACTCAAACTTCTGAAATAAAGCCCAACTCCTTCCTGGTCAAAAACGCAACTCAAAATAGTAAATTTCATTTAAAAATCATCAATATAAGGCCAGGCACAGTGGCTCACACCTGTAATTCCAGCACTTTGGGAGGCCAATGTGGGAGGATTGCTTGAGTCCAGGAGTTTCAGACCAGCCAGGGCAACATAGCAAGACTCTGTCTCTTAAAAAAAAAATTAAGGCCGGACACGGTGGCTCACGCCCGTAATCCCAGAACTTTGGGAGGCCAAGATGGGCAGATCATGAGGTCAGGAGTTAGAGACCAGCCTGAACAACATGGTGAAACCTGATCTCAGCTAAATATATAAAATTATATAAAAATTATAAAAATATATAAAATTTATAAAATATATAAAATTAGCCAGGCAT
>NW_016818301.1:1823446-1849734 GCF_001698545.2 Rhinopithecus bieti
AAAAAAAAAAAAAAAAAAAAGTGAATTGGAATTTCTTTCCCTTTTCTGGAACTTCATATTAGATTACTGGCTTTGGTGTTTCTTCTTTTGCAATGTGTGAATTTAAGGTTATATATTTCTTTTCTTTTTCTTAGACAAAGTCTCACTCTATCACCCAGGCTGGAGTGCAGCAGTGCCATCTTGGTTCACAGAAACCTCTGTCTCCTGGGTTCAAGCGATTCTTAATCCTCAGCCTTCCAAGTAGCTGGGATTACAGATGTACACCGCCATGCCAGGCTAATTTTTGTATTTTTAGTAGAGATGGGGTTTTGACATGTTGGCCAGACTGGTCTTGAACTCCTGGCTTTGAGTAATCCACCCATCTCAGCCTCCCAAAGTGCTGGGATTATGGGTGTGAGCCACCACACCCTGCCGAGGTTATGTATTTTTTACTCACGGCACCCTCCAACTCCTGGGCTCAAGCAATCCTCTTGCCTCAGCCTCCCAAGAGCTGGGAGTACAGGAGAGCACCACCACACTCAGCTTTTATGTATTTACAAAGATGGGGTCGGCTGGGCGCGGTGGCTCATGTCTGCAATCCCAGCATTTTTGGAGGCCAAGGTGGGCAGATCACTTGAAGTCAGGAGACCAGCCTGGCCCACATGGTGAAACCCCGTCTCCACTAAGAAAATAAAAAAATTAGGTGGGTGTGGTGGCGTGTGCCTGTAATCCCAACTACTTAGAAGACTGAAGCAGGACAATCACTTGAACCCAGGAGGCTTTGGTTCCAGTGAGCAGAGATCACACCACTGCACTCCAGCCTGGGTAAGAGAGACTCTTCCTTAAAAACAAAAACATATATATCTATATGTATGTATATATATATATTTTTTTCTAGTTTCCTTTGCGATTTTCTTGACCCACGGGTTATTTAGAATTATACTGCCTAAGTTTCAAACAGCTAGGGACTTTCTAGTTCTTTTTCCTAGCTTACTCCCACTGTGGTCAGAGAATATTGTATTAAATTTTTTGAAAACTTTTTGAGGCTTGATGGTCCAGCTATGATCAGTTTTGATAAATGCTTAGGTGTAATTAAGAAGAATATGTATACTATTGGTTAAGAGTGCAGTGTTCTCTGAATGTCAATTAAGCCAGGTATGTTAATTGTGTTATTTAAATTTTCTGCTTGTTGGCCAGGCACAGTGGCTCATGCCTATAATCCCAGCACTTTGGGAGGCAGAGGCTGGTGGATCACCTTAGGCCAGGAGTTCGAGACCAGCCTGGCCAACACGGTGAAACCCTCTCTACTAAAAATACAAAAATTAGCAGGATGTGGAGGAGGGTGGCTGTAATCCCAGCTACCCAGGAGGCTGAGGCAGGAGAATTGCTTAAACCTGGGAGGCAGAAGTTGCAGTGAGCTGAGATCATGCCATTGCACTCCAGCCTGGGCATTAAGAGCGAAACTCCATTTCCCAAAAACAAAACAAACCAACACATTTTCTGCTTGTTATATCTGCTTTTGAAATAAACATATCAAAATATTTTCTAAAATTAAATTCCATAATGTATCAGGAAAGAAAATATTTTTTTCTATGGTTTCCTATTCCAAATTTTTTCTTTGGGTTTTGAAAGCAACAACTTTGTATATCCCCCTTTCCTAGCCTTTAAGCAGCAGGAACAGTGAGCAGAGGAATAACATGTAGTTAGTAAGTAAGGCATGCTCTGAAGGCCACCAATGCTGCTCCTGTTCCACCAATGAAACAGCCACAGGCCCTCTAAGGCCCTTGAAAAAAGAACATGGAAGCATAGGTCAGCTGTGTCCCACTGAGAGTCAGGTATGGAAACAATCCTGGAGATGTGCTCCAAGCCTTGAACTTGAGGAAATGAACATCAAAGTTCATGATAAGGTGTTTCAAGCATTACCTTGTCACTGTGGAAGTCTCTCCCTACACTGGCACTAAGTTCTGGCCAATATGGCCAGGAGTGAAGTTCTGTCCCAGTAAAAGATACTTTCATCAGGCAAGGGGCATCATCCCCCTCCCAGCCTCCCAAACAGCTTTTGTACCTCAGATGGAGTCTCCCCAAAAACATGTTCACAAAAGAACCACCACTGCCATCTTGGTAGGGCTGTGTGTGTGTGTTGTGTAGGTGGATAGAGGGTAGAAGCAGGCATGACAAGGATCACCTGACCAAAGTGCCTAGTTACCCATATACTGACAGAATAAAATCTCCAGTGTAAAGGAAAATTATTTTACAAAACAGAAGCATGTTTTATTTCAATCCTGTTGAGGGAGAGGGATGGGAAAACACAAAATAAGGGGAGGGGTCTCTTTATATAATACACACATCAGGATCAACTACAATGAATAATATCCATTCCACCCCTCCCCCACCAACTCCTATGTGGGTTCCAAGGCCAGCTAAGAATAGATGGGACAAGAATTAAGACACTTTGGCACAGTAACATGGCCAATGCACCGAAAGATGGAGAGAAGAGAATGTCCCAGGGAGCAAGGCCCTGGGCCTCAGCTGCTTCCCCAGTGGAGGGGGAATGAGAAAACTTTGGCTCAGCAGGAAGGCGGTTGTCAAAAAATCAGGGTTACCTTAACTGGACTCTCCAGACTCTGTATTCAGACTACAGACTAGAGTCAAGATGTGTATCCAGTCCATTCTGTTCTCTGCTTTCCCTAAGATCACTTCTCTTCAGGCTTGCGATTATTGAGGGTTTGCCTGCTTCTCCTCTTCATCTCGGAAGGCAAGGGGAGTAAGTGCTTATTCTGCCCTTCTTACATCTAGGCTACTTAATTACTATTTTCTTGCCTCTAAAAAGACAGAAGCCAACTAACAAGTCCGGCTCTCTTTGTGAAAGTCGGCTTGAAGGAGCCCTTGTGTTGGCAAAACTGCCTCCGCAAAAAAATTTTTTTTTTTTTGAGCCTGCCCCTTATAGACCCTCCCTCCCCAGACTTGTTCAGACACCTCAATTGTGTGAGAAGTGGGCAGAAAAGACTTGGTCCCTCTCCAGAGTTGGATTAAGCAATCCCATCTTTGATTGGAGATGGGGATGAGAAAGCAGGTGCTAGCAGGGGAAAGGACTGGCGAAAGCAAGGCAGTTTACACTTGGTTGCAGATTCAAGCCTGTGGATTGTGAAGAGCCACCTAAGCTCCAGAGAAGAGGAAATCTCTGACACGGTAAGAACAAGTGAATATTTTAGCGGCAACCCTGTGATTCCCATAGACCAAAAGAGAATGTGTTCCAAAAAAAAAAAAAAAAAAAAAGACTGAGTGAGCAGAATTCAGCCGTCCATCTTCAACCATCTTCAATTTGAATAAAATTAACTCATACAGCTAATACTGCTCAAGTATAATCACGAAGACAGATGGAGCTGCTGAAATTCACACTAAAACAAATAATAGGATCAAGTGGACTGTCACCTTAATCCCAAGCACCTCCCTTTTACAGTTACCGAGAAAGTATCTTTGAAAACTTGGATTGAAGGTGAGGTCCACCACCGCCCCTTGTCCCTCAATACAATACCCTTCCAAGACAGCCTGATGAATTAAGACGTCTGTTTTAAGTTTAATAGAAGGGAAGTTTAAAAAAGGGAAAGCACTGAGATTTGGGAAAACTAGCAGCTAAAGCCAGAAACAAGGTTAAGGTCCTTGTGGCATTCCAGACTGGGAGTAGAATGGGAGAACGGAAACAGGTGGTAGGTTCCTGCTGTCCTTTGGCTTTACATCTTTCCCCTGCCCTCCCATTTCTCCCAACAGCTTGATGCAGCTATTGGCCTGCCAGAGGGGATGTAATGCCCAGACCAACTTTTTATTGAGCTTATGCAGCTAACAGACTTGTAAACAGTGCCAATTGACAAAGTTTTGCTGAATATTACAGCTTGTGCCCACTAAACACACCTCTCTCTGAGATTAAAAACAAAAAAACCAAAGTAAACAAATACTGAGAGAGAATGAAGAGACACATCTTGAGTCTTCCAGGAAGGCAAAATAAAAAACGCCACATGGCTTGGTCCCAGGCGTTCACCATGCCTAGAGTGCTGCTGCTATCACCACTGCCTCCCCTCCCTGCCAGTGGCTAGGTAGAGGTAGGGGAGAAGGGTCATCTTAGACATGCTGCAAATACAGCATTTGCTGGTGTTGACACCCTCCTGGGGCTGTGGTGGCAGACTGCTGTGTCAGGAGCCCACTTCCTGGGAGTAGCAGAGGGAGCCCAGGTCCTCAAGACGGCCTGAGATGGCAGCCCATGCACCTCAGCAGGGGTACCTTGCCCCTTTTCTCCAGTGCGGTTCAGCATTGAGGTTGTCTATTCCCAGTCGGTGATAAAACCTGAGCTGTTTTCCTCATAGGTTCCCCCTCCTTTCCCCAATTTGGGGGAGTAGTGGGAGGGAACAGGCAAGGATCACTGAGGGGCAGGGGATACCCCTGGGATCGGTGACCTGGCCCTCTTGCAGGTTCTTCACCAGTTGTGCAAGCCAGCGTTTCGTGGTGGTGTCATCTTTTAGCACCTGGGCGAAGGTTGTGTCTTTCAGCTGGTCAGGGAGGCACTGCCTGAGTGCTTCACGTGCCCTACATCAGAAACAAACAAACCAACCAGGGAGACCAACAAATAAACCCACATTTTGTGGACAGGGAAGAGCTCCCTTCTTAGACCTAAGTATTTAGTATACCGTGAATCTATGGCTCCTTAAGACGCCATTAAAATTCTCTAAAGCTGTATTAGGCATAGGCTCAGAGATCTCCAAAATCTGTATCCACAAACATTTTCTGAATGATGTCCCAATGTAGAATTTCATGAAAAAGCAAAATTAAAAGCTTCAATAGTTTACTTCCATTAAAACAGCTTTCTGATTTATTACAATAAATGCTGTCAAAATACTCATGTTAGAAATATATGGATTATGGCAAATAAAATATTTCAAAAATCAGTACATTAACAAGGATATAATCAAGATTATGATAACTTAATGAATTTTAATTCTATACTAAGTTATCAATTTGTGTCTTTACAGAAATTGCTTCAGTTTTATGGTTAAAAACCTTAATAAGAGATGAACAGTGAAAACAAAACTATGGTAGCAGCATTATCAGATGAACTTTTAAATGTTTCATTTTCTTTGAAAAGATGACCAGCAGAAAGTCAAATCTGAAAACCTAAAAAAGGTAAATGTTAACTATTTATAGAGCTATTTTAAACAAAGTTATAGATTTGCACTCAGACTAGTTTTCTTTAGAAACTAGTCTGACTAGTTTTTTAAACAGACTAGAATTTTAAACAGACACATTTTTAAACTTTGGTGAAAACAAGAACCACTGAAGAACAGGATAAAATGGTCAACAAACAGGTAGGGCTTGAATAAACTCAGTGGCAGGAGACTGAGTTCACATTAAATCAAATCAAGCTAGCTCTGCTCCCAGGAACACAGAAATCGCTCCATTATGTGGTTTAGCAGAATATGAGCAAGTTGCTTTCAGCATGAATTATGGATTTACAAAGCAAAAGGTCAAACATTTCTAAAATGCATTATATCTACAATGTATGATTTCTGGCAGAAAGATTATGAACATAAGCAGATAAAATAATTAGCTCAAGAAACTTATAGGAATCAAGGAGAGAACTGGAAATAGAATTCAAGAGCCCTCTGGGCTGTGTTCCTTTTTAAGAGATCTTTGAAAATATACTTCTCTTTCTGACCACATAGAGTAGCAACAGAAAATTCAAACAACAGGAGTAATGCATCATAAGGTTTCCCTGGAATCGCCTAGACTCTGTGGAATTTCACAGTAGGATTGAGAGTTACAGTGAGAAGATGAAACTCTGATGGCTATTAAAATTCAGCCTTTCAGATTTTTTTTTTTTTTTTGAGACGGAGTCTCGCTATCTCCCAGGCTAGAGTGCAGTGGCCCGATCTTGGCTCACTACAACCTCCGCCTCCCGGGTTCAAGTGATTCTCCTGCCTCAGCCTCCCGAGTAGCTGTGACTACAGGCGTCCGCCACCACTCCCGGCTAATTTTTTTTTGTATCACCATATTGGCCAGGCTGGTCTTGAACTCCTGACCTTGTGATCCGCCTGCCTCGGCCTCCCAAAGTGCTGGGATTACAGGCGTGAGCCACCACACCCGGCCAGCATTTCAGATTTTAAAAGGAATCTAAGTTCTGTCTCAGACAAATTAAATGTAGTTATATCTCTACTTCCCTGTCCTAAAGACACAGGAGCTATGCCATGAGATTGGGAAACTGTTCAGCAGAGTATTTCCCTAAAGTCCTATACATCCTATCAATGTTTACCTGGGATTATCTGAAAGTCGAAGGTAACATCTCACTACATGCTTCAGCAGACGGGCAGAAGGCTCTTTGGATAGCTGCAGGACCATCTTACCCTGTTTCCCCCAAAATAAGGGGAGGGGTTGGAAAAAAACACACAAAACACAAAAAAATTCTAATTGACATCAGAGATCAGATAGTCCAAGAATCATAAAAGGTTCCAAAATTGTTATTTCTAGTCAGAAGACTGAAGTTGTTCAGTGCCAGTTATTAAGAGATTAAGCTGTGTGATGAGAGGTAGTTGTAAAAGGGATAGATGAAAGAACTCACCAAGATCATGGCAACATGGGAGAAACGCTCATAAGTCTGACATATATAAGCCAAACCAGTGTCATCTAACAAGATCTTCTGGAGGATGAATGTGGCAACCTGAAGCAAAACAAAATCGAAGAGTTTATGAAGTTGCTCTGATTTAATCTTCTCATTGTCTACTCATTTTCCCAGGCATGACTATCAGTCAGAAAATTGAGCAAGTAGGGATCCTTGCATATTATGTACAACTTACCATATATGTATAGTACAAAGAATAATAAATATTACCATATTGAACATTACTTTGTACCAGTTTTTTTTTTCTGGAGGCTTTACATGCTTTATCTTATTTTTATAATAAATTAATGAGGTAGGTACCATTATTATTCTCATTTTACATACAAGGGTAGGTTCTGGGTAATAATCAAATTCTTAAAAACTCAGGAGACCTTCTCATTTATAAAGTACCTACTATGTGCCAGGTATAACTGTTAATCAATAATACACCAGGTTAAGATCCCAAGTGACAAAGTTATTGTGGCAGAGCTGAGATCCAAGCCTCATTTGAACATCTAAGGCTCTTCTCTTTTCCATAAGCCAAGATGATTTATTCAGCTATGCCTCATCTCTTCCAGATGAAGGCCTTTCTTTTTTTTCTAGATGGAGTCTTACTCTGTCACTCAGACTGGAGTGCAGTGGCTCCATCTCAGCTCACTGCAACCTCTGCCACCCTGGTTCAACTGATTCTCCTGCCTCAGCCTCCTGAGTAGCTAGGATTACAGGCTCTTGCTACCGTGCCTGGTTAATTTTGGTACTTTTAGTAGAGACGGGGTTTCACCATCTTGGCCAGGGCTGGGCTTGAATCCCTTGACCTTGTGATCCACCTGCCTCGGCCTACCAACGTGCTGGGATTACAGGCGTGAGCCACTGCATTTGGCCGAGGTAAGGCCTTTCTTGTTCTTAAAAGATCTTCTTGAAGAAGTAAGATTTTAAAGTTTCTCTTTGAAGATTATTCTAACAGTAATAAAACATACCCTGGCTGTGAAGCTTATACGTGGCCTCAATTTTCCCCTCAACTTAAGCTCATTAAGTCTTACATAGAAGAGATATTAAAATATTAGTTTAATTCAAATCAGACAATCACGATAATGATACTCTTTCTTAGCTGCTCATCAAAATGAATTGTGGAATTCTTTTACTATTTTATTGAGGTTATAACACTGTAGAAGGCTGAATAATGGCTCTCAAAGATATCCAGGCCCTAATCACCAAACTCTGCAAATGTTACCTTAAATGAACAATGGGACTTTGCAGATGTGATTAAGTTAAGGATCTTGAGATGGGGGATTATCCCAGTTTATCCAAGTAGGCCTTAAATGTAATCACGAAGTGTCCTTAAAATCGATGTAGAGAAGCCCAGGCAAAGTGGCCCATGCTGGTAATCTCAGCACTTTGGGAGGCCAAGGTGGGAGGATTGCTTGAGGCCAGGAGTTCAAGGATGCAGTGAGTTAGGATCATGCCACTGCACACCAGTCTGGGTGACAGAGAAAACACCATCTCTTAAAAAAAAAAAGAGAGAGATGTAGAGAGATTTTACCACAAAGGAGAAAGCAATGTGACAAGCAGAGAGAGATCTGAACATGCCATACCACTGGCTCTGAAGATGGAGGGGGCCATAATCCAGGGAATGCAAGAAATGCAGTTCTAGAAGCTGGAAAAGGCAAGAAAAAGACTCTCCTCTATATCCTCCAGAGAAAGCACGACCCTCCTGATACAATGACTTTAGAATGGTGAAACTCATTTATAACTTGTGACTTCCAAAACTATAAAACAGTAAACTTGCATTGTTTTAAGCCACTAAGCTTCTAGCTTGTGGTAATTTGTTACAGCAGCAGGTTATATAGGAACCTAATACAAACATATACACAGTAAAGTGTGTTAAGTACACTAATCTTAAGTGTATCTTGAATTTTTACCTATGTACACATTATGTACTATAACCAGATTAAAATACAGAATATTGTATAAAATACAGAATATTTGGAAGGTGGAGGCAGGCGGATTGCCTGAGCTTAGGAGTTCAAGGCTAGCATGGGCTACATGGCGAAAACCCATCTCTACTAAAAATACAAAAAATTAGCTGGGTATGGTGGTGCGTGCCTGTTAGTCCCAGCTACTCAGGAGGCTGAGGCACAAGAATTGCCTGAACCCGGGAGGCGGAGGTTGCAGTGAGCCAAGATCATTCCACTTCACTCCAGCCTGGGTGACAAAGTGAGACTCTATCTCAAAAAAAAAGAAAAGAAAAAGAAAAAAGTATTTCTACCAACTCATGATTCCAACATTCCCTTGCACCTTTCCCCAGTCAATGTCCTTCCCTCAGAGATAACCACAAATCCAACTTATTGCCAGTAATTGGCTTTGCTTGTTCTTGAACTTCACATAATCAACATACAGTATGAATTCCCATGTGTCTGGCTTCTTTTGCTCAGCAGTGCCTTTGAGAGTCATCCATATATTGTATATTTAAAATAAAAAGTTTAAAAATAGCCAGGTATAGGGATGTGTGCCAGTATCACAGCTACCTACTCGAGAGAGGGAAGTGGGAAGACTGCTTGAGCCCCGGAGTTCAAGGCTATAGTGTGCCATGATCATGCCTGTGAATAGTCACTGCATTGCAGTCTGGGCAAAATAGTGAAACCTCGTCTCTTTAAAAACAATAAATTGGCCAGGCACAGTGGCTCAGGCTTGTACTCTTAGTACTATGGCAAAAGGCAGGAAGATCCTTTGAGCCCAGGAGTTTAAGAGTAGCCCAGGCAACACAGGGAGAACTTGTCTCTACAAAAAATAAAAATAATTAGCTGAGTGTGGTGGAGCAGGCATGTGGTCCCAGCTACTTGTGAAGCTGAGGTGGGAGGATCAACTGAGTCTGGGAGGTCGAGGCTGCAGTGAGCCATGCCTCTGTACTCCAGCCTGGGTGACAGAAAGAGAGAGAGATCCTGTCTCAAAATAAATAAATAATTTAATTAAAAATTAAAAAACCAGTGCTCACTTAGACAGCACATATACTAAAATTGGAACAACACAGAGAAGATTAGTGTGGCCCCTGTGCGAAGATAATACACAAATTCATAAAGCATTCCATATACATATTTTTAAAAATAAAAAAACCAAAAAAATCATTATATCCGCTTACACCCAACTCAAGAATATTTATTAGACTGAAAAAGTAATTTAATGTGACAAGGCACATTTTAGAGCAGAGGTTGAATACTACCAAAAATAGTCAGCAATATGGAAAAGTAACCTTGAAAAAAAATCAAATAATATGAAATTTAAAAATTGAAAGTGATTAGAGAAAAAAATACGAAAGACAGATAATAGAGCATAACATGTTGCTGAACCAAGAGGCTTGAACAAATAAAAGAGAAAAATATACAAATTAACAAAAAAGACACAAGTAATACGCTCTTTCAGAAAAAAATTGAGGCTGGGTGCAGTGGCTCACGCCTGTAATCCCAGCACTTTGGGAGGCTGAGGTGGGAGGATCATCTGAGGTTAGGAGTTCAAGACCGGCCTGGCCAACATGGTGAAACCCAATCTCTGCTAAAAATACAAAAAAAAAAAAAAAAAAAATTAGCCGGGAGCGGTGGTGCGTGCCTGTAGTCCCAGCTATGTGGGAGGCTGAGGCAGAAGAACTGCTTGAACCTGAGAGGTGGAGGTTGCAGTGAGCTGCGATTATATCACTCTGTCTCAAACAACAACAACAACAACAACAACAACAAAAACAAATTGGCTGGGTGCAGTGGCTTACGACTGTAATCCCAGCACTTTGGGAGGCTGAGGTGGACGGATCACCTGAGGTCAGGAGTTCAACACCAGCCTGGTTCATATGGTGAAATCCCATTTCTACTAAAAATACAAATATTAGCAGGGCGTGGTGACATACGCCTGTAGTCCCAGCTACTTGGGAGGCTGAGGCAGGAGAATTGCTTGAACTTGGGAGGCGGAGGTTGCAATGAGCTGAGATTACATCACTGCACTCCAGCCTGGGTGACACAGCGAGACTCCATCTCAGAGGAAAAAAAAAAAGATACATGATTATCATCAAATGAACTTTAAAAATAATAAAAGACACTTGGAGGTAACCACACAAAAAAGTAAGTTCATCTAAAAAAGGAAAGAATTAGGCTGACCCTGAGACTTCTCTGCAATATTCAATGTTAGAAGACAAAAGGACTATGGCAATAGAGGTCTGAGACAGAACAATGAGGTAAGAATTCTGTACCTTGTCATGTTGTCATTCACGGTTAAAGTACATAGTAAGCAGAAGCTCAAGTACATATAATTGATTATGTATTTAAAAAAAGTCTGGTTACAGAAGGAGCAGGATTGAAATTTTAAAATTAAAAAAATTAAACTGTAATAATATACTTAGAATTTACCTGTGGAGTGAGATATGGGTTTGGAGAAAAGAAATTTAGTGTTTAACTTGATTTTCTTCTGAATGGTTTTGGTTTTCCAATAATTTTTTTGTTATGATTTTATTTAAAAGAGAAAAAATATTCATACAAATTTCAAAAGCTTGAAGACAGAAAATGATTCCAGAACCATAAGGAAGCAGCTCAAGAGTCAACACAATGTAAAATCTAAGTTAAAAGCACATACTGTTTTAGAAAGTTCACTTCCAGATTCCATAATTCGCAAACATAAAGGGATAATTTCTGTTGTCAATAAAAAGTTGATTACTTCTTGTTCATCTGTTTTCACCAGGGCCCCTAAAGAAAATAAGGACAAACAAAATTATTTTACAGTTAGGGTTTCCAGTTAAAATTAACTTCAAACTGTTTATCCAGTGAGTTGTGGAACTTAAATAACAGAACACAAACTGGGGTTTGTTAGTTAAAGGGATCAGATTCACACTCATGTTAAAAAAAAAAAAAAAAGAGAGGAAGACGGTGGCGCAATAGCTCACACCTGTAATCCCAGCACTTTGGGAGGCCAAGGTGGGCAGATCACTTGAGGTCAGGAGTTCAAGACCAGCCTGGCCAACATGGTGAAACCCTGTCTCTACTAAAAATACAAAAATTAGCAAGGCATGGTGGCAGGCTCCTGTAATCCCAGCTACTCGAGAAGCTGAGACAGGAGAATCGATTGAACCTGAGAGGTTGCAGTGAGCTGAGATTGCACCACTGCACTCCAGTCTAGGCGACAGACTCTCTCAAAAAACAAAACAAAACAAAACAAAGCACAAAAACTATGCTTTCTGCACTAAATTGTCTTGGTACCTTTGTCAAAAATCAACTGACCATAGATCTATTTCTGGATTCTTCATTCTGCTCCAATGGTCTGTAAATCTTTCTTTTCTCCAATATTACACTGCCTCGACTACTATAGTTTTCCAGTAGGTGTGGAAATCAGGTAGTATATATCTTCTAACTTTGTTAAGAAATGTTTGGATATTCTAGTTCCTTTGACTTTCCATATAAATCTTAGGATCAGTCTATTAGAAGGCTGCCATAACAAAATACCATAGACTGGTGGCTTAAACAACTGAAATTTATTGTCTCATAGTTCTGGCAGCTGAAAGTCTGAGATCAAGCTGGACACTGTGGCTCACGCCTACAATCACAGCACTTTGGGAGGCTGAGGCAGCTGGATCACCTGAGGTCAGGAGTTCCAAGACCAGCATGGCCAACATGGTGAAACCCCGTCTCTATTAAAAATAAAAAAATTGGCTGGGCGTGGTGGCTCACGCCTGTAATCCCAGCACTTTGGGAGGCCGAGGCGGGCGGATCACGAGGTCAGGAGATCGAGACCATCCTGGCTAACACGGTGATACCCCGTCTCTACTAAAAATACAAAAAATTAGCCGGGCATAGTGGCAGGTGCCTGTAATCCCAGCTCCTCGGGAAGCTGGGGCAGGAAAATGGGGCAGTGAACCCGGGGGGCGGAGCTTGCAGTGAGCCGAGATCGCGCCACTGCACTCCAGCCTGGGCCACAGAGCAAGACTCCGTCTCAAAAAAACAAAAACAAAAACAAAACCCCAAAATTAGCCAGGTGTGGTGGTGCACACCTGTAGTCCCAGCTACTCAGGATACTGAGGCAGGAGAACTGCTAGAACCCAGGAGGCAAAGGGTGCAGTGAGTCGAAATCATGCCACTGCACTCTAGCCTCGGCAACAGAGCAAGAATCTGTCTCAAAAAAAAAAAAAAAAAGCTGAGATCAGGGTGCCAGCATGGTATAGTTCTTGTAAAGGCTCTCTTCCTGGCTTGTAGATGGCCACCTTCTCACTATGTCCTCACATGGCAGAGAGTGAATGAGGGAGAACAAGCTCTTTGGTGTCTCTTCTTAGAAGAATACTAACCTCACCATGAGGTGCCATGTCCTCATTTAAACCTAATTCTCTCTCAAAGGTCCCATCTCCAAATACCATGACATCAGGGGGTAGGGTTTCAAAGCATGAAATTTTGGGGAGGACACAATTCAGTCCATAGCAGTCAGCCTGCCAATTTCTAAAAAAAATGCTGCTGGGATTTTGTTGGAATTACTCTGAATCTATAGATCACTTCGTGGAGAACGAACAACTTAACAATACTGAATCACTGATACACCAATCAATGAACATGGTTTATCTCTGCATTTTATTTCATTAGAAATCAGTTTTGTAGCTTTCAGTTATAGATTATGGATACATTTTAAAAGATTTATACCCAAATTTTCACGTTTTGGTGTTGTTATAAATGGTAGTTTAAAAAAATTTCAGCTGGGTGCAATGGCTCACAACTATAATCCCAGCACTTTGGGAGGCCAAGGCGGGAGAACCATTTGAGCCCAGAAGTTTGAGACAAGCCTGGGCAACAAAGTGAGACCTTGTCTCTACAAAAAAATTAAAAAACATAGCCAGGTGTGGTGACGTGCCTATGGTCTCAGTTTCTCAAGGCTGAGGTGGGAGGATTTGTGTGATTCCAGGAGTTTGAGGGTGCAGTGAGCCATGATCATGCCACTGCACTCAGAAGTGGGCGACAGAGCAAGACCTTGTCTTAAAAAAAAAAAAAAAAAAAAATCAATTTCCTATTGTTCACTGCTAGTATATGGAAATTTAATTTTAAGTTTTGAGACAGAGTCTCCCACTGCCACCCAGGCTGCAGCGCAGTAGCACAGTCTTGGCTCACTGCAATCACTGCATCTCTACCTCCCAGGTTGAAGAGATTCTCCTGCCTCAGCCTCCCCAGCAGCTGGGACTACAGGCACATGCCACCACGCCCGGCTAATTTTTGCCTTTTTTTTAGAATTCTTTTTCAGTAGAGATGGGGTTTCACCATGTTGGCTAGGCTGGTCTTGAACTCCTGACCTCAAGTGATCCACCCGCCTCGGCCTCCTAAAATGCTGGGATTACAGGTATGAGCCAACATGCCCAGACATGATTGATTTTTTATATGCTGACTTTGTATCCTGCAACCTTGCTAAACTTACTAGCTTTAGTTTTAGTAGTTTTTTGTAGATTATTTGGGATTGTCTATGAAATAATATTGTCTGTGAGTAGCTAGTACTGTTTTTTTACCTTTCTAATTTGAAGGCTCTTTATTAAATGGGAGTAGTGAGAATGAACATCCTTGCTTTGTACTTGATCTTAGGAAAAAAGTATTCAGTTTTCAACATTAACTAAAACTTTTCATGCTCAAGTTAATGTTTTATATACATTTACTATGGGAGATAAGGGTAAACATTTTTTTTTTTTTTTTTTTTTTTTTTGAGACAGGAGTCTCGCTCTGTTTGCCAGGCTGGAGTGCAGGCCAGATCTCAGCTCACTGCAAGCTCCGCCTGCCCGGGTTCACGCCATTCTCTGGCCTCAGCCTCCCCAGTAGCTGGACGTCAGCGCCCGCCACCTCGCCCGCTAGTTTTTTGTATTTTTTTTAGGTAGAGACCAGGGTACCGTGTTAGCCAGGATGGTCTCGATCTCCTGACCTCGTGATCCACCGTCTCGGCCCCAAAGTGCTGGGAATTACAGCCTGAGCCACGAAGGGTAAACATGTTTTTACTTAAGAAAATAGGGGGCGGGCCAGTGCTCGGCCGGGCGCGGTGGCTCAAGCCTGTATCCCGCATTTGGGAGGGCTGGAGACGGTGATCACGAGGTCAGGAGATCGAGGGACCCATCCTGGTTAACACGGTGAAACCCGTTATTACTAAAAATACAAAAAAACTAGCCGGCACGTGCGGGCGCCCTGTAGTCCAGCTACTCGGAGGGCTGAGGCAGGAGAATGGCATAACCCGGGAGGCGGAGCCTTGCGTGAGCTGAGAACCGGCCTGCACTCCAGCCAGGCGACAGAGCAAGACTCCGTCTCAAAAAAAAAAAAAAAAAGGAAAATAATGTGAATCAGCTATTCAGCTCTCAGACTCCTGGGTAGCAAAGAACTATCTCTGGGCTTATGAAATGTTAATCATCAAGCCACTTTTTGTTTTGTTCTTCCTTTCTCAATGCTTTTTTCTTAAATTATTAAACACAATCAGGAAATACAATTTAAAGTTTGCATTTAAGGATCCATTGCTCTCATATACTCAATGTAATCCCAGCCTAAAGAAAACATTTATATCCTTACTCATAAATGTATCATCTAAGGTAGAATGATTTAAGTTAGCGTTAAGGATATAAATGTTTTTAGTCAGTCTGGTTAGAGTTTATCAGATTTTACTGACTTTTCCCAAAGAATCAGCTTGTCTGTTTTATTAACAGTTAATGGCTTGGTCTCACAAAAGGTTGAGAAATGTTCCCTCCTTCTATGTTTCTGGAAAGTTTGTAGAATGGTTTATTTCTTCTTATGTATTTTGGTAAATTTCTAGTGAGACAGGGTGAGCCGTTTTATGTTAGAGGTTTGCCAACTGCAAAAACAATGTATTTCATAGATAGATATAAACTATTCAGCTTACCTTTTTCTTGAGGTGCAATTTGGCAAATAGCATCTTTCAAGAAAGAATGTTTCATTTATCTAAGTGTGGAGAATTTATGAATATGGAGTTTAGCAGTATTCCCTTACTTTCCTTTTAATGTCTGAAGAGTCTGGATCTGAAATAGCTGATATATATTTTAAGTAAAAAGTATTTTATCATCCCCACAGTAAAATGTATTTATACATTAACTTTTAGCAGAAAAATTTAACTAGGTGAACTGACAGATTCATATCCTGAGTTATGGGAGAATTACAGGGTTTTCAGAATGCTTAGTGTTTTGACATGACATCTTAGGGTGTTCAGATATATGAAGCATTCTGGTATTAGAAGTAAGAAAAACAACAAAAAGACAGTGGTGTGGCTTGCCCATGGCCATTACTTGGGAGGCTGAGAGGGCAGGGAGGAGTCACTTGAGCCTAGGAGTTCAATCCAGCCTGGGGTAACACACAAGCCCTATCAGGAAGGAGGGGAGAAGGGGAGGAGGAAGGGAGAGGAGGGGAGGGAGAAGGAAGTCAAATGTAAACTCTTATTCCTTTAATAATACTCTTTATATATTGAATCGAGTTCTTATGCTTTATTCTCCCTACAATTCCAGCAAATGTTTCTACATATATGCTGAATTTAATCCCAAAGGTTGGATCTCAAAGCCTTATTAACAATACTTAGAAGAGTGCCTGATAAGAGTCATCATGTTCCTGATACTTACTGATTAGTGAATGAGACAACCTCAAAGAGAAAAATGAATGACTGGTGTACAAAAATCATAAGCGGCAAGACAAAACATCCAACTTAGACTACTACTGTGAGTATTTCAGGCTTGCAAAACAATTCTAATAACTTACCAATAACTCCAAGGCTGGTGAGCCGAAGATACTCAAAGGGACGTGTTTTGCTGACAGTGTGCAAAAAGGGGTACAAAAAAAGTGGGATGTGTGCTGCGAGAAACGCTGACCTGGAAGAAAACAATAATTACATTCACAGCCCAGGGTTGATTTCTAAGGATCCTGAACTTTCAAATTTCTAGGTGGTTAATTCTGTAAGGCCTTAACATTGTCAGAGCAAGGAATCCTTAGGAAACAATGTTACTGGTCATTAGTTTCAATCAATGGTTCTCAAATGGGGTAAATTTTCCCCCATGTGGCAATGTTTGAAGACATTTTTGATTGTCACAACTCAGGATTATAGAGCACTGTTGGCATCCAGTGGGCAGAGGCCAGAGATGTCATTAAACATCCTACAATGCACAGGACAGTCCTCTCCTGCCCTCTCCTTCCCACCACAAAGATTCATCCAGCCCCAAATGTTAATGGTTCAAAAGTTGAAAACCCTAGTCCAGGTCACAGTGGCTAAGAAAACACATGATTTTCCCTGTAGTCAGCAGAAAGTACCTTATAAACTGATTAACTTAAAATACCCAATTGTGGATTTTAAAAAATAGACCACAAAATGCTATTAAGTGTCCAAGAGATGGTCCTAGATTACCTCCCTCACCTATGACTGAATAATAGTATTCACAGGTGCAGTTGAATAAACCTTACAAACCAAGACAACAAAACAAAGCAGCCATTATCAGGCTTACCTGCTATACTTTAAAAAGCACATTCTTTTTTTGTTAGGGCATTTCAGATACACAAACCATTCTGAAAACAGTTTAGTCAAGGCAACTAATATGGAAATCAGTCTATTATTTTACATTATTTATAGTTATACCTTGTAGAAGAGCCAACGCCCAAGATTTTTAACACTCAAAGTACTCTTGTGTTTTTGTTAAGTGCTTAAAAGTCATTTTCTTAGTAACTTCTCTAAAGCTATGTAAGGTCAGTGCCAACCTAGCATTCATATTTCATAAGGAAACTTGACAAAGAGGAAAGGCTTCAGTAAGACGACTGTTAAGTGCCTTTGGGGTCACAGAAGTCCACAAAGTAGATTCCTGAACAGGATTTCCCTTTTCTTAATTTTTCAGATATGACAGGTGGCAAAAATATTTTAACTCACATGCCAATTCTCGCCTATTATAGAGGCTGCTGTGAACGCTATGTTAAGAAGGATTTTGAAGTTAAATCTGGGTTCAGTGGGGGAAAAGTGCTGGAAAAATATTTACTAAATTTATCTTATATGCCACGCACTATGCCTCACAGATGACACAGTGTTAATAACAGGTTAGGGAGTGAGAAGTAGCTATATGCCTGATACCTTTCCTGTAATGTCAACACTGTTTCTTTCAAGTTCTTTGGGTAAAAGTAAACAAGAATCCAGAAGACTAGGGGAGAGAGAGAGAGAGAGAGAGAGAGAGATACAGACACACACAGACACACACACACACACACGCACACACACACTCGCTTGCTCTCTCTCTCTCTTGCATGCCCTTCCTTTTATTATTCAGAGAAAGTTTAGGACCATATTCAATGTATAGCTCCCCCAAGTGACTCACCCAAAGCATTTACCTGGTTTCTGGATGTGATGCTACACATTGCAGTAATGCCAGAGCATTGCAAACTCTGTTAGACTGGTGTGCTGTCAAGGTTGGTGGGTTGATAGATGGATAAATATTTACAATTTCCTAAAAAATGGAAATCAGCATCAGATGAATAAAGAATAACTAAAAATTAATTCCCATGGTAATAAAGCAAAACAAAAAAAGGCAAAGAAAATAGTTCTTAATTCTGTGCATCTTTTAAGAACTGAATCATCAAAGAGGGAGCAGAAATAATGCTCATATCCTTTCATCACAAACTTACTTGGCTGAGACTAGCTAAGACATTTCTACATTTGTCTCTAGGAAGATTTCTATGGAGGCAAATGTAGTCATCTACACTTCCTCCTATATTCTCCAGCTACTGAGGCTATCAGTTGAGGGATACTCAAGTTTTTATAATTCCTCCTTTTGCCAGCATCCTGCTTTAAGTTACATTGATGAGATCGCTGGCCAGAAAGTGTTAAGTCAAACACAGTGACTCATAAAGAAGTTTGAATCTGGTTAGGTAGTAACTATAGTAAGGACATGAATCAATGGGTGGTGATACGCAGTGAATATATGCACTATCTGGCAAAAAGTAATGATTTACTCAATACGATTCCGTTTACTTTTTTTTTTTTTTTTTGAGACAGCGTCTCACTCTATCATCCAGGCAGAGTGCAATGGCATGATCATGGCTCACTGCAGCCTCCACCTCCTGGGCTCAATTGATCCTCCCACTTCAGCTTCCCAAGAGGCTGGGATTACAGGGGTATACCACCAAGACTGGCTAATTTTTACATTTTTTTGTAGAGATGATGTTTTGCCATGTTGCCCAGGCTGGTCTCAAACTCCTGGGCTCAAGCAATCCTCCCAACTCGGTCTGCCAAAGTGCTGGGATTACAAGCATGAGCCACTGCACATGGCTACAATTTTCCATTTACATTATTTGTAAAACTTTTACATAGAAAAACGTTCCCATAACAAAGATCAGTTTCTTGGCTAAATGCAATAGAGATGGAATGTGAATTTACTTAAGAGTTGAAAAGTTAATCTAATTATTAGGAATTTGGGGCAATACTTTAATGGATGATCATGCCACTACCTAGGTATTTTAGTATTGTGCCATATCAATTAATTAGCCAACAGTGACCATTCTGGTTTGAACCTAACTTCAGTTATCTATTCTTTAATGTACAAGTGTACCCACCTTTAATACTACAGCTGTTATATTTTCAACATTTCCTTTCCAGGCCAGGCACGGTGGCTCACGCCTGTAATCCCAATACTTTGGGAGGCCGAGGTGGGTGGATCACGAGGTCAGGAGTTCAAGATCAGCCTGACCAACATGGTGAAACTCTGTATCTACTAAAAATAAAATTAAAAAAAAAAAAAAAAAAAGCCAGGCATAGTGACGCATGCCTGTAATCCCAGCCACTCAGGAGGCTGAGGCAGGAGAACTGCTTGAACCCAGCAGGCAGAGGTTGCAGTGAGCCATGATTGCACCATTGCACTCCAGTCTGGGAGACAGAGCGAGACTCCGTCTCAAGAAAACAAAACAAAACAAAAAAACAAACAAAAACCCTCAAGAAACATTTCTTTTCCATAGAATATATTGTACCTTGTGGTCCTTATACTCTACCTTCCACCTTCCTCCCGCTGTCATGTAGATTTATCTTACAGTACTCCTAAAGCTGTGTCTGTCAAAGTGTAGTTCTTAGATCACCTGCATCACAATCACCTGGGGGTGGTGAAAGTGCTTATTAAAATATAGAGTAGACAGCCCACCTCAGACTGACTAAATTGAATCTCTTGGATAAAGATCCAAGAATTTGCATTTTAACAAATACCTCAGACCGTTCTAAAACAGGTTCTTACGAATGCAGATTCTTAAAGAATCATCCTCCTAAAGTCTTCAAATCATTTGGGCAAAAGTAAAGAAATATACAAGGGTAATGAAAAGAACTGAACTGCCAATCATGGATGTAAACCCACCTGTAAAAGTGCTGCAATAGTACCAAATGAATGCCACAGCATGGGTGCAAGGTCAGGAACAGACTCTCGCTTCTTACTTAGCTCCAGCAAAGCATTCTCCCTTGTCTCAGGACTGGACAGCTCATTGATCCACTGATAGATCTTTTCTCTATCCACTTGTGCCAGTGCAGTAGGCACAGGCTTCAGATGAAGACAAGAAAGTAAATATGAGTTTATTAGAGTCAAACCAAGTCTTACCCTGCAACAGAGTTTTAGAGGAAATATATTTTCCATGAATACCAGGGGAGCTTTTCTAAATATATACATTTGATGTCAACTATTCAATCTCTTTGGCAGTTACTGATGAAAATCTAAAATGCACACATACCCTTTGATAATTCCATGTTTAGGAATTTATCCTGTAGGTATAATTGGGCTGTGCTAAAGACATACCAGGATGTTTACTGTTTCACTGTTTTAAAAGCAGAAAACTGGCCAGGCGCGGTGGCACACGCCTGTAATTCCAGCATTTTGGGAGGCCATGGTGGGTGGATCACTTGAGGTCAGGAGTTCAAGACCAACCTGGCCAACATGGCGAAACCCCGTCTCTACTAAAAATACAAACATTAGCTGGGTGTGGTGATGGGCGCCTGTAATCCCAGCTACTCAGGAGGCTGAGACAAGAGAATTGCTTGAACTTGGGAGGTGGAGGTTGTAGTGACCCGAGATACGGCTACCGAACTCCAACCTGGATGACAGAGCAAGACTGTGTCGCCAAAAAAAAAAAAAAAAAAAAAAGCAAAAGCAAAAGCCAGGTGTGGTGGTGCATGCCTGTAGTCCTAGCTACTCAGGAGGCCGAGGCACTAGAGTTGCTTGAGGTGGAAGTTATAGTGAGCTGAGACTGCACCACTGCATTCCAGCTTGGGCGACAGAGTGAGACTCTGTCTCAATAAATACATAAATAAATGCAGAAAACTGGGCTAGGCGTGGTGGCTCACGCCTGTAATCCCAGCACTTTGGGAGGCCGAGACGGGTGGATCATGAGGTCAGGAGATGGAGACCATCCTGGCTAACACGATGAAACCCCATCTCTACTAAAAATACAAAAAGTTAGCCAAGTGTGGTGGTGTGCGCTTGTAGTCTCAGCTACTCAGGAGGCTGAGGCAGGAGAATGGGGTGAACCTGGGAGGCGGAGCTTGTAGTGAGCTGAGATCACGCCACTGCATTCCAGCCTGGGCGACAGTGCGAGACTCCATCTCAAGCAAAAAAAAAAAAAAAAAAAGGCAGAAAACTAACAAGTATCTCTCAATAAGAGACTGGTTAAATATTAGTGCAGCTTTATAATGTGATACTATGTAGTCCTTTAAAAAAAGGAGCAGCTCTCTATATACTGAATATTGATACTAAGTAAAAACAAAAAAAGGGTTACAGAACAGCATATAAAATGTTTCCATTAATACATATATATAAAAATAAAAAAATACATTCTTACATATTTACATGTAACATTTCTAGAAGGACACATAAAAAACTGTTAACTGTAGTTACCTCTAAGGTTGGGGATTTATAGGGAGACTTACTTTTCATTGTTTACACTAAAACCTTTTGCATAAACTTTTTTTTTTTTTTTTTAAAACCATATAAATAGTTTTTGAGAGAAAAAAAATTATGTCTTCCCATTACTGGTCCCTCCCCAGTGATTCTGACATCCCCCCTCAACTGAGCAGAAAATCTGTAATTTGGAAAAGCTCTCCCTCTTAATGATTCTGCAATATATTATCTAACTACATCCCTTTGAGAACCATTCATTACTTACTCATGTAGGAAATACAGACTTAACAGGCATGCTTTCATTATTATGCTAAAGAATCACAATACTCCCCCCAAATCTGAGTATTTTATTATTCTCTACAGTCATCAAATATCTTTGTGATCTTGGTTAAGTTCCTTAATTATTCTTATCTGGAAAACAAGATGGGAGACTAGAAAAATGATAATGGCTACCCCTAAGCTTTAAACTGCTAACAAATTCCTGGTGATTTCTATCTCTATGCCCAATATGTTCTCAGGTAATTGCCCCCAACCATGAGAAATAAAAGAGGAGGTGGGGAAAAGCTATCTACACTTGCAGATGAGATCACTAATGTTCAGAGGAATTAACTCACTCAATTTAACCAGGTATGAAGTTGCATATTCCTGTACTTTTTTGAACTATAATACAGTTTCTCACAGTACTTGCAAGTTCCCAATAGACCTTAGCATGACAGAATGATGACCTACTCATTGTACAGATGTAAAGACAAAGAACAAAAAGAACTGCCTTTGTTGAAGAACAGAATTAAGCATAAAATAGACTTTGAGGTGGATTCAAATTTACTCTATCCAACCTGAATAATGGCCTTTTAAAAATGGAAGCTTGATTATAAGCTCTTAGCTTGATGTTTATTATTTCACTAGCCTGACAGAAAGAACCACAAGGTGTTCTGCTAAATAGACTGAAATACAATGCAGCTTAAGCTTTCTTTGAGTGCCTTACAGTAATCTGCTAAAAGCTGTTTTGTAACTCCCTTCAGGGATGGCCCTCAAGGAATCAATCATAAGCTCTTAGAGCAACAATATGATAGAAGGAGTCTGGTAGCTTTTTTCCTCCTTTCCCCACAGCAAAAGCAGTGTTGTTCAGGCACTTGCCCTTTCTAGGCAGCCACAAACACGCCCTCAACTTAAAAACTATTTTTGGAAATGTAATTCCTACCTGAAGATAGGGTATGTGTTTATTTAGAATATTACATCACCTTAGACGCTCAGCAGGAACACAAGATAAAATTTTAGCATTAGGTTTCCTGCCCAGTCTCTTGGATGACCCCACAATCCAGTAACTAAAGGGGGCCTCATAGACACTGGTCTGGCAATACAGTACCTATCCTGATTAATCAGTACCCATTCCAGTCGACCTTCCCCAAAGTCTTGTCATACAGATACCACCATCAGTAAACTCCATCACCCGTACTAGAGCCAGTCTGTGACTTGCAGTTGGCATCTCATACCCCATCTTTGCCCTCGTAACCACTGGTTTGCATACCATGACTCCTGAACACCAGGCCCCATCCCCATATATTCTCTTTCTGGAGCTGGCCTGATGCCCGCAGAGAAGATGGCACTGCTGGCAGTAGTGTGGGCACTCTGAAAGGCCAATGCCTGGTGCGTACATGGGTTCCTAAAGCCATGGACACCTGCTGCTAGCAATACTCCAATTTGCGAGATTATTTGTGGGGGTTGCAGCCTCCATGTGCTTTTGATTCTAAGAGAGCTAGAACCATGTCAGGTGGGTGGTAATGTGGCCCCCATGGGCACTAGCTTGGTGTTATGGGTTCTGCTGTCATTCTAGCCAAAAGGAGGGCAGTTTGGTGCCAGGAAATATCTAGGGTAGGGATCCTCCTTTTCATCATCCCTGTTGAATTTCACCCCCAATTTAATAGCAATAGTAAGTTACACCAACTGAATACCCACCTGTCATGGGATGAATACAATTTTTAAAAAATAAAAATGAGAGCTTAAAACATACAGGGCTTACTCTGCCAGGCACTGTCCTAAATACTTATAATACTTATCAGCACTCTCATTTTATAGATAAGGAAAATCTGAGGCACAGAGAAGTTATTTAAAATTTAAATGGCAAGCTAGGATTTGTACCCAGGTGGCACAGGGTGTGGCACAGTGTGTGCCACCCAGTGTGGCAACAGGGCCCACACTTTTAACTGCTTTGCTAATACTGCTTCTCATCTGCCTGAAAGATGAAATCTGATCTAAAGATGACTTTTTTTTTTTTTCCTGAGATGGAGCCTCGCTCTCTCTCTCAGGCTGGAGTGCAGTGGTGTGATCTCAGCTTATTGCAACCTCCGCCTTCCAGGTTCAAGCGATTCTTCTGCCTCAGCCTCCCCAGTAGCTGGGACTACAGGCATGAGCCACCATGTCTGGCTAATTTTTGTATGTTTAGTAGAGTTGGGATCTCACCATGTTGGCCAGGCTGATCTCAAACTCCTGACCTCAAGTGATCTGCCTGCCTTGGCCTCCCAAAGTGCTGGAATTACAGGTGTAAGCCACTGTGCTCAGCCTAAAAATGACTTTCTAATAAATTATATTACTTGACCTAGACAATATAGTTAATACGTAAAAATCTCAGACAATAAGTAAAATGTTACTGGTGGTAGTTCAACAAAATCTGAAAGAACACTCAGTACCATGAACAGAGCATTGATGTTAGGAGAAATTCTCTACTTACTGAGATTACAAAGCACTTAATAGGTGTTGTTTTCAGAGAGAAGTCAGTGCAATAGTTTGACATAGTTTCCTATGTCACATTATGGATCAGATGGGGCATAATTTACTTAGTGAGAACCACCAACACACACACAGACATACAACAAGCAATTTTGTAACACACATATAGGAATTTCATTGTTTCGGAGAATAAAAGGGAAAACATTCTTATATTTTGAGTTATATATTAATCTATATAACCAGATGACTGGTAAAATATTTTGGACGTCATCCCTAAATAAAACACCAAAACTCAAAATGTATCTACTCTTCTTCCATATCCCAAGAGTTATTTAGGCCCATCTTTCACAAAAAAGAATCTGTAATTGACATCTTTTTAAAAGGAGGTGGGCAATAGAATAAGGGGTATGGCAGGTGAGGGAAGAGAAAGTTCTGTTGTACTCTCCTTTTTTAAAAACATGGTTTCATTTAATGATCACAACAAGGTAGTTATTAACCTCATTTAACAACCGATGAAACCACAGGCAGACAACAGGCAGATTTACTCCTCATGCCACTCTGTAATGATCACCTCTAAAGATTCCTAGTTCAGATGCTACAACTCTTTGAACTTTTAATTCACTAATACATTTCTAGGGCTGTGGCTGACATGGAACTCAATCTAGTAGCACACATTGCTCACTGACAGGCAAGCAAATTCATCTATGACTTCCCTACTGGAGATTACCTTATTTGAAGCATTAACAATAATTGCAGGATACCAACCAAGAGAGCAGAGGTTAACATTTTTTGAGGCACAGACCCTTTAAGAATCAAATGAAGGCCAGGCGTGGTGGCTCACGCCTGTAATCCCAGCACTTTGGGATGCTGAGGCGGGCGGATCACGAGGTCAGGAGTTCAAGACTATCCTGGCTAACATGGCGAAACCTCGTCTCTACTAAAACTACAAAAAAATTAGCCAGGTGTGGTGGCGGGCGCCTGTAGTCCCAGCTACTAGGGAGGCTGAGGCAGAATGGTGTAAACCTGGGAGGTGGATGGAGCTTGCAGTGAGCCGAGATCACGCCACTGCACTCCAGCCTGAGTGACAGAGTGAGACTCTGTCTCACGAAAAAAAAAAAAATCAAATCAAATGAAAATTGTGGATCCTTTCCTCAGAAAAATACACAACTGCAAAACCACAAAAACCTACACATAATTTTAGGGAGTTCACAGAGTTCCTGCAATGCATCCGTGTACCCAGGATTAAGAATCTGTTTATCAAACTGAAGAAAAGGAAAGACCTCAATTTGCAAGTAACTACATGAGTATATAATTGGAACACACACTGGCGTGGGAGCCTGAAGTGGCTTCAAAATCCAGTTTTGCTTTTTCTAGAATTGTGTGACCTAGGATAAGTCACTTAACTTTCCAAACCTCAATTTTCTCATTGTTAAAGTGAAGGAACTATATTAGATAATTTCCAGTCTCAGGCAGCCATAAAATCTTAGAAATTACTTAGTTCTTAGTTGTGAGAGTCTAATCTAAGCGACTCTTTTTTTAAAAAATAAACTTTGATGTATAATTTGCATACAATAAAACCGAACTCATTTTAACTATTGAAGTGTATACACTTCAACAGATTTTCGAGAAATTTATACACCTAAGTAACCGTTACCATAATGAAGATATAGATCCATTTGCCCTAAAGAGTTCTCTAATGCCCTTTTCAGTAAACCCCTTACTCAGCCTGAAGCAATCATGGTTGTTTTCTGCTACTATAGATTAGGTCTGCCTTTTACAGAAATTATTAATAGGCAGTAACATTTATTGAGCATACCATGTGTCAGGCACTGTGGATTACATCATTTTATTCTCAAAATTCTAAGAGGAAACAGGTTAACAGAGGTTTAACATGCTCGAGGTCACACAGCCAGTATACAGAAGAATGAGACTGAAATTCTACTCTCTAGAATCGATGAGTTCTACCTGGTCTAAAGGATAGAAAGCACAAATACTCCTCCAAGTTGAAGAAATTACTCTTAAGAACCCAACAAAACTTTTTTTTTTTTTTTTTTTTTTTTTTTTTTT
>NW_016818301.1:1851408-1867610 GCF_001698545.2 Rhinopithecus bieti
GTAAAGAAAATGATTTCCTTCTCTGAGTAAACTAAAAAATTGATATTGATGGTTTCTTAAACAGAAAATAGCCAAATTATCAATGTAACTTTATGTTTAAGGGCCAAAATAGCTTTTTATTTTCCTGCCAATAAATAAAGAATGGAATCAGACTGAAATAGAGATTATTTTCCCAAGTCTGGAGATCAACGTGTAGATTTGGGTGTCAGCACGGTATTCTAAGAAAATGAACTTTCTAATAGTGCTGGAAGTACTAAATTAGCTTGCCTTCATAATTTTATAAGAGCCAGAATATATCTTATTTTATTTTATTTATTTATCTATTTAAGACGGAATTTCGCTCTTGTTGCCCAGGCTGGAGTACAATGGTGCGATCTCAGCTCACTGCAACCTGTACCTCCCAGGTTCAAGCAATTGTCCTGCCTCAGCCTCCCAAGTAGCTGGGATTACAGGCGCATGCCACGACACCACGCTAATTTTTGTATTTTCAGCAGAGACAGGTTTCACCACGATGGCCAGGCTGCTCTCGAACTCCTGACCTCATGATCCACCTGCCTTGGCCTCCCAAAGTGCTGGGATGACAGGCATGAGCCACCGTGCCCAGCCCAGAATGTATTTTTTCAAAATAACTTTTCAAAAATGAAAGTGAGTAAGCAAAGATAAGTTAGGCAATTTGCCTAAAGCTTCATCAGGAGACTCGGGAGGAAAAAGTGAATTAGATCCTTTAGAGTGCAGTGTTTTTTCTACTTGCCAAAGAGGAAGGCATCTGGGAGTCCATGACAGCTTCAATAAAGAGATGTAAAATAACTAATGATGCTGCTGGTTAGGTGGAAAGTGAGAGAAAGACAAGTGTTTGGGGATGCTAGAATTGTCGGTGGAAATCAGAGGGAAATTAAAAACAAAACAAAAACACATCGCCTTAAAGGCTTACCTCTGGTTGTTTTACAAGCATAATATCCATTACAGAATACCTATGGCATGCAAAGATTTGTAGTTTTTTTTTTCCCCCTTTGAGATGGGGTCTCACTATGTTGCCTAGGCTGAAGTGCAGTAGCACGATCATGGCTCACTGCAGCCTGGAAAATTTTCAAACATATTTTGTAGAGATAGGTTCCTACTGTGTTGCCAAGGCTGGTCTTGAACTCCTGGCCTCAAGTGATCCTCCTGCCTTGGCCTCCCAAAGTGCTGGGATTATAGGTGTGAGCCTTTAATTTGGGAATTCCCAAAGCTGAAGTCTGAGAACAAGTCACATATCAGTGAGTGAACCTAGCCAACCACTGAGCATTTTGTTATTCTTTCTTTTTTTTTTTTCTTTCAAAGATGGAGTCTTGCTCGTCTCCCAGGCTGGAGTGCAATGGCGTGATTTTGGCTCACTGCAACCTCTGCATCCTGGGTTCAAGCGATTCTCCTGCCTCAGCCTCCTGAGTAGCTGGGATTACAGACGCCCGCCACCATGCCCAACTAATTTTTGTATTTTTAGTAGAGACGAAGTTTCACCATGTTGGCCAGGCTGATCTCGAACTCCTGACCTCAGGTGATCCACCCGCCTTGGCCTCCCAAAGTGCTGGGATTATAGGCGTGAGCCACAGTGCCTGGCCGCATTCTGTTATTCTTATTTAATCTTTAGAATAATCCTGTGTGGTATTTCTGTCCTTATTTATCAGAGGAGAGAAAAAAAGAAATTATGCTCAATGGTGGCAGTAACGAATATATGAAGATGTTAGGATGTATTCCATCAAGAATGACAACAGCAAGGCTGGGCGCAGTGGCTCATGCCTGTAATCCCAGCACTTTGGGAGGCTGAGGCGGGCAGATCACCTGAGGTCAGGAGATCGAGACCAGGCTGACCAACATGAAGAAACCCCGTCTCTACTAAAAATACAAAAGAATAAATAAATAAATAAAAGAAAAATTAGCCGGGTGTGGTGGCTAATGCCTGTATAATCCCAGCTAGTTGGGAGGTTGGGGCAGGAGAATCGCTTGAACCCGGGAGGCGGAGGTTGCTGTGAGTTCAGATCTTGCTATTGCACTCCAGCCTGGGCAACAAGAGTGAAACTCCGTCTCAAAAAAAAAAAAAGAATCACAACAGCCTACTACACTAAACATTTCTAGCATACTACTACTCAAGAGTCAAAATTTAAGATACTTCCCATACTATCTCAAGTTTTCCTTCTACTGAATAATATCCTGCATTTACATGTGACTACATTCTCTCTCTCTCTTTAAGACAAGGTCTTGCTATGTTGCTCAGGCTGGAGTCCAGTGGCCATTCACAGGTACCTTCATAGCACACAGTAGCCTGGGACTCCTGGGCTGAAGTGATCCTCCCTCCTTAGCCTCCCAAGTAGCTGGGACTATGGGCACACACCACCTGACTTACATTCTCATTTGGCAGTACTTTGTATCTCCCTAGCTGAAATGATGATTTACCTACTATTTAAAAAAAAGAGATAAAGGCACAGATACACACTTTCACTGTTAGGCAGAAAATAAGCATCTTCTGAAACGGCTTTGATTATTCTGGGGACTGTTGCATGCATTAATTATGCTTCTCAAATTCCAGTGAGTGATAGGTATCATTACTTTCCCTTTACCCAGATCAGAATAGTGCAGTTTGGTTCAATGGAAGACATGAAGAATTGAGAATGAGGTGGCTCAACTTTTTATGTTTTAGTTTCCTCACTAGCTAAATATATCCTAGTGAATGAGTGGTATCAAGGAATTTATCAGAGTTGCTATGAGGTCCAAATATCGTAAGCGAAAGTGCATCTAAAAGTTCAAATTTTAAAATTAATGTAAGGCATTGAAAATTTGAAGAAACATGTATTGAGCACTTATTATAAGTAATGTACCACAGCTTTAATGGTTGTTTAAAAGATGCCTTAGGGAGCGACAGAAAATAAAAGGAATAGCTACAGAGCTTGGGAAGGCACAGGGAAAAGAGTGGCTCAGTATCAAAGATAAAATTCTGGAGAAGACACAATCAGATTCTGAGAGATGGACAAGTCAACCTTAGAAATAATTTCCCTTATTGGGGCCGGGCGCGGTGGCTCAAGCTTGTAATCCCAGCACTTTGGAAGGCAGAGACGGGTGGATCACGAGGTCAGGAGATTGAGACCATCCTGGCTAACACGGCGAAACCCCGTCTCTACTAAAAAATACAAAAAAACTAGCCGGGCGAGATGGTGGACGCCTGTAGTCTCACCCACTCGGGAGGCTGAGGCAGGAGAATGGCGTAAACCCGGGAGGCGGAGTTTGCAGTGAGCCGAGATGCGGCCACTGCACTCCAGCCTGGGCGACAGAGCGAGACTCCGTCTCAAAAAAAGTCTTTCCCTTAATAGCAGCACACTCATCTTTCAACTTGCGTTTCCCCACATTACATATATAATTTGGGAGAAGGAACAAAAAAGCTAGGGGAATTGCAATCACCTAATTGAGATATAAAAGATACTCTATATTTAATAGTTATAAACACTTAGAAACATTATGATAGGAGGCAGAGATACCAACGGCACTGGAAATGACGATGGAGATCAAATTTCAAAAAGCAGTTTTCTATAGCTTAGTCACACTTGGCTCAATTTTTCACTTTTTGTACTTACAGGCATGGCAATTTTTGGTGCTTTATTTAGTAATTACGTCATTTTGCCTGATAATACAATTTCAGTACATCACTTTCCTTAAATCATTTCCCTTTGGTTAAACAGAAAAAGCAGAATTGGTCTTCGGGCAGGTGTGCTCAAATCAAATGATCTCCTTTCACCATCATGGCTATGTTCTTTCAGTGGTCACTTTCCCTTCAATATTCTTTCATGCAGCAAAGTATCTCAGTCTTTATCTTGTACTAGGAACTGCCCTGGCACCGGGGAAACCATGTCAACAGGGCCCACATGATCCCTGTCCCTGCCTTCAAGGAGACAGACAACAAATAAGCGAATACAATAATTACACAGGGATCAGGGCTGTAAAGGGTACTCTACTAAAGTTAGAAGCTGCGGAACTAATTTGAAGAGGATAGTCAGGGAAGGCCACTCTTGAGACAGATTTAGGCAGAGACCTGAAGAAAGACGGATTTGGATAAACAGTTTAAGGAGAGGAAGGAGAGTTCAAGGAAGAGGTACCAATTACACTCACGCTGTGTGTGTAAAGGAGGAGGGATAAAAAGAACATTCACTCTAGTCATAGAGACCACAAAGTGCATGTTGGAGAAGAAAAGCGCGTTGCATTGGGTTAGGTGGCCAGTGTAGCTGAAGCTTGAGGAGGAGACATAAAACGAGATAATAAACGTGGGTTAAGGACCACATCATACAGGGCCTTTGTAGGCTATGGCAAGGAGTCTAGATTTTATTTAAATGCCAAGAGAAGTAGGATTACTTCAGACAGCTGAATTACACTTTCTTTTCTGTTAAAAGATCACGCGGGTAAAACGAGATGTGTCGAGGAAAGTTTTAAACGCAGAGAACCTAAGTCAGATGCAAAAATTACGCACTTCTTCGGGCCTCAGGTTTTCCATAAGAAAAGCAAGTGGTTTGAACGAGAAGCCATTTCCTTCCCGCTGCAACGCGGTGAGTTCTGAGAGCGCGAGCCGCGTCAGATTGACCATGGAATTCCCCTCATCGACGCTGGCGCCCAGAACACAACTGGCGCCCTGAAACTGTTGGTCAGCGCAATAAATCAATGAATGGCCTGCTACGGGCGCGAGACCAGGCCCTGGCGCCCGCAAAGAACGCGATGGGTCGCGCTGGAGGCCGCGAGAGGCGTCCGGCGAGGAAATACCGGCCGGCTCCACCACAACCAAAGCGTGCCGAGGAGGGGAATCGGGGCCTCGTAGGTTGAGTACAGAAAAAATCAGACTAGGGACCCGACACCGGGAACTAGGAGAGAAGGCCGAAACGTGGGTCTGAGGAAGGATTTCTGGTTCCAGGCCTGGGGACCCAGCGACTCACCGCAGCCGTCGCCAGGCTGTGCATGTTGTGAGCGGCCGCCGCTCTCCTTTCACAGCCGGACGCGTCCGACCTGCGTCCCGACTTCAGCACCCCTGCCGCGGAAAATAATGAGCCGCCGTAGCCGCCATCCGCCTCCGGCTCGCTCCGCCCCCTTCGCGGCCCTCTGACCTCTCACCCCTGACCCCACCCACACATCCTCTTCCCGCCTCCAGGCCCTCGGCCTAGTTAACAGTCCCAGAGTATGGCCTTTGCCCCTTAAGATTTAGGACTGGAAGGACGTCCGGGACCACTAGTCCCCGCAACTCCTGGCTTTCAGCAGGTTTTTCCAGAGAGCGGCATGAACTCTGACCCCCCTCCAAAGGCCAGTGAACGGCGGGAAAAGATGGACAGTCCCGGGAAGACAACTATTGCGCATGCCCGACTGGGCTGCGTAGGAGGGAAATGGTTGGGGGGGTTCGAAATCGGATGAAGGGAAAGTGCGCGTGCGTACTACAGTCACGGCTGGGGCGGGGCTGCCCGGGCTAGGCCGCTCTAGGTGCTGGGGGGGCGGGGCGAGGGCGTGTGAGGGGCGGAGTTTTTGGCTGGCGCGCACGCGCCTGTCTGGTCGCGTAGAGTGTGCGTGCGTGCGTGCGTGTTTGCGTGTGGTCACAGTTCCCGCCATCAGCCGCTCTCCCTGACTAGGGGTAGCTAGCGGCCTCCCTCCTTTGGGTTCGGTATCCCTACTTCCATTACCCCCGGCTCCTCCCTCTCCGCGCGGGCTCCGTGCTTTCCGCGGGTCTCTCTGGGGGCTCCGGACCCTCGGCGCAGGTAAGGCGGGCCGGGGTAGCTTCTCAATTGAGCCGTTTTCCCTAGAACCCTCTTCTTCTGTGCGATCCGCCCACTCGGCGTTCACTCTTCTGGAGTTCGCCCTGCTGCTACTCAGCCCGCCCACAACCCCTCGACGCACCCCCAGCCTCACAGGTACTACCTTTGGGTGCATTGCCCCGGCTTTCCCCTCTCCTTTGACTTGGTCTCCACTGCCACTCTCTCCCTCCGAAACTCAAACCTGGCCCCTTTTCTCTGGGGCTGTTGTCCACCACTTACCTTCTAACAGGGCCTGCTGTCTCTTCAGGTGACTTTCGTTACGGCACATCCATCAGGCCTTGGACATGATACCCATTCACTCTCTTGACCATTTTCCCCTTCCTCTTGACCAGTCCTCACTGTAAAACATGAATTGTATTTTTGTTGTGCATTTCCTTGCGCCCATTTCTAGCCGCCAGATCAGGTAGTTAGATGTAACTATTTTAAGTCATGATCCATGAAAGGAAATGATGATTGATGACAAAGTCCTATGTCCTGGAAAGTTGTCCTAAAGTGGTTTGGGGTAGTCCTCTCAAAATTTCAGCTCTGTATAAATTCCTTTATTGAGGTGGCAATTCCTGACAAGTGTCTAACTGGAAGAGATATCTGAGAAGTAATGTCAAGCAGGCAGTTGGATATAGTGGGTTGGAGATCTTAGGAGAGTTCTGGGCTGGACACGTAAATGTGTGCGGTGTGTTTATGTGTATCTCATCTGCCATATTGATAGTAATTGAAGCCATGGATGTGGATGAAATTGCCTAAAAAGAGTATAGCGCCTAGGATGGAGCATTGAGGGATTCCTGATGTTTAATAACCGATAGAGGAGGATGCGTCTTGCAAACCATGAAAGAAGTCATGAGTAGTGTTGCATTCTACTGAAAGGTAAAATGGAAGGAGGACTGAAAAACCCAGTGATATAAAAGTAATCACTTGTCTTAAAGATGTTTGATGAAGTAAAATGAATATTTGGGTTCAGTCCTGGGCCCTCTTCTTTTACTCTTGTATTCCTCCCTAAGCTTTAAATTTGATCTATATATTGATGACTTAAAAATTGTTATTTCCAACCTATTCCCTTTGTTTCCAGCTCCACATCTAGATAGCCAGCTGTCTGCTTGACATCTCAACTTGATTTTTTTCTTAGGAGTTTCAGATGCAACACAGCCAAATCCAAAACCTTGATCTTTCTCTCCGTATCCAAATTCTTTCTTCTCCAGTGTCCCATTTTATTAAGGGGCCTATGACACAGGCTACACACTTGGGAGGCATTCTTGACTTCTACTCTCCAAGTTCTATCTATTCTACTTCCAATATTATGTCTTGCATCTTTTTCTGTACATTTTCACTATCACTTTTCTAGTTTAAGCCACAGTCCTTTTTCACCTGGACCTGATTGCCTTGGCTTCTGGTATTATCATCTGTAAAATGGAAATAGTAATTTTCAGCCTATTGGATTGTTATGAGGATTAAATGAGATAACCATGATAAGCACTTGGCACAGAGTAAATGGCCAGTAAGCATTAATTGTTATTGTAATTGTTATAAGCTTATCAACTTCAATACTCTTGTATCTGGTTACCTTATTTTCTTCTGTTCTTGCTCTTAGTCACTTTCCCAAAACCCAAACAAACCATATATGACTTCTCCATTCAGTAGTAACGTATTTATTTGCTTAAAACCTTTTGGTGGATTTCCCCCTGCTAAGTGCTTGTTACATTTAGGATAAAATTCGGAATCCTTACTGTGGTTCACAAGACTGCATAACCTGGTTCTTGCCTGCTTCACTAACTTTATCTTCCTCCTCTCCTTCACTAAACTCTAGCCACATTGATTTTAATTTCCCTAGTCACATCAAGTTATTTTACAATTCAAGGCCTTTAGGGATGCTGTTTGCCTGAATTGTTCCAGCACCACTATTTACCAGTCATCTCCTTCTGCAGTTTTCAACTTAAGTGATACCTTCTCAGAGAAGCCTTGTAGATGTTATCTGTCCTCTACCCCAAGTCTTAATCTTAAGTCTCATCATTCCATGTATCTTGCTTTATGTCATTTCTCAGAACTTGTAATTATTGTTACTATTTTTTGAGACGGAATTTCTGCTCTGTTGCCTAGGCTGGAGTATCATGGCATGATCTCAGCTCACTGCAACCTCTGCCCCCTAAATTCAAGTGATTCTCCTGCCTCAGCCTCCCAAGTACTTGGGATTACAGGCACCTGCCACCACACCCAGCTAATTTTTATATTTCTAGTAGAGATGAGGTTTCACCATGTTGGCCAGGCTGGTCTTGAACTCTTGACCTCAGGTGATCCACCTGCCTCAGCCTCCCAAAGTGCTGGGATTACAGGTGTGAGCCACTGCACCCAGCCCAGAACTTGTAATTATATATTTACGTGTGTGATTATTTGAAGTCTGTCTCCTATTAGAATATAAGCTAGTGACCACTTCATTTTTATTTCTCAATAATTTGTTAAATAAGCTGGAAGTGCTGTAAGAACCATCGTGTTTTTTGGAAGCACAAGCTTGCTGATATTCTTGTCATCTCATGACAAACCACATGACAGAAAACAAAGGGTTTTCCAGCTTTGGATACTTTTACCCATTTTATATCATAAAACCATTCAGATTTTAAACTTTTGAATTGGAGACAAACTTTAGGTCAATTTTCCACTTTCAGTAACAAAACTAATTTTATCTCCTTTGTCCATTTGCTTTATGGATCTTTTTTAAGGAAAGAAAGCCTTCAAAAATCAGAGTAGTGGTTTGTATATTTTAACAACAGGTTAATCTTTAAGACCAGTAAAGATGAGATTTCCATAAATAAAGCAAAATTCCATATTTAAGTCAGTTGTTGGTGAATGACAAAGAAAATATTAAAATATGGCCAGCTGCATTGGTTCATGTCAGTAATCCCAGCACTGTGGGAGGCCAAGGTGGGCGGATCGCTTGATCCCCGGAGTTTGATACCAACTTGGGCAACGTGGCAAAACCCCATGTCTGTAAAAAATACAAAAATTAGCTGGGTTTGGTGGCATGTGCCTGTGGTCCCAGCTACTTGGGAGGCTAAGGTGGGAGCATTGCTTCAGCCTAGGAGATGGAGGTTGCGGTGAACCAAGATGGCACCACTGTATTCCAGCCTGGGTGACAGAATGAGGTTCTATGTCGAATTAAAAAAAAAAGAAAAATAATATTAAAATATAATAATTTTTGTATGTGTAGAACAGGACTTGTGTTGAAAAATAGGGAATTTAAAATGGAGATGTATGAATACCAAACACAAGTATTTGGATTTATTTTCTAGGTAGTGATGAGCTATTTAGTTTGGGAAGGTCCTAGCATCAATGGCAACCATTTAGCACTTACCAAGTGTTTGTTATTTTGTTGGAGTATACAATTAGAGTATACAAGTTCAGTGTGTTACTTCCCTGTCCCGTGCCCCACTTCTACCCCCTACTCCCACCTTAGGGAGAAAGTTAAGAAGATACCTAGTGGATAGTTTAGTTGAAAAGTGGTAAAAGGATGTTACAATGTAAAGGATTTGCTGGAGGTGAAACCCGAAGAGCTGAAACTGGAAAGGGAAGAGGTTGCCATAATTCACTGATGAGGATGAACTGTGGTCGTAGTTAAAAATGTAGGTTCTGGCATTAGACATAGCTTTGTTTCTCACTGACTTATTTATAAATTATGTAATGTCTCTAAACCTCAGTTTCCTCATCTGTGAAGTAGAGATAATATCCCTATCGCTTAGGATTATTATAAAAATTAAATGAGATAATGCATGTATCACATTTAGCACTGCTGGGTAAATGTTGCATAATAAATATTGGGTTGCATAATAAATACTAGGTGGGATGATGGCATAGCGATGAGTTTCTGAATTAGAGTAGTAGCTATTGAAAATCTGGGATTTGAGTAGATGAGAGTGAGGATAAAGCTGATGCTAAGATTTCTTGCCTGAATGATGGTAGAAAGACAAAAGTAGGGAAGTCTGGGAGCTTTTTTTTTTTCTTTTGAGACGGAGTCTTGCTCCTTCACCCAGGCTGGAGTGTAGTGGCGTGATCTTGGCTCACTGCAACCTTCGCCTCCCAGGTTCAAATGACTCTCCTCCCTCAGCCTTCCAAGTAGCTGGGCTACAGGTGCGTGTCACCACACCCAGCTAAATTTTGTATTTTTAGTGAGAACACATTGTGGTCTCAGTGTGTTCAAGATCACATTGGCCAGGCTGGTCTCAAGCTCTTGACCTCAGGGGATCTGCCTGTCTCTGCCTCCCAAAGTGCTGGGATTACAGGTGTGAGCCACAGAGCCTGGCCTCCAGGAGCTTCTTAATGAAGTCATGGACTGTATCATCTTCACATCTATAAGCCTACCAGAGTGTCTTGAAAGTGCAGTAGCTTAATAAATGATTGTTTACTAAATGAACAAAGGAGTTTAAAGTCGATGTTGTAGCATTCAGATAGGCAGTGAGAGATGTGCTGGTAGAACTTGAGAGAAAGTTCAGGCCTAGTGAGACCTAATTTGAGAAACAATGTTAGCTTTGAAAGAAAAGTGAAAGCACTAAGTTTACCGACCTTTTGAAATAGTATCAACATGTTATAGAAGTTTTAAGACTTAAGACATTATTATGTAACAATGTTTATAAAGTGAACAAAGGACATATTCTTTGTCACTGACTTCTTAGTTTCAAAATGTAGCAAGAATGAATAAACCAAGATACAAGTTGAACAAGGTGCAGGCTCATCCTGTAATCCCTCATTATGCACAGCAGATAAGTTCCTGAAGTTCCGTTGATCTTTTATGTGTGTCTCTGTGTGTCATGCATCATATTTTAAATGTTTTTGTTAAGGTAATCTGTAGTTTTTAAATAACCAAGAAGTTAGTCTTTGTTCTGTAAATGATCACTTTACTTTTTTTTTTTGAGATAGAGTTTTGCTCTTGTTGCCCACGCTGGAGTGCAATGGCGTGATCTCAGTTCACTGCAACCTCCACCTCCTGGGTTCAAGCGATTATCCTGCCTCAGCCTCCTGAGTAGCTGGGATTACAGACATGTGCCACCACGCCCAGCTAATTTTGTACTTTTGGTGGAGATGGGGTTTCTCCATGTTGGTCAGGCTGGTCTCGAACTCCCAACCTCGGGTGATCTGCCCGCCTCTGCCTCTCAAAGTGCTGGGATTACAGGCGTGAGCCACCGTGCCCGGCTCAGTTTCCTTTAAGTATTAATTTTGTATATTGGATTCTTTTTTAAAAGCACATTTTTATTTTCTTTAGCTGAGTTGATGGCTTCCGGAGAACTGGCATAGCTGCAGAATATGAGTAGCATCCCAAGAAGAGTGCTTTGCCTTTGGCACAAGGATCAGAATAAGGGTGAATTGTTATTACATAGAGTTTTTCGGTAAAAGTCACTGAAAAGTAAGTAACGTTTTTGTTTTGGATATATGTTTCAAAGAGCATGCAATCTGGCAGGAATTGACAGTTTTGTGTTTGTTTTGTAGTAATAGTTTTGTGCTTTGGCCGTGCTTTCTTTACTACAGAATGGTCTCTGGATTAAGGATGTTTTTCAAAGCAGTACCTAAAATGTGAGCACTTAAATAAATGTACAGGGCATAGAAATATTTTTGCCAATATTATTGCTTGAGCTTTCATGGAATGCTCAAAGTTGAACAGTAATTTTAATAATTGTGAAGATATTTAGAGAAAGAATCTCTGGACATATTTAAAGAATAATTCATTTTTTTTTTTTTGTGTGAGACGGAGTCTTGCTCTGTTGCCCAGGCTGGAGTGCAGTGGCCGGATCTCAGCTCACGGCAAGCTCCGCCTCCCGGGTTTACGCCATTCTCCTGCCTCAGCCCTCCCGAGTAGCTGGGACTACGGGCGCCCGCCACCACGCCCGGCTAGTTTTTTGTATTTTTTTTAGTAGAGACAGGGTTTCACCGTGTTAGCCAGGATGGTCTTGATCTCCTGACCTCATGATCCGCCCGTCTCGGCCTCCCAAAGTGCTGGATTACAGGCTTGAGCCATTGCACCCGGCCTAGAATGATTCATTTTAATTATCTTTTGTCTTCTTAATTTTTTGCTTTAATAAGACATTTACCATTACCGAGTTTAAGGAAACCTTGTCTTTGTCTTAGGTTCATAGAAAGTTTAACTATTACTGGATCATGCTTCATGCTGAAAAAGAAGCTTAGTTTTTTACTGTTAACCAAGTAGAGCAAGCCCTGATAATATAATGAATGAACAAATGTAGCTTATTAATTCATTTAGTGCAAAAGCAGGTAATGGACTAAATTGAGGCATTATGAAAAAGCTTATTATATTGGTTCTGCCAATTTTATTTCCTACATCTTTCATATGAAGCTTTTTAGAGAGGGTAATGTCTAAATTGAGTCTTGATTTTAGAGCCAGGAGAAGAAATTAAGGAGGGTTGGGGATGGGGAGAACACGTAAAAATTCTCTAGACATAACTTCTGTGTGTGCAAAGGTATAGTGGCATGAGAACATACAGATTTTTGAGGAAATAATAAGTAATTCAGAAGACTGGATTTGGGGGTTTTATTGGGAATAGACAGGTAAGCAGGGCCTGGCCTCTATGTCATGTTAGTGAGTTTAGATTTTATTGTGAGAACAAGTGGAGAGCTATTGAATGATATTAAGCAAGAGAGGGATATGATTTGATCTGCAGTTCATTATAGGGCTGTCTGAAAGGTGTAGGGAGGTAGAATTTTTTTTTTTCCTGACACAGAGTCTCACTGTGTCACCCAGGCTGGAGTGCAGTGGTATGATCTTGACTCACTGCAGCCTCTGCCTCCCGGATTCCAGTGGTTCTTTTGCCTCAGTCTCCCAAGTAGCCGGAATTACAGGTATGCACCACTATGCCTGGCTAATTTTTGTGTTTTTGGTAGAGACGGGGTTTCACCATGTTGGCCAGGCTGGTCTTAAACTCCTGACCTCAGACGATCCACCCACCTCGGCCTCGCAAAGTGCTGGGATTACAAGCGTGAGCCACAGCTTCCGATCTGTGGAGGTAGAATTGATGGGACTCTACTGACTTTCCATCTCTAATCCAATACCTGTAATTATCAAGAAAGAAGCTAAAGACAAGTGTCCTGTTTCTGGCATGGGAAACTGGAGTAGGAGAGTGATGTACTCTTTGCAGCACTGAGTGGTGGAGTGGAAAAAAGTCTCAAGGATGTATCCAACAATGAAGTCACAAATTATAATTGCAAAAAAAGTATTACAGATATACATTGCTGGTCCAAGTTTCTGTAGCTCTGTAGCATTACTAGTTTGAGCAAAATGTCATGTTAACAGACAGTTCTATAAATATTTATGGACTTTATTACTTTGATGAATTCATATTACCTAGCACATTATACTAATATCTAAATCTGGCCATAGTAGGCACTTAAAAATTTTTAACGAGATGAGTGAATAATAATAGAGTACTTATAATACTTAACACCTTTAAACTCTCGAAAGTGTTTTCATATCTCTTCTTTTATCTTCAGTTATTTGCCATACAGTAACCAGAGACCTCCAACTAGGGGCCCCCAAACTGTATACTGCCTGTAGGTGAGTTTTGTTTGATTTGTAGCTGTTAAAAATAAATTTGAATTCATTGCCAACAATTAAAAATGGACAGTTTTACATAAACGTTTGGATGGCTTTATTTTCTTGAAAAGTTAGATGGTCTGGCAGTGCTAGGTTCACTATTTCTCCATGGTAATAATTGGCTAGATTGGGTAACAGTTGTTCAAATTTTGCCTGCTTAAGTCATTTCTGTCACCTGCTAGCCCCTATAGATAGCTGAGTTAGTGACTCCTGTTAACATTGTATTTATTGAGGTCTTTGGAGAAAGAGGTATTATAGACATGGAATAAATTCAGAAAACAGACATTAATTCCATTAATATTAATAACTGCTGTCTGCTGAGTGCCTAGTATGTGTTATTTCATTCTACAACACTACAACATTTGCTATTCCTATTTTGTGGTTGAGACAACTTATGGTTAAAGAAGGTAAGTTACAAATTAGTAAGTGATAGGGCTGGCTGGCTGCAGATTTCTAGACCTAGCATCATTTTCCTTTATATACTGGCCTTTCTAGCTTTTCTAGTTGAGCTGTTTAGGCAAAGGTAATGTTTAATTGTTTTTTAAATATTAAATTATAAGCAAGAATCCACTTTAGAAGTAGTGTTTTTAAAGGTTTGAAATAGTATAAAATTTGATTTAGCAATTTTAGGTGATTGCATATTTATATAACACACTATTTGATAACATTCTCTGCTATAACTGTAATTTTATTTACTTGCTGACTTTTGCAAAAGCTAATTTGAAGAGTTTTACACATCCCATTATTGCTGTAAGTTTAAGTTTTTTGTGTTTTTTTGTTTGTTTTGAGACAGGGTCTCACTCTGTCACCTAGGCTGGAGTTGAGTGGTGCGATCATGGCTCACTGCAGCCTTGACCTCCCTGGCTCAGGTGATCCTCCCATCTCAGCCTCTGTAGTAGTCGGGACTGTAGGAGCACATGACCATGCCAGGCTAATTTTTTGGTATTTTTTGTAGAGATGAGGTTTTTGCCGTGTTGCTCAAGCAATCTGCCCACCTCATCCTTCCAGAATCCTAGGATTACAGGCATGAGCCACTGCGCCCGGCCATTTTTTCTTTTTGGTTTTCAAATATTGCCTGACAAGCACCCAGCCATTTTTAAGTATTAAAAGGAAACCTGAATATTTGTCAAAGATAAAATTGGTAAAGATTCTTTCTAGGAATGGTAGTGTTAATATAAATGGTAGGTGGTTCTTTGGAAGAGAGATTTTTTTGTTTGTTTTCTCTAGAGATTAAATGATTTTCTCAAATATTGTAATTCTGGAGATCAAACTAACTTGGTTATTTAAAAAATTTTTTTACTCATTTAATGTCTTCTGTACATAAGGATATGCTTAGATTGCTCACTGTTAGAAGGAAGCGTTTGGTGATATACTTTGATGTTTTGGGAGGAACTCCATTCTAAGAAATGGAGTCAGAGGCCTGAATTTTGTTTTGTTTTGTTTTATTTTGAAACAGTGTCTTCACTGTTTCCCAGGCTGGAGTGCAGTGGGTAATCATGGCTCACTGCAGCCTTGACCTCCTACGATCAAGTGATCCTCCCACCTCAGCCCCTCTAGAAGCTGAGACTATAGGCGTGTATCACCATGCCTGGCTAATTTTTTTTAGTTTTTTTTTGTAGAGATAGAACCTCCCTATGTTGCCCAGGCTGGTCTCAAATTCCCAGGCTTCAGCAGTCCTCCCACCTCAACCTCTCAAAGTTTTGGGATTACAGGCTGAGCCACCATGCCTGGCCTGAACACACTTTTTTTTTTTTTTAAACTTATATTTGGAAATCCAGACCCATTAGCTTTCATGAAGAAAGAGAATAACCAACACTTTAATGGTGAAGGCAATTGCTTTGAGAATGGGATCTTATTACTGTTGACATGTCTTTAGTGGTAGCAGTATGGTTGTGAATGATACAAAATGTAGAATTGAGACACTAATAAGCACAGTACTGGACTCATGGCAAAGAAGGGAAAATGAAGGCACAGAAGAAATGCATGGTGGTTAGAAATTATTTTAATTACTAATAAGTTATAACTTATCTTATTTTTCTTCCTCAGAACCTGCCAGGTGAAGGTGCATTTTTGCTTTTAATTTGGCTGGAAGCAATTTATTTTTAAAGAAAATATGTCTTCTCTGAAGATACATGGTCCTATCAGAATTCGAAGTATGCAGACTGGGATTACAAAGTGGAAAGAAGGATCCTTTGAAATTGTGGAAAAAGAGAATAAAGTCAGCCTAGTAGTTCACTACAATACTGGAGGAATTCCAAGGATATTTCAGGTATTACCAAATACTGATTTGGAATCGCTCTTGAAGCAGATCATTTAGTAAATAGCTATTGTGTGCTATAGTAAACATCACAGTAGCCCTCCTCCTAGATTCATATTTCTTGCTTCTTATTTCTAGGAGATTAATATTTTTATATACGTGTTTTATAAATTATTCAGCAGTATTGTTGTTGGTATATAATAAAAGCAGTAAGTAGTCACCATTATTGAAAATAAAACTTGTGGGAGGAAGCTGACAAGAGTTTGGATACTGTATATCTAAGCTATTTTTAAAACCACTTTAAGATAATTTTAGTTCATCCTTTTTTTCCCCTTAACATATATGATGATGGATTCATCACTATTTAGTGTTAGTTTTTAACAATTTATTAGTGTTTTCTAAAAGCCAGTGTCTACTTCCTGAGTAATCCTGCCAAATGTCATGGTATGAATCATTCAAGGATGATTATTCAAGGTTATCTTTACAGCTATTTTCTTCTAACTGTAAAGTTTTGAAGAATCTTCATTTTATCACTGCAAAATTAATTTTCTTTTCA
>NW_016818301.1:1868240-1902857 GCF_001698545.2 Rhinopithecus bieti
TTTTTGAAACAGAGTCTCGCTCTATTGCCCAGGCTGGAGTGCAGTGGTGAGATCTCGGCTCACAGCAAGCTCTGCCTCCTGGGTTCACACCATCCTCCTGCCTCAGCCTCCTGAGTAGCTGGGACTACAGGCGCCTGCCACTATGCCTGGCTAATTTTTTGTATTTTTAGTAGAGATGGAGTTTCACTGTGTTAGCCAGGATGGTCTCGATCTCTTGACCTCATGATCCGCCCACCTCGGTCCCCCAAAGTGCTGGGATTACAGCGGTGAGCCACTGCGCCTGGCCAAGATCTTATATTTTTAAATTAGATTATACAAAAGTGTAATATCCGTTCTAAAATATTCTATTGAAAAACAATATATAACTTTATGCTTGAGAACCTGATCTTAGATAAAATTTCTATTTGTCTCTGCTTTTGAATTGTAAAAATAGATTGCCTGTGATTTCGTGTATCAAAGATAGACTTAAATAAGATGGAGGTGGTGATGGAAATATAGTTTGTCACATGCATATATCTGCTAATTGCTCGCCTCATCAAAAGAAAGGGTTTTTTGCAAATACAGACTCTTTTCTTTTCAATCCTCAGCCCAGTTTGGCAGTGAGTAAATATTCAAATGTTTAACCAAACACAGATCTTTAGGAACATGATGGTTTTACCTGTGACTTCAGCCTTATCTCAGTTCTAGATCAGTTTATGTTCAGCGTTCATTTGTTAACCATGTACAGGTTACTGCTATGGATATTGTGCTAAGGGATGGTTGGGCGTGGTGGCTCATGCCTGTAATCCCAGCACTTTGGGAGGCTGTGGCAGGAGGATTGCTTGAGCCCAGGAGTCCAAGACCAGCCTGGGCAACATGGTGAGACCCTGTCTCTACAAAAAATAAAATCAGAAACAAATAACCAAGCATGTTGGCACGTACCTGTAGTCCCAGCTACTTAGAAGGTTGAGGTGGGAAGATGGCTTGAGCCTGGGAGCTTGAGGCTGTAGTGGGCTGTGATTGTGCCACCACGCTCCAGCCTGGGTGACAAAGCAAGCTCCTGTCTGAAAAAGAAACAGAGTGGTTGGGGGTGGGGGGTGGTAAGAATACAGAGCTGAATGAGACATCATTTCCTTCAAACTTAAGAGTAACCAGATAGGCTGGGCATGATGGCTCACGCCTATAATCCCAGCACTTTGGGAGGCCGAGGTGGGCAGATCACCTGAGGTCAGGAGTTCGAGACCAGCATGGCCAACGTGGTGAAACCCTGTCTTTACTAAAAATACAAAAATTAGCAGGCACGGTCGTGGGCATCTGTATTCCCAGCTACTCAGGAGGCTGAGGCAGGAGAATAGCTTGAACCTGGGAGGTGGAGGTTGCAGTGAGCTGAAATCGCACCATTGTATTCCAACATGGGCAACAAGAGCGAAACTCCATCTCAAAAAAAAGAGTAACCAGATACATTTTTAGCTGTAAAAATATTACAAAGATCCTGAAAGCAGGAAACCAAGCCGTTTGCACTCTGAGGATTCAAAGGATAGATAGAAGTTTGCCAAAAGTAGTAAAAGTAGAAGTGATTTTTTTTTCTTTAACCCTGAATTTTCTGGCCAAAGTGGAAGTGATTTCTGTATGTGGACAAATACGTGAAATGTGAATCGGCACTCAGGGAACTAGAAAGTTATTTTTGAAATATATGGATGCTGAGGAGTGAGTGACAGAAATAAGACTGAAGAGCTAGGTAGGAACCAGATATTGATGTTTCTTGTTTGTCATAAGGGGAGCAGAAGTTCTAAGGAGCCAAGAATCTGAAATTCACATTTCTTTGGGGTTAGGCAGATGACTTTATTTCAGGTAATAGTGGGAGAATAAGAAGGACATATAAGAGGTTATTATGGGAGTTTAGATGAGGAATGAAAGTAAGAAAAGGGAGTGGAATAAGCAAAAAGGGAAACGGATAGATCTGAAGAGATTTCAAGAAGATTTAAGTTGTAAGATTTGGGAGGTGTGGGAGAAAATTATCTGGGGAGAGTCTCAAGGTTTAAGTGGATGGCAGTCCCTTTTATGTCTTCTGTGATAGGGAGCAGAGGGGAAGAATTGTGGTGTGAGGATTGGGAGAGATGAGTTATCTGAGGTGTCAAGCATTCAGAAGGTAAATAGGACTGGAGCTCCAACAGAGGTCTGGGCTTAAGATAGAGGAAGAATTGTGTGTCGTTACCATATGAATTGTTACTGAAATAGCGGGACTGGATGGGCTTTTCAGTTGGTGAAGGGTTGAAGTTCAAGAAGATTCTCATCTTGTTTGTTAATGAACAAACTTTGTATATTTAATTTTTAAAAAGTGGTAAATTGACTGAAATAATGCCTTTAATGTTACCTATTTTCCTTTTGCATGCTAAACGCTTATTTAAGTATTTTGGAGTTAAAAGCATTTAAAACAAATTATTGTGTTTTCCTAGAGAATTTCCACTCAAGGACATAATTTTAAGACCTACTTTGATGCTAAAAATGCATATATAATTTAAAATTTGAATATAAATAGGCAAAATTGTTTTTCATTCTTATCTAATAACTGACAAAAGTCAATTTTCTCTAGTTTTAAAAAAACTCTGAAATATATTATTAGTTCTTTGTTTATGCTTTTCAGAGGACATATCTTCAGCAAAAGGCAGTTTAGAAACCTTGATGTATGTCTGCTGAGAATATTAGAGAATAAGACTGCCTGACTGGCAGAAATTATTTAGATAATGAAGAAGCTGTAAGATTTACTAATTTAGCCTTGGAAAAATTTCATTTAAGAGAAAATAAAAGTTATCACTTCATAGCACATTTCCAAAGTCTGGTAGAGTCTAAGATGAATTATTGAACCAGTTCTGTGGAGAGACAAGTAAGTTAAGAGTTTCCAGGTACATGTGATCTTTGAATGAAACTTAAGTGAGTTTTCTTAGTTAAAAAAGAAAAATAAAAGGTGTGCTATATTGGTAAAGGTTTATTTTGATGGTTTTGAAAGTTTGGAATTCTTTTGAGGATTATTTAATTGCTTGGAATAATATCTTTTACATTGAAGCTACCCAAATAATTTGCCAAATATCTTACAAACTTTTGTTTAGCAAAAGACAAAGATTCTACTCCAATTTTTTTTTTTTTTTTTTTTTTGAGACAAAGTTTTGCTGTGTCATCCAGGCTGGAGTGCAGGGGCACGCTCTCAACTCAATGCAGCCTCCACTTCCTGGGTTCAAGCTATTTTCCTGCCTCAGCCTCCCGAGTAGCTGGGACTACAGGTGCACTCCACGATGCCTGGCTACTTTTTGTCTTTTTAGTAGAGATGGGATTTCGCCATATTGACCAGGCTGGTGTTGAACTCCTGACGTCAGGTGATCTGCCTGCCTCGGCCTGCCAAAGTGCTGGGATTTCAGGCATGAGCCATGGCACCTGGCTTTCTACTTCCATTGGGTTTTCTAAACTGGTGATAGTGTAACCATCCAAGGTTCTGAAATGTGTTAACGCAGTAGTTTTTATCCTCTATAACTATATTTTAAAATAAGGTATTCCCCACCATGAGATCAAGAGTTCTAGGATTGTTCCGTAAAATTAATTTTAATAGAAGAGTAAGTCCACATTTTATGTTGTCAGTTGGTTCTTGAAAACTGTGACTTGAAGTGAAACTATGGATAATGAAACTAATTTTTTTTCCTCATCAACATTATAATGAAGGAAATGATGTTATTTGAGGACTGGCTGTATGTTCTTTTGCTTAATGTTTATAACACATTAAAAACATCAGAAAATGAAGGGTAGCAGTGCTACCTTTAATTAATACCTCCATTTGACACACTATTCTTAGAGAATAAAAAGTTTTCATGGTTGTTTGCCATTTAGTACCAAGAACCTATTGACAACATTCATTAAGGGCTTTTAAAAAAAAAATTCTTTGTTTTTCCTTCTCTATTACCCTTGGTGCAAGATCTCTGTATAATTAAGGGCTTATTGCATGTGTTTGCATCTCTAAAAGGTAAATATTTAATTTAAATGTATCAAGAAATGGGAACTTCTTTTGGTTGAAAAAAATTAAATTACTGTGGGGAAGAGTGATAAATGTAGCTTGGAAAGTATAAAGTTTAGTGTTTATTATACAGATTGGTGTACTTAGTTATCATACATTTTTTATGATAATTTTCCTTTTGTCTTGATTAGCTAAGTCATAACATTAAAAATGTGGTGCTTCGACCCAGTGGAGCAAAACAAAGCCGCCTAATGTTAACTCTACAAGATAACAGCTTCTTGTCTATTGACAAAGTACCAAGTAAGGATGCAGAGGAAATGAGGTTGTTTCTAGATGCAGTCCATCAAAACAGACTTCCTGCAGGTGAGTACAAATCATCCCAGGGTCTAACGTTAGTAGTTTTACAAGAATATGACTATACTACAGGCCAGTATTCAATTGAATTCATCAGCGTATTAAAAGGATTATACATCATGAGCAAGTAGGATTTATTCCTGAAATTCAAAGATAGTTCACTATATGAAAATCAATCTATGTAATACCTCATTCTTGACAGAATGAAGGACGAAAACCACATGATCATCTATATTGTTGCAGATGAAAACATTGACAAAATCCAACACTCTTCCGTGATAAAAACACTCAACAAACTAGGAGTAGAAGGAAACGACTTAGCGCAATAAAGGTCATATGCAAAAACTTAAAGTTAACATCATACTTAGGGGTGAAAAACTGGAAATGTTTCCTCTAAGATCTTAGCAAGGCAGGAATACCTCCTCTTGCCACTTCTATTTAACATAGTACTAGAAGTCTTAGCCAGAGCCTTTAGGCAAGAAAAGGAAATAACAGGCATCCAAATTGGATAGGAAGAAGTAAAATTACTTGTGTTTGCAGATGACTTGATCTTATATGTAGATTCCACAAAAGAATACAGTTAGAAAAAGGAGCAGGTTTTTTTTTTTTTTTTTTTTTAGATTGAGTCTTGCTCTGACACCTAGGCTGGAGTCCAGTGGCGTGATCTCAGCTCACTGCAACCTCCACCAGGGAGGAGAATTTAAATTACAGTTGGGAAAAGTTACCTTGTTGCATAAATCTTAGACACTTGCCTGTTTATGAAAATTATTCTGAAGTTTTACTCTTGCTGTGGAAAATGAGTCCTGTAAAAAAAATCACATGGTATGATCAGGTTCCTCTGCCCCCTCTAATCCCTTTCATTTAAAATAGTGTTTTTTTTTCTTTTAATGCCTTTACAGGCGCTTTTTCTTTTCTTTTCTTTTTTCTTTCTTTTTGAGACAGTGTCTCTCTCTGTCACCCAGGTTGAAGTACAGTAGCAAGATTCCAGTATGTTGCCCAGGCTGTTACCGAACTCCTGGGCCCAAGCGATTGATCTTCTTTGGCCTTCCAAAGTGCTGGGATTATAGGCGTGAGCCACTGCCTGGCCCTACAGCCATCTTTTTAGGAAAAAATCTGTTGCTTAAAATGAGTTCTCCACTATTACATTAGTCTTGAGTTCTGTCATCTTCAACATTTTACTGTTACTTATATTTTATAGTTGACAAACTTGAATTTTTTCGACTTAAATATGACACATTAAAAACATCAGAAAATGAAGGTGTAGCAGTGCTTCCTTTAATTAGTGTCTCCATTCGACACCGTATTCTTGTAAAATAAAAGCTTTTTATGGTTGTTTGCCATTTAGTACCTACTCATTATGTGTTCATGCCACCAAATTGGAGCTATATCAATTTACTAAACTATTGAATTTTAGAATCAAGAAATTGAGGCCGGGCGCAGTTGCTCACACCTGTAATCCCAGCACTTTGGGAGGCCGAGGCGAGCAGATCATGAGGTCAGGAGATCGAGACCATCCTGGCTAACACAGTGAAACCCATCTCTACTAAAATTACAAAAAATTAGCCGGGCATGGTGGCGGGTGCCTGTAGTCCCAGCTACTCAGGAGGCTGAGGCAGGAGAATGACGTGAACCCGGGAGGCAGAGGTTACAGTGAGCTGAGATCGTGCCACTGCTCTCCAGCCTGGGCTACAGAGCAAGACCATCTCAAAAAAAAAAAAAGGTCAAGAAATTGAATACTATTTAAAATTATTAGAGTATGTCAGAGGCTAGTTTATATCTCTTTTAAAGGTTTTATTTCATCATACCCATATTAATGGAATCACTAGTTTTAACAATTGATATGTGTAAGAAAAGCACGTCTTCAAATACATTGGAGTGGAAAGCACAATATAGTGTCGGGGGACCCAATTTTGAACAACATAGCATAATGAAAAAATACAGGCTTTGGCCATAAATAGATTTAGGTTGATATTCTAGCTCTGCCTGTTATTTCTGTGTGGTTTTAGGTAAGTCACTTAATGACTGAGTTTTAATTTCCTAATCTCTAACATGAAAGTATCACCTTGGCCGGGCATGGTGGCTCAAGCCTGTAATGCCAGCACTTTGGGAGGCCAAGGCGGGCGGATCACGAGGTCAGGAGATCGAGACCATCCTGGCTAACACGGCGAAACCCTGTCTCTACTAAAAAATACAAAAAACTAGCCAGGCGAGGTGGCGGGCGCCTGTAGTCCCAGCTACTCGGGAGGCTGAGGCAGGAGAATGGCGTGAACCCGGGAGGCGGAGCTTGCAGTGAGCCGAGATCCGGCCACTGCACTCCAGCCTGGGCGACACAGCAATACTCCGTCTCAAAAAAAAAAAAAAGAAACCTTGATTTCAGGGCTTCTTAAAGAGTGAGAGCTCATAAATGTAAAGTATGACTTCCTTATGCTAGGCATTCGGTAAGTCATTGGTATTATTAAAATAGCTAGCTGTGGGCTTAACTCTTAATTCATTCTGTGATCTTGGGCAAGTCATTTTAATATCGGGTTTAGTTGCTTTAGCTGCCCAAAAGTGATATATACTTTGCAGAGACTAGAGTAAAATAATGAATATGAAAATACTTTGGTTTTTTTTTTTTTGAGACGGAGTCTCGCTCTGTCGCCCAGGCTGGAGTGCAGTGGCCGGATCTCAGCTCACTGCAAGCTCCGCCTTCCGGGTTTACGCCATTCTCCTGCCTCAGCCTTCCGAGTAGCTGGGACTACAGGTGCCCGCCACCACGCCCGGCTAATTTTTTGTATTTTAGTAGAGACGGGGTTTCACCGTGTTAGCCAGGATGGTCTTGATCTCCTGACCTCGTGATCCTCCCATCTCGGCCTCCCAAAGTGCTGGGATTATAGGCTTGAGCCACCGTGCCCGGCCTAAAAATACTTTGAACAGTATAAAGCGTTTAATATAAGCATGCCATTTCAAACCAGTGGACAAAAGACTAATATTTGATAAAGTGTTATCTATAAACAAGACAAGTAACCATTTAGGAAGATAATACACTTGGATCCTTATTATCTCCTTTTATTTCACAGTGACCAAAGATTTGAATGTAAAAAAAGTATTGTAAAAAATACTTTCAACATAATCTCTGGATGGAAAAGACTTTTCGGGTATTACATAAAAGCTAGAATTAATAAAGGAGAAAGTTTGAAAACTTGTGTTAAAAAATTAGACAGTCTCTCTAGCAAGGAACAAAAGACAAATGAAGAAAATCGTAGCCAGAGTGACAAAGTTAATATTACTAATATATTATACAAAGACCTATTTTGCAAATCAATAAAAAAAAAAACAGTAGAGAAATTGACAAAAACTGCAAATAGAGAATTCAGGAAGCAAAACAGACGGCCCTTAGACATGAAAAAATTATCAACTTCACCAGACTCAAATTCTCACTACCACATTGGTAGCAATGTGAGGGGAAGCAAGATACTCTCATATACTTGGTAGAAGCATAGAGGTTTTTGTTTTGTTTTGTTTTGTTTTGAGAACTATGTAATGATGTAATGATGTTGGTTTAGTTTAAAATTGTATGTTCTCTCAGTAATTCTTATTATAAGGAGTTTATCCCACAAAAGATTTATGAAAGGATGTTAAGCATTGTTTGCAACTTTGAAAAATTAAAACATTTCAAATGGTCATCAGTCGGAAATTGGCTAACCAAATTAAAGTATAAAATTTTTAAAAGTATATGCAAATTCATATTTATACAATACCTCGAATGTTCTTTGAACTACCATTAGTTTCTTCAGAATAGAAGCCATTTATTCTGCTGGATAAACTTACTTGTAGAGAATGTTTTGGAGTATATGTTATCGGAGATACACCTGTCACTGTTTCTGACATCCAGTGTCAGTGTTCATGTTGTCAGTACACAATGACTTTTCCATAGTGTTATTAATATAATTACCAGATGTTTATTCTAGCTTTTTTTTTGCTTTGTAAATTTTATCGTATTAAATGTTTTCAGGTGTGTGTATTATTTAATTTTTTTGCTTTAGATTCTTGCTCTAAATTTTAGTTTCTATGTAAGGTGTGTATTCTGTCAGAAAGAATTGGTTGATAGGCACTTTGATTTGTTTTCTTTTTTTCCTGCTGTTTCTTCCATTTCTTCAATATTACATAAAATAAAATGATAAATCTTTTGTTAAGGTGAGTGATTTGGGGATTTAAAAAAATTTTTGTTTTTGGTCACCAGCCGTGAAACCTTCTCAGGGGTCTGGTAGTTTTGGAGCCATTCTGGGCAGCAGGACCTCACAGAAGGAAACCAGCAGGCAACTTTCTTACTCAGACAATCAGGTATGTTCATTTGAATCTTTTTAGCATTTTGAAAAAATGATAGTTGGCCAGGCACAGTGGCTCATGCCTATAATCCCAGCACTTGGGAGGCCAAGGTGGGTGGATCACTTGAGGTCAGGAGTTTCAGACCAGCCTGGCCAACATGGTGAAACCCTGTCTCTACTAAAAATACAAAAATTAGCCAGGTGTGGTGGCACATACCTGTAATTCTAGCTACTCGGGAGGCTGAGGTAGGAGAATTGCTTGAAGCCAGGAGGTGGAGGTTGCAATGAGCTGAGCTCGTGCCATCTCACTCCAGCCTGGGCAACAGAGCAAGACTCCGTCTAAAAAAAAAGAAAAGATAGTCGTAGACTATCAAGGGTATTTCTGCATACCTGAAGTGTATCATTTTAGCAAACCCAAACCATAGAGTAAGAGAACTTTGAAGCTCTTTTGTAAGTAAATTTATGAATTCTCTTTGGCTATGCAAAGAGGTGATCATTTAGTCCATTTATTGGACTAAGCAGTGAATAAGATTTCATTTTTGTCAGGTTCTTTTTATAGGTTAGATTTTGGGGGGACATTTTTATTGAGATATAATTGACATGCAGTAAGTTGTATATATATATATTTTTTTTTTGAGACGGAGTCTCGCTCTGTTGCCCAGGCTGGAGTGCAGTGGCCGGATCTCAGTTCACTGCAAGCTCCGCCTCCCGGGTTTACGCCATTCTCTCGCCTTAGCCTCCGGAGTAGCTGGGACTACAGGCGCCTGCCACCACGCCCGGCTAGTTTTTTTTTTTGTATTTTTTTAGTAGAGATGGGGTTTCACCGTGTTAGCCAGGATGGTCTCGATCTCCTGACCTCGTGATCTGCCCGTCTCGGCCTCCCAAAGTTCTGGGATTACAGGCTTGAGCCACCGTGCCCGGCCCGTTGTATATATTTAAAGTACAGTTTGATATATTTTGACTTACATATATCCTTAAAATCATCATCATAATCAACATAGTGAACATAACCATAACTCTTGAGTTTTCTTATTCTCCTTAGTAATCCTTCCCTCTGATCCCTATCCAGAAGCAACCACTGATACGTTTTTTCCCACTATAGATTAGGTTGTAATTTCTGGAGTTTTACATAAATGGAATGAATGTGTAATATTGGGAGGGCAGGGTCTGGCTTCCCTCAGTGAGCATAATTATTTTGAGATTCATACATTCCTTGGTAGGAATTTAAATTGTTGAAATATTATTTAAATGCATAAGTGTTAACACATACAGTAGAAGCAAGTATTTATGCTTTCACAAGTAATAATTCCCATTAGTGAAGTCATAAATTCAATTTTGTGGGTCATGACTAATAAAATTTAAAAGTAGAATAGAAAATAATAGAGCATATTGTACATATTAAGGATAAATACTGATTTTTCAAAGTTTTATTTTGTTTTATTTATACATATATATAATAGGTTTTGATGTAAGATATTTCTTACTATGCGGCCAGGCGTGGTGGCTCACTCCTATAATCCCAGTACTTTGGGAGGCTGACGTGGGCAGATTCCTTGAGCCCAGGAGTTTGAGACCAGCCTGGGCAACACGTGAAACTCTGTCTCTACAAAAAATACATAAATTAGCTGGGCATGGTGGTGTGCACCTGTAGTCCCAGCTACTTCGAAGACTGGGGTGGGAGAATCACCTGAGCCTGGAAAGTCGAGGCTGCAGGAAGCAGTGATTGTGCCACTGCACTCCAGCCTGGGTGACAGAGTAAGACTCTATCTTAAATATATATGTAATATATATATACATATGTTATTATGGGATGGGATAATGTTCAAAATTCTGAAAAAGTTGCAAAACAGTGGACATGTAGTATGCTAGTGTTTGTATAACAAAAAGTAAAATATTGATTTGTATTTGCATAACAGAACAAGGGAAGAATTAGTGGGAAAAGGAGAAGTGGAAGAACTGAGTAATGGATGGGGATAGTGAGACTTGCCATTGGTCTGTGGCTTTTAATATTACTTTGATTTGTAAACCTTGAGAATGTGTCACTCATTTGAAAATAAATTTAACTTTTTGAAGTATTCATTCGGATGACTTTAGAAGTTTTAAAATTTCCTATCCTAAGATTGTAATTCTGTAAAACAAAAGTAATGGGACATAACTTCCATAGAAAAATCACATAGCTCTTAATGTAGAGATATAAAACTTAACTGGCAGAGTGTTCATGTAAAGCTCTATTTCCCAACTAATGCTTACATTGCCGTATTCTCTTTGAGTGTTCTTGCTATGTCTTAAGGGTAGACTCTTTGACTCATCCTCACAGTGAACTCTATGTCACCTTCCTTCTCCCTATCATATGTTTCATTCCTCCAAACTAGAACCCCCTCAAGAGTCATATGACTGTTTTGTTGGCATTTAAGTTGTGGCAACCAAATGTCACTGTCGCTTTTTCTTAACTTGTCATAATCATAATTGGATATTTTTTTTTCTCCAAAGATCAGTTCTCATGCTGATCACTAGAGCCATGTCTTTGTGTGTCTTTTTTATTTTTATTTTTTGTTAGTAATTCAAAGCAGTGTTCTTGCCTCCTCTCCAGGTGTGCTGTGGAGTTTTTAAGTTTATAAGAATGCCATAGGAAAATAAGTGTCAAGCTCAGTTTTCACACTGACTGTACATTAGAATCACCTGAGTGCTTTTAAAAACAACAACAACAACAAAAAACCTGATGAATGAACCTTACCCCAGACCAACTGGAATAGAATCTCTAGAGATATATCTCCATTTGTATGTTTTCCTTTTTTTAGAGGTAGGGTCTTGCTCTGTCGCCTAGGCTAGATTGCAGTGGTACAGTCATAGCTCACTATAACCTCAAACTGTGGAACTCAAGTGATCCTCCTGCCTTGGCCTTCTGGGATTACAGACATGAGCCACTGCACCTGGCTCCATTTGTATTTTTTAAACCTTTCCATTGGAGAATCATTGTTCTAAAAGTATTTCAGTGAATTTGAAGATTTAACTATCTCAAACTTTATTTTTACAGGCTTCTGCGAAAAGAGGAAGTTTGGAAACTAAAGATGATATTCCATTTCGAAAAGTTCTTGGTAATCCGGGTAGAGGATCGATTAAGACTGTAGCAGGAAGTGGAATAGCTGTTACTCGGACGATTCCTTCTTTGACATCTGCATCAACACCTCTTAGATCAGGGTTGCTAGAAAATCGGTAGGAGAGACTTTTTTTTCTTACTCATTAGCTGTATCTGTTTGTAAATGTCTTTTAGGCCTTTTAGAAATACCAATAATTTGAGGGGAAATAAAGTACAGAGTACATTTTTGGTAGATGTAGTGATTACAAGTGTTTGTCATATGTAGTTTATGTCACTGACACTTATTGAGCATGCAAATATACAGCATATAAATTTAAATATGGGCCAGGTGTGATAGCTCATGCCTGTAATCCCAACACTTTGGGAGACTGAGGTGGGCCGAACATGAGGTCAGGAGATTGAGACCATCCTGGCTAACATAGTGAAAACTCTTCTTTACTAAAAATATAAAAAATTAACCCGGCATGGTGGCACATGCCTATAGTCCCAGCTACTTGGGAGGCCGAGGCAGGAGAATTACTTGAACCCGGGAGGCAGAGGTTGCAGTGAGCCAAGATCGCGCCACTACATTCCAGACTGGGGTGACAGAGCAAGACTGTCTGGAAAAAAAAAAAAATGGTTTAGAGAATTAAATAATAGTAGTCCCATTTCCTGTCCTTAAGTATGTTGGTTTATGAATTTTGTGATATGAATTATGGCTTTTAAAAGTAACCTTTTCTTTGTTCTCTGTAGTACTGAAAAGAGGAAAAGAATAATATCAACTGGCTCAGAATTGAATGAAGATTACCCTAAGGAAAATGATTCATCATCGTAAGTTAATTTAAGGGCCTTTATAGTGTTAGAGCAATGTTTCTTATACTGATATTTGTAACCCCTGGGGAAGATTGGGGAAATAGTTTTAATTTATGAGAATTCCAAAGATGGAAGAGCAGAATTTAAAGTGGTTTGGTGACAGTAGACTGTGGCTCAATAGAGAGGGAAATTAGCCGTTGCTATTGCTTTGGTGATTTCATTGCATTTCTCTTATCCTACCTTTTTTTTAAATCTGCAGTACTTAGTGGGAGAATAGAACTGAAGAACTCTAAACAGATGTTTCTTGCTGGCTGCTGTTTTAGTGTAAACCCCTTCTTGTCTTCTTTATGCTTAATTTAAAAAAAAATTTACTTTTTTACTTATGTAAAACGTCAGCCTAGAGGTTAAAGGATGTGAGCCTATGTGTTCTAGGCAAGTAGCATTGATCTTTCAGAGGTGTTTTCTGCGTTGAACAAAAGGGAATAGATCAACCCAGGGTGCTCACCAACTCATAATCATCATCCTCATTTTGTGAGGTTTTGGGTTTTTTTGTCTTCTAGGGGAGAAAACTAATTATACAGTTATCAGTTAAAATCTCAATTAATACCTTAACAGAATCAGTTGGTAGATAGTTAATTGGTACATGAGGTCAAGGGGTCACCAGAAAGGAGTTGGGAAAAAGCCAAATAAACTTTATGTATTAATTGATTTGCTGCTATAATGTATGTAAAAGTCTGAGTAAGTGGTAGGACTGGTATCTGAAACTATAATCACCATGGACTCAGATTCTTTCTGTCTTGTTGATCTGCCATCCTTAATAAGCAGCCTCCATTTTGTGGACCGAAGTAGCCACTTGAGTCTCTACTTTCATGTCTCCATTTCTATTAGTGGAAGAGAGCAAAGAGAGGGCATAGTGTTTTCCTTAGGCTGGAAATTACATATACCACCTTTGTGCATATCACATTGGCCAGAACTTAATCACATGGTTATATCAGGTTATGAAAAGGTCTGAGAAATATGCCTGTGTTCCAACTGTTGTGGCAAAAGGGTACAGTGATTATTTAGGGACAACTAATACAACTAATAGTCTGCCTTAGTTTGCCCCTACAGCCACTGAAATAACCCAGTTCACTATTCTTCCATACATAGAACACCGTTTCCTCTATCCAAATGGAGAAGAACGCCAAATCTCATGAGAACATTGTATCCAGCTCAGAGTCTAGGATCTTTGGGTGATCCTTCTCTCTGGGTGCAGTCTTCTCTCTAAGGTCCAAATGTACCTTGGACCATGCCCCTCATGGTCTGGTACCTAAAAACTAAAAGGCAAGTTAATTTGCATTCCCCACTCCAGACCTCATGCACACATCATTATACATTGCTGGAGTAGGAACAGAATAATCACAATAAAAATTTCTGTTTAAAATAGACAAGAATAGGAAACTGCAGGGGTCTTGGGTCTATAGCAGTGATAAAATCTTGCTAGGTGGAAATTGTGAGGACAGTGAAAGCGATGGAATAAGTTCCTGGTTAGCCCATCTAGTGGTCTGATTCTGTTGTCTGGGAGAAACCACCTTGTCCATTGTACTCCATGTGACCCCTGGCTTTACCCTCTGGCAGGTTTTCCTTGTTTGTTTTCTTTAAAGGCCACCATCAAAATAGATTTCGAAGACTGTATTTTTCATCAAGGCCATATAGCTTTTATAGCCTGCTTCATCCAAGCTTAAAGATTCTTTAAAGGTAAAACAAGCAGGCTTGAGAAAGAATTGGGGCCAATATATATATATGGTTTTAATTTTTTTTTTTTTTGAAATGGAGACTTGTTCTGCTGCCCAAGCTGGAGTGCAGTGGCGCGATGTCGGCTCACTGCAACCTCTGCCTCCCAGGTTCAAGCAATTCTCCTGCCTCAGCCTCCCATGTAGCTTGGGCTACAAACGTGCGCCACCATGCCCAGCTAATTTTTGTATTTTTAGTAGAGACAGGGTTTCACTATGTTGGCCAGGCTGGTCTGGAACTCCTGACCTCAAGTGATCCGCCCACCTCGACCTCCTAAAGTGCTGGGATTACAGGCATGAGCCATTGCACCAGCCTGTTTTGTTTTAACATACTTTAAAATTTTGAAATAATTTAATTTGCAGAAAAGTCACAAAGATAACATAGAATGTTCCTGTATACCCCTTATCCAGCTTTTGCTAATGTTAATATCAGAGTTATTTTCTCACAAAACGGATTGTCTAGTTAACTCTTACCACTGCCTCAGTTTGAGAATCAAAAGCAATTGGATATTTTTATCCCATGGTTTCCAATTACCATACGATTTTGATTCTAGGCTCTTGGCACAGACAGCTATGTTTTTTTGTTTGTTTGTTTTTGCTTTTTGGTTTTTTTTGAGATGGAGTCTTGCTGTGTTGCCCAGGCTTGAGTGCAGTGGCATGATCTCGGCTCACTGCAAGCTCTACCTCCTGGATTCACACCATTCTCCTGCCTCAGCCTCCCAGGTAGCTGGGACTACAGGCTCCCGCCACCACACCCAGCTAATTTTTTTTTTTTTTGTATTTTTAGTAGAGACAGGGTTTCCCCTTGTTAGCCAGAATGGTCTTGATTTCCTGACCTCATGATCTGCCTGCCTCAGGCTCCCAAAATGCTGGGATTACAGGTGCGAGCCACCGTGCCCGTCCTGTTTTTTTTTTTTTTTGAGACGGAGTCTTGTGCTGTCGCCCAGGCTAGAGTGCAATGGTGCCATCTCAGCTCACTGCAACTTCTGCCTCTCGGGTTCAAGTGATTCCCCTGCCTCGGCTTCCCAAGTATCTAGGATTACAGGTGTGCACCACCATGCCTGACTAATTTTTGTATTTTGAGTAGAGACAGGGTTTCACTGTGTTGGCCAGGCTGGTCTCGAACTTCTGACCTCAGGTGATCTGCCTTCCTTGGCCTCCCAAGGTGCTGGAATTATAGTCGTGAGCCACCATGCCTGTCCGCTATGTTTCTTTTTTTTTTTTTTTGAGACAGAGTCTCACTCTGTCTCCCAGGCTGGAGTGCAGTGGTGCAATGTTGGCTCACTGCAAGCTCCGCCTCCCGGGTTCATGCCATTCTCCTGCCTCGGCCTCCCAAGTAGCTGGGACTACAGGCGCCCACCACCACGCCCAGCTAATTTTTTTGTATTTTTAGTAGAGACGGGGTTTCACAGTGTTAGCCAGGATGGTCTCGATCTCCTGACCTCGTGATCTGCCCGCCTCAGCCTCCCAAAGTGCTGGGATTACAGACGTTAGCCACCGCGCCTGGCCCGTTATGTTTCTTTTCATCACTGGTTGCAAGCTCATTAGCTTTGGCCTAAATTCATATGTCTCAAATAGGACCTTGTTGAAAGCAAAAAGTAGCACTAACACAGACCAGTATCCTTAATTGTACTCTTTTACTGTAGAGCTATAGGTTCAGTGAGTATGAGATCTGCCTTTCAAGACATTAATATGACCGTGTTTATCAAATATTTTACTAAGGCATAAAATGGTCACCACCTTTCTAATCTGTAATATCGGTATTCTTACCTCCCTACCCTCTTACTAAGCCACTGCTACGTACTTTAGGTTTGTTATGTTAGCACCCCACTTTTAATAACAAATTTTGTATATTCAAGGTCTAGTTGAAGGAAACAAAATTCACTCTAGCGAGTTTATGCACAAAGGTATTTGTACACAATAAATATTAAATGGCTTACAGAATCATTAGAATAGTTGAAAAGACAGGCTCTAAGTTAAGTTTTCAGGAATTATTTTGAGAGGTTTGCCTCAAACCAGATCACCAAAGATGCTCCCAGCTATTCTATCATGAAGCTAACAGCTGAATTGGAATCTGTCATGAAAGCTGTCATCTCTAGAACCATGCTGTCACTTCTGAGATTGGAAACCCTGTACAGAAAAACCAAGGTGATATTTAGCATCAAAAATAGTGGAATAGTAATGCTTCTGCCTTATTTACACTTTCCAAATCTTGCATGTAATTGCCTTATTTTATTTTATTTTATTTTTTTAACAACAACAAAAACAAATTTATCTTTAATTATATCAATATTTGTGCATATAAAGACGGGTTGAGTTTCAGGATTCACCGAGCTCCAGAAATTGGCATTCTCAAGCCCCAATAGCTAATAAAAAAGATAAGATAGTAACCTATCTTACCTGGCCCTAAAAACTGGCATCCTCTAGCCCTGACAGCGGCCCATAGATTGGCAGACAACTGCTGAGGGTTCTGGTGCTGTAATATCAGTTCTGTTACAGTTCTTTCTCCAAGGGAACTAACTGCTTACGTGGCTCTTACACGACCTTCTTCCTCCACCAGTTGACAGTTTACAAGTGTCACCAGTTTCCTTTGCATTGGATGGCTCAGTGCACTCTGGTTCAAACTAGCTACACCTTTACCTCCACTTTGTGGTTTTAAGTAGAGTACCAAATCCTCAACGCATTTCTTTGCAACCTCATAGTGTTTATTCTCACCTAGATTACTTAATTGACTGATGATCTGGTACCTGGGCTCCAACTAACTGGAGAAGTGTGAAGTTGATAGGAAGTACATCAATATCTGTGTTGATGGCAGTCTGGTCAAAAGGACAAGCTTTTCGATGAAGTTTATTCAAGCAGGTCTTGCAAACAGTGTGTGAACAACCTAAACTGATGGGTTTGTGCACATTCTCATCAAATTCATTATAGCAGACAGGACAGGACAGAAATTCTGTCCATTGAGCTGCCTGCACAGGCATTGTGGAAGCTGGATGCTCGGGTTAGCAGTCTAGCAGATCATTATTTTGCTGTGTAGTGTTTTGTAAGCTGAGGGGGCCCGGGAGGGGGTGTCGCTAAAGGCGACGGAGGCACCTCGACTCGCCGAGGCAGAGCTTGGCGGAGATTTCAAGACCTCAAACTACATCGGGAGCTACAGGGACAGCCCCGTTGGCGGCGGTGAAGGCCGCGATGGGGCCTCCTTCTCCTCCTCCCTCTCCTTCCACCTCCACCTCCACCTCCTCCTCCTCCTCCTCATCACGGAGGCAGACCTCAATTGCCTTATTTTCAATCTGATCCAGAACACTAACTAAGAAATGTAGGGTTACTTTATTAGCATTCTTGTTTCTGCACATCAGGGAGGTACACCAGAACGTGGTTGTGCATGCCAGTCTAGTACATTCACTACACTTTTGGGAAGTCCCAGTTGTTCCAATTAGAAGTCTGTCTGATAAGAACTAGGTTACTGATCCTTGTTCTGGGTTACTAATACTTTTTACACCATCACATCTAGATTTTTTTTAAGTTTGCGCTCCTTAGAAGCTCACCTAGATGAGTATACTTGTGCAAATGACATTTAAAGCAGTGCTTATAGAGGAGACAAATAACGGAGTGGGAGAAGCAGGCCAGAGAAGAAGAGGAAGCCAAGGAAGAGTGTGATCTCAGGTAAAAGTACCACGGAGAATAGGCTTCATCTTGATCTAGCAGGGAAATTCTTGGGTTGTTCCAGCTTGAGGCAGGGAGACTGGGCTTTCATATTTTCATACTGGACTGTCCTTGGTTACCAGTTGCTCTGGCTCTGTCCAGGTGGGCAAAATGTTTTAAGTAGTTCAGATGCAGTCCTCTAAAGAACTACAGATGCTGACTGGTGAACCACATTGAAAATACACAGTTTAGGGGTGTGTAAAGGATAAAAAGGATCTTAGGGACTCTGATGGAACATCACCGTTGTCCACTAAAAGAGTTGGTACTATGGTTCCCCCTTCCCGTAGCTTGTACCGTTTATATTGACTCCTGTCTTGTATTAAGTTTATTCCATTTTGTCATGGATTCTTCATATTGTTGCTTCCCACTTTTGGGGAAGAATCTTCCAAAAGGAGGCTTAGTGGGATTAACTACAGTGTGTTGCTGCAGGTGATCTTAGGGCCCATATTGACATCTCTTCCTACCATCAATTCCATGCTTCCTCTATTAACACTTCTGCTCATCTTGATGGTTTGACTGAATGGCATTACCAAGATCTTCATCTGAGGGATTTGAACCTTTAGTCACCATGTGCTTGTCAGGCTGTGGTTGTTGTAATTGCCCATTATAATTACATGAGAGCTGTGCTCATTGAGCATGAGAGCATTAAAAGGCACCCTAGTGAATCCCCCTTATTCCAGATAAATTCCTCACTGCCCTCATTATATAGCAGCAACCCTTCTTCCTTATAATAGTCATTTACACCTGCCAGTATGGTAACTCCTTTCCTTTTCTGTGAATCTGCCTGCATGAGGAGCTCAAAATAACTAAGTAACAGCCATAACTTCAGGTTTAATTGTTCTTTAACTGTCCTTAATTAAAAAGCACCCCCTCTGGGAAGTAGGACCCACAAAATCTAATTTGGAGAGACAGAAAGCACAAATTCTCCAAGTGAGTTATTGAAAAATAATGGCAAATGGGGCTCCTCCTGCTTCTACTTCTTGGTTGCTGGACCCATGTATTTTTTATAAATAGAATAATTTGTTCGTATCTTGAAGACCACCCTATTCTTAGTGAGATCCTCTGCATACTGCACTTTTAAAGGGTATTGCCACACTTTATCAGGCCAGCAGCTTTGGGGTAGTACTGTATGTGGTAGGAACTGTGGATCTTCTGGTCATATGCTGTTGTTGTACCTCCTATTCTGCAAAGTGGAATCCTCGTTCTGAGGTACTATGTGAGTTTTCTTGTTAGTGAATGAGATACTCCTATGAGTCCTTGGATAGTAATGCTGGTCAAGGCACTGTAGACAGCGTAGGCAAATGTATATAGTAGTTCCCCCTTATGCATGATTTTACTTTCTATGGTTTCAGTTACCGATGGTCAACCTTGGTCCAAATATGTTAAATGGAAAATTCCAGAAATAAATAATTCATAAGTTTTGTTTTGGTTTTGAGACAAGGTCTTGCTGCAGACCAGGCTGGAGTGCACTGGTGTGGTCATAGCTCACTACAGCCTCCAACTCCTGGGCTCAAGCAGTCAAGCCTCAGCCTCCCAAATAGAACTGTAGTCATGTAGCAAATGCCTGGCTAGTCTTGGCTATTTTTATTTTTGTAGGGATACAGTCTTGCTATGTTGCTCAGGCTGGTCTTGAACTCTTGGCTTCAAATAATCCTCCTACCCTGGCCTCCCAAAGTGCTGGGGATTATAGGTGAAAACTACTGCACCTAGCCCTAATACATAGGTTTTAAATGGTGCACTGTTTTTAGTAGCACAACGAAACCTTGAGCTGTCCCATTCTATCTGGCCTGGGATGTGAATCATTCCTTTGTTTAGTGGCTCCACACTGTATATGCTACCCGCCCATTAGTCACTTAGTAGCCAATCTTGGTTATCAGACCAACTGTGAGACTATTGCTGTGTTTATGTTAAGTAACTCTTATATTACTTAATAATTATCCAAAGCACCACAGTAGTGATGCTGGCAATTCAGATGTGCCAAAGAGAAACTGTAAAGTGCCTCCTTTAAGTGAAAAGGTAAAAGCTCTCAACAAAGAAAGAAAAAAAAGATTTTCTTTTCTTTTTTTTTTTTTTTTGAGACAGAGTCTCACTCTGTCACCCAGGCTGAGGTGCAGTGGCGTGATCTCAGCTCACTGCAACCTCTGCCTCCTGTTTTCACACAATTCTCCTGCCCCAGCCTCCTGAGTAGCTGGGATCACAGGTACCTGTCGTCTTGCCCAGCTAATTTTTGTATTTTTAGTAGGGATGGGGTTTCACCATGTTAGCCAGGCTGGTCTCGAACTTCTGACGTCGTGATCCGCCCACCTTGGCCTCCCAAAGTGCTGGTATTACAGGCATGAGCCACTGCGCCTGGCCAGGTTTTTTTTTTTTTTTTTTGAGACAATCTTGCGCTATTACCCAGGCTGGAGTGCAGTGACACAATCTTGGCTCACTGCAACCTCCGCCTCCCAGGCTCAGGCAATCCTTCCACTTCAGCCTCCCAAGCAGCTGAGACTACAGGCATGCACCACCACACCTAGCTAATTTTTGTATTTTTTGTAGAAATGGGATTTCACCACATTGCTCAGGCTGGTCTCAAACTCCTGAGCTCAAGTGATCTGCCCGCCTCAGCCTCCCAAAGTGCTGGGATTATGGGTGTGAGCTACCGTGCCCAGCCAATAAAAAGAATCTTTTGCTGTGGTTGCGAAGATCTATGGTAAGAATGAATCTTCTATCCATGGAATTGTGAAGAAGGAAAAAAATATGTATGTTAGTTTTTGTGTTGCACCTCAAACTGCGAAAGTGCAGCCACAGTACAGGGTAATTGCTTAGTTAGAATGGAAACTAAGGGCAGGTCGGGCACGGTGGCTAATACCTGCAATCCCAGCACTTTGGGAGGCCGAGGCAGGTGGATGGCTTGAGTCAGAGTTGAAGACCAGCCTGGGCAACATAGCAAGATCTCATCTCTACAAAAATTAGCCAGGTGTGGTGACATGTACCTGTAGTCCCAGCTACTTGGGAGGCTAAGGTGGGAGGATCGCTTGAGCCTGGGAGGCAGAGGTTGCCGTGAGCCAAGATCACACCACTGTATTCCAACCTGGGCAGCAGAGCAAGCCCCTGTCTCAAAAATAAAAAAATAAAGTAGCATTAAATTTGTGGGTGGAAGCCATGAACAGAATTTGTTCCAGTTGATGGCAGTTGAGTTCAGTACTATCTGTGGTTTCAGTACTATCTGTGAATTTCATCATATTCGTTGTGGGTCTTAGAACGCGTACCCTGAAGACAAGGGGGAACTACTGTGTCTAGAGTATTGTCAGTCCCAATAAGGATTAATTGCTGTCTTTTTTGGTGTGGAAAAAATCTAATATAATCAATTTGCTACCAAATGACTAGTTTCCTCAAGGGATGCCCTTGGATCAGGGGCTTGGTCTTTGCTGTTAACCAATTGGACATTAAGCAGCCACAGTAGATAAACCTTGGTGAAGGGGAACCCATTTTTTATAGCTGCTATCTGCCACCATAGCTGTTATATTATTCAAGGTCCCTTTGTGGAAATAATGGAATGTCTAAGGACAGAAGCTGGCTGACATGCACTGGACATATTATTCATGGTCCCTTTGTAGATAACAGAATGTCTAAGGACAGAGGCTGGCTGACATGCACTGGACAAGTTATCCTGCTGATTGTTTAGTGTCTCTTCAGTGTTGTTCTCTGGTGAGCATTAACATGTAAAACAGATCACTCTTTGTCCATACTCCCATAAGTCTATCCATATACCTCTTCCATAAATCATTTCTCTCTAATCTTCCAGGCTTGCTCGTTCCAAGCCCCTGACTATTCATTCAGATCATTTGCCACCACCCAGGAGTCTATGACCCACTTCTCTGTCCATACAAAGTAGATGATGAGATGCATGTCTCAAAGCTCTGCACAGTGGAGGATTTCCCCTCACCACTATCTTTCAAGGCAGTCCCTTAGTGGGAGTATAGTGCAGCAGTAGTTTATTTGCAGTTTGTACCAATGTACCAAGATAACCTATCCATTAATCAGGCCCAGGTTTACTCCTCGTTTCAGCTTGACGTTGGAAATGCCCCTAAGGCATGTTCTTGTCATCTCTGCTTTCTTACTTGGGCCCAATTCCAATATACCTGCTTCCATTTTATGATAGATTGCTGTTGTACTCTCCTGGTCTTATGACTTCATGGGTGTGATAGTGCCCAGCTCCTGATGGTTAGCTCTGGTTGCACAGTCCCTTGATGACCATCAATCAGTCAGATGCTCTGTCTCTTCCAGGGCTTAATAATATGCCAAGAGTAATATGCCATACTTTACAGATGAGGTGTAATTTTTGGCTGCAGACAGCATGGTCTTGCTCTACAAGGTCTGGACTGCAACTCTCCTGTGGGTAACTCTCCACATTGTCTTTGTCATTTAAGTTGGTAATTGGCTCAACTGAGCCTGTCTTCTCTCTTGAACACAGAAATACTCAGCATCAGCCAGTCAATACCATAGTCTTTTTGATGATTATTTACCCTATATCACCTGCATCTGTTATCTGTTGCTGTATCCAAACCACTCTAAAATTTAGTGACTTGAAATAGTAACTATTTATTTTTGCTTATGAGTTTATGGTCACCTGGGTGGTTCTGTTTATCTGGACCCAGTTTGGCTCACAGTACCTGGATTCTAATTTTGTTACACATCTGTGATCAGTAGATGGTTTGGCTAGAGTTTGACTGATCTAGGATGGACTCATTCATTTAACTGGCCATTGGGTAGTGAGGGTGATTGGGCTATTCCACTGTTAACAGGCTAGCCTGGGATTATTCACATAGCAGTGGCAGGGTTCCAAGAGAGTGAGTGGAAACCTGTAGGGCACCTTTAGGCTTAGGGTCAGAACTCCCACAGTGTTAACTTCTCTCACATTGTTTTGGGAAAAGGAAATCACAGGACTAGCCCCATTAAGGGATGAAGAAATAGACTGAATTTATGATGAGAAGCTTGAATATAGGGAGTGAAATAATTTGGGACATTTTTAAAACAACTTTATTAAGGTACAATTTACATACCATGTAATTGACCCATTTTAAGGGTATGTAAGTTAATTATTTTTGGTAAATTTTTTGAGGTATGTTGCATCATCATTATCTAGTTTCAGAACATTTCCATTACCCCAATAAAATCTATTGTGTAATCATTCTACCACATTTCTAAAATACTGGAGATACTGCCTGAGCCCTATCCTTCTCTACCTTGTTTCATCCTAATTCACCAGAGATGAAAATCTTAGCAATTGTAACACTATAAGATGTCAGAGGTATTACTATCAGCAACAGAATTTCTGTTGCCATTGCCAAACAAGGGTCCAATTCCAGAATCCTATCCTTAGAGTGTGCTTCCTAGGCCCACTTTTAGTACCAGCTGTTGTAGATTATGTTGCCCAGAAGCAGAATCTGAAATGGAGATTAGTGTGTATATGAATTACTGAGGAAGTACTCCCAGAGAAGATAGTGAAGGGAGTAAGGAAAGCAGTATAGTTAAGGGCAGGAAACAAAGCATGGATGTGATCCTGGAGAAGTCACACAAGGACATGAAGGTTAGTCTTCATCCTGATATTAGAGAAATCTGTTATGTAGCTTCTATCGTAAAGTTGTTTTAATCCAAATCAAGAGAGCTGGGCTTCTCTACTGTAGCGCCTGGCTTTGTTTGTGACTCTGAGATTACAGGCAAAGTATCTCTAGTAACTTGAGGGCAGTCCTGTAAAGAAGAGTCGTTGGTACTGGCTATCAAAAACATAAGTTGGTGTGAAGGTATGGAAGAGAGAATACAAAAATGAGTCAGAGGGAATCTAGGTGGAGCACACTTAGGCATTGTCTGCCAGAGGCTTACTTCATGATGGTTCCCTTTAAATTAGCACTGTTAAAGCATGAACATTTATTTGAATGGACGCTCTCTACTTATATGGGTTGAGGTATTTGAAAATAATACAGGGGAGAAAAGGGCTTTTAACTTTGTATTCATGATCCTAAAGAATTTTAATCAATATAAATTAAAATGCTGTTGCCACTAATCTAATAGTATTTCTATTCATGTGGAATATATAGTTTTGATTTTGACTTTTCTTTTCTTTTCTTTTCCTTTTTTTGAGACGAAGTCTCGCTCTTGTCACCCATTCTGGAGTGCAATGGCGTGATCCCTGGCTCACTGCAACCTCTGCCTCCTGGGTTCAAGTGATTCTTCTGCCTCAGCCTCCTGAGTAGCTGGGATTACAGATGCCTGCCACCACTCCCGGCTAATTTTTGTGTTTTTAGTAGAGACCGGGTTTCCCATGTTGGCCAGGCTGGTCTCAAACTCCTAACCTCAGGTGATCCACCCGCCTCGGCCTCCCAAACTGCTAGGATTACAGGCTTGAGCCACCACGCCCAGCCTGATTTGTTTTTCTTTGTAAATCTATAAACTACCAAGCTTGAACAGTTTACTTTTTTTTTTTTTTTAAGACTAAGTCTCACTCTGTTGCCCAAGCTGGAGTGTAGTCACGTGATCTTGGCCCACTGCAACCTCCACCTCCTGGGTTCAAGAGATTCTCCTGCCTCAGCCTCCCAGGTAGCTGGAACTACAGGCACGCGCCACCATGCTTGGCTAATTTTTGTATTTTTAGTTGAGACGAGGTTTCACTATGTTGACCGGGACTGGTCTCAAACTCCTGAACTCGTGATCTGCCCGCCTCAGCCTCCCAAAGTGCTGGGATTACAGGCATGAGCCACCGCACCTGGCCACAGTTTACTTTTTAATTGATTCTTTTGGTCTTAGCTGAGTCATTTTATCTGGTCTTGCTTTTGGCCAAGAAAATCTAATAATGTCTTTGATTTGACTTTTATTTAAAGAAAATCCTCCTTTACTTTTGCTAAGTTAATCAGAATCACGGATTGAATTGGCTCTTGAGATGGTAATTAAAGATTATTTTTGTAATTCTCATTTGTTTAAGTCATTGACCTTTTGAGACTAACAATCTTGTAGCTTAATTTTCAAGCATATCAATGAATTCAGCACTTGAAATGTAAATGTTTTAATGACAACTATTTAAAATTAAGAACAATATTTTTATACACTTATACTATATTGATGTAAAATTATTAACTATAGGAACAACAAGGCCATGACAGATCCTTCCAGAAAGTATTTAACCAGCAGTAGAGAAAAGCAGCTGACTTTGAAACAGTCAGAAGAGAATAGGACATCAGGTAAGTGTTTGATCTTACAATAAATAAGGTGCTCATTTATTATATATTTATTAGACTAGAAATAAAACCTAACCCTGGACATACATCTGTACATTATTTTATTTTATTTATTTATATATATATTTTGAGACAGAGTTTCGCTCTGTCGCCCAGGTTGGAGTGCAGTGGCACAATATCGTCTCGCTGCAACCTCTGCCTCCCGGGTTCAAGTGATTCTCCTGCCTCAGCCTCTCGAGTAGCTGGGACTACAGGTGTGTGCTATCAGGCCTGGCTAATTTTTGTATTTTTAGTAGAGACGAGGTTTCACCATATTGGCCAGGCTAGTTTTGAAATCCTGAATGCAAGTTATCCACCTGCCTCGGCCTCCTAAAGTGCTGGGATTACAGGTGTGAGCCACCATGCCCGGCCTAATCTGGTGTTAGTTATTGGATGCCGATTTGTACCCAATACTTGGCTAAAATATTTTAAAGTATTAGAAATCCAGTTGGGACCAGCCTGGGCCATACGGCAAACAGATGTGTTGTCATCTAGGTTTCACTGTTCCATTTCTAGAGCACAGGCAAGTAGATTTAGCATAATTCTTAAGGGCCCTAGTATTTTCAGTATGGTAAGTGAGGATTGGCTTCAGCTTCAAGTCCTCAGCCACATTAGCCCCTACCAAGAGAGTCAGCCTGTCCTTTGAAACTTTGAAGCTAGGCATTGATTTCTCTCTAGCTACGAAACTCTTAGGTGGCATCTTCTTCCAATATAAGGCTATTGCATCTATCTCGAAGACCTGTTGTTTAACGTAGCCACCTTCATCAGTGATCTTAGCTAGATCTCAATAACTTGCTGCAGCTAGTTATTGAGTAGTTGCTTAATAACTCAGTAGTTGCTGCTTCACTTTGTATTTTTATACTGTGGAGATGGCTTCTTTTCTTAAACCTCATGAACCATATCTTACTAGCTTCACATTTTTCTTCTGCCTCTCTCAGCCTTCATAGAATTAAAGAGAGTTAGACCTTTACCCTGGATTAGGCTTTGGCTTAAGAGAACATTGTGGCTGGTTTGATCTTCTGCCTAGACCACTAAAACTTTGTCCACATCAGCAATAAGGTTGTTTTGCTTTGTTATTCACATGTTTACTTGAGTAGCACTTTTAATTTCTGTCAAGAGCTTTTCCTTTGCATTGGCTGTTTGGTGCAAAAGGCCTAGCTTTCATCCTGTCTCAGCTTTTGACGTGCCTTCCTGACTGGGCTTAATTGTTGCTAGCTTTTTATTTAAAATGAGATGTGCAACTCTTCCTTTCACTTAAAAACATAGAGGTTGTCGTAGGGTTATTAATTATCCTAATTTCAATATTTTGTCTCAGAATAGGGAGGCCCAAGAAGAGAGACAGAGATGGGGTAATAATGACTATTTGGTGGAGCAGTCAGATAAATTGAGTTTGCCATCTTATATGGGTGCAGTTCGTGGTACCCCAAAACAGTGACAGTAGTAACATCGAAGATCACTGATCACAGATCACTGTAATAGATATAATTTAAATGTTTGAAACATTGCAAGAATTACCAAAATGTGACACAGACATGAAGTGAGCGAGCATATAGTGTTAGGAAAATGACACTGATTGACTTGCTTGGTGCAGGGTTGCCACAGCCTTCAATTTGTTTAAAAAAAAGAAAATACAAAAAAACCTGCAATATCTGTGAGCCACAATAAAGCAAAGAGCAATAAAATGAGGTATTCCTGTATTTGATGAGAAGGAAAAAAAGAGTTAAATATAATCAGGACTAATGTATACTTTTATTTTTAAATGAACTTGAATGGTTGATTTAGGAATTACATTTTTCCTTTGTTCATTTGTTTTGTAGGGCTTTTACCTTTGCAGTCATCATCCTTTTATGGTAGCAGAGCTGGATCCAAGGAACACTCTTCTGGTGGCGCTAACTTAGACAGGTATGCATTGGTTATATGACTTGTGAAAAACTTAGGAGCCCTTTTTTTCAGAATATCGAATGATGGGATAGGCTATGTATTATCATCTTAAGCGAATATGATAATTTAACAAAATTGATGAGACTCATAGAATCCTGACATGTTAGTTAGAAAGTATTCTAGAAATGGGCTGAGCACAGTGGCTCACACTGTAATCCCAGCACTTTGAGAGGCTGAGGTGGAAGGATTACTTGAGCCTGGGAGGTCAAGGCTGCAGTGAGCCATAATTATGCCACTGTACTCCAGCTTGAGCAACAGAACAAGACCCTGTCTCAAAAAAAAAAGAGAGAAGAGAGACAAGATCTCACTGTGTTGCCTAGGCTGGTCTCAAATTTCCTGACTTGAAACAATCCTCCCACCTCCGCTTTCCAGAGTGCCAGAGTGCTAGGGTTACAAGTATTGAACCATTGCTCCTGGCCTCTAGAGAATTTTTTTTTTTTTTGAGACCAAGTCTCGCGCTGTCACCTGGGCTGGATACAGTACAGTGGTGCTATCTTGGCTCTCTGTAGCCTTGCCTCAACCTCCCACATAGCTGGGATTACAGGTGCCTGCCCACAAGCCAAGCTAATTTTTGTAGAGACGGGATTCTACCATGTTGACCAGGCTGATCTCAAACTCCTGACCTCAAGTGATCTGCCTTTCTTGGCCTCCCAAAGTGTTGGGATTATAGGTGTAAGCCATTGCGTCTGACCACTCTACAGAAAAATTTTTAAAAATTAGCTGGGCGTGGTGCTGTGTGCCTGTAGTGATAGCTACATAGGAGGCTGAGGTGGGAGACGCTCTTAAACCTGGCTCTGGGAAGTTTTGTAGTGATACCATAGATTGCGACTGACAACGTTATCAGACTATGGACCAATATATATTCTACCATCCCATGTGGATGAACATCCTAAGAATTCTCTCCTCTGAAGCATTTTTATTTTCCTTTTGTTGCTGTTGTATTTGTTAAGCTACCTTCCACAAATTTAGGAATTTCCCTTAAAAATCAAAAGCTGTATTACATCAGTGAGTGTCTTTTATTAATAAATTAGAAAAAGCTAGTTGGATATTTAATTGCTGATTCTATAGATAAGCTTTTTTTTTTTTTTTTTTAAAGATTTATTGGATATAAATATATAAGATACCGGCCGGGCGCGGTGGCTCAAGCCTGTAATCCCAGCACTTTGGGAGGCCGAGACGGGCGGATCACGAGGTCAGGAGATCGAGACCATCCTGGCTAACACGGTGAAACCCCGTCTCTACTAAAATATAAAAAACTAGCCGGGCGAGGTGGCGGGCGCCTGTAGTCCCAGCTACTCAGGAGGCTGAGGCAGGAGAATGGCGTGAACCCAGGAGGCGGAGCTTGCAGTGAGCTAAGATCCGGCCACTGCGCTCCAGCCTGGGCGACAGAGCGAGACTCTGTCTCAAGAAAAAAAATAAATAAATATATAAGATACCTGCTAAGCACTTGTTGAGAAAGTGTGACCATGCAATGCAGCACAGAGGGGGTGATGGTTTTAAATGTAAAAAGTGAGGGTAATGGCAAATGCCCATCAATGATAGATGGCATAAAGAAAATGTGGCATATATATACCATGGAATACTATGCAGCCATAAAAATGGATGAGTTCATGTCCTTTGCAGGTGAATGAAGCTGAAAACCATCATTTTCAGCAAATTGACACAGGAACAGAAAACCAAACACCACATGTTCTTACTCATAAGTGGATGTTGAACAATGAGAACACATGGACACAGGCAGGGGAACATCACACACCGGGTCTGTCCGTGAGTGGGAGACTAGGGGAGGGATAGCATTAGGAGAAATACCTAAAGTAGATGATAGATTGATGGGTACAGCAAACCACCATGGCACGTGTATACCTATGTAACAAACCTGCACGTTCTACACGTGTCCCGGAACTTAAAGTTTAATTAAAAAAAAAAAAAAAAGGTGAGGGTAATGGTAGTCTAATGTAGATGCTATATAATGGTGACCTATTACGTCATATGTTTGTTTGTTTGTTTGTTTGTTTGTTTGAGATGGAGTCTCGCTCTGTCACCCAGGCTGGAGGGCAGTGGTGCAATCTCGGCTCACTGCAACCTCTGCCTCCTGGGTTCGAGTGATTAGCCTGCCTCAGCCTCCCAGGTAGCTGGGATTACAGGTGCCCACCACCATGCCCAGCTCTTTTTTTGTATTTTTAGTAGAGACAGGATTTCACCGTGTTAGCCAGGATGGTCTCGATCTCCTGACCTCATGATGTGCCTGCCTTGACCTCCCGAGTGCTAGGATTACAGGTGTGAGTGTTCAGAACAGCTCTTTAAGCTAGTAAACCAGAGTGGAACAGTTGTGTATAAGTACTTTGGGTTGGAACCATAAATATGCTGCTTTCCTACTCTCTGAGTAGAGTGCAAAGACATGAAAATGGGACAACAATGATTAGCCTCTGCTTTACTGTTACCTGCATGGAGCCAGAATTGTGACCACTTAAAGTCCTATGCAGGGTAGATGGCCAGGCAGAAGTAACTACTAAGTCCTTGTCAAGAAGGCTTGTTCATGGAATATAGCAGGGAAACAGAGATGATAAAAGTAAATGAAATGAAGAGACTTACGTTGGTCTTCTTGGTGTACCCTCCATGTCTTAACAGTATTCTGGAAGAAAAGACTAAGGAAAATAAAGGCAAGGAGATTGGCAAAGAAGTAATAAATGAAAATGATGAAAGTCCTCACATTGAAAAGCCTGAAAAAATACCAAACAACAAATACTTTTTTAAAAGTCCACATTTTGTCAAAAAATAACAGATGTCGGTGAAGTTGTGGAGAAAAAGGAATGCGTATACACTGTTGGTAGGAGTATAAATTAGTTCAACCGTTGTGGAAGAGAGTGTGGCCATTCCTCAAAAACCTAAAGACAGAAATACCATTCGAACCAGCCTAGGCAACATGGTGAAACCCCATCTCTACTAAAAAGTACAAAAAAATTAGCCAGGTGTGGGGGCAGGTGCCTGTAAATCCCAGCTATTCGGGAGGCTGAGGCAGGAGAATCGCTTGAACCTGGAAGGCAGAGGTTGCAGTAAACCAGGATCGCACCACTGCACTCTAACCTGGGCAACAGAGCAAAACTCTGTCTCAAAAAATAAAATAACCATTCAACCCAGCAATCCCATAACTGGGTATATACCCAAAGAAATATAAACCATTCTATTATAAAGACACATGCATGTGTATGTTCACTGCAGCACTATTCACAATAGCAAAGACATGGAATCAACCTAAATGCCCATCAATGATAGACTGGATAAAGAACATGTGATATATATACACCATGGAATACTATGCAGCCATAAAAAAATAATGAGATTATATCCTTTGCAGGGACATGGATGGAGCTGGAGTCCATTATCCTTAACAAACTAACACAGGAACAAAACCAAATGCCGTATGTTCTCACTTATAAGTGGGAGCTGAATGATGGGAACACATGGACATATAGAGTAGAACAACACACACACTGGGGCTTGTTGGAGGGTGAGAGGAGGGAGAGGATTGGGGAAAATAACTAATGAGTACTAGGCTTAGTACCTGGGTGATGAAATAATCTGTATAACAAACCTCCATGTCACAAGTTTACCTATGCAACAAAACTGTACATGTACCCCTGAACTTAAAATATAACTTAGAAAAAAAATTATATTGTAAAATTTTAGATGCTACCAGAAAGAANCCATAAAAAAATAATGAGATTATATCCTTTGCAGGGACATGGATGGAGCTGGAGTCCATTATCCTTAACAAACTAACACAGGAACAAAACCAAATGCCGTATGTTCTCACTTATAAGTGGGAGCTGAATGATGGGAACACATGGACATATAGAGTAGAACAACACACACACTGGGGCTTGTTGGAGGGTGAGAGGAGGGAGAGGATTGGGGAAAATAACTAATGAGTACTAGGCTTAGTACCTGGGTGATGAAATAATCTGTATAACAAACCTCCATGTCACAAGTTTACCTATGCAACAAAACTGTACATGTACCCCTGAACTTAAAATATAACTTAGAAAAAAAATTATATTGTAAAATTTTAGATGCTACCAGAAAGAAAATACATCCTCTGTAAAAGTGGAGAAATCAGATTGGCATTAACAGTATTGGAATAGGAAGCAGATAGTTTGATATTATTAGCAGAGTAACAGTATCAAAAACTTCTATACCTAGCTAACTATATTTCAAGAACATAGACAAAGAATGCAGTATTTATTTATTTATTTTTGAGGCAGGGTCTCACTCTGTCACCCAGCCTGGAGTGTAGTGGCATAATCATGGCTCACTGCAGCCTCAGCCTCCTAGGCTCAGGTGATCCTCCCACCCACAACCCCCCCAGTAGCTGGGACTACAGGTGTGTGCCACCACACCTGGCTATTTTTTGTAGACATGGAGTTTCACCATGTTGCCCAGGCTAGTCTCAAACTCCTGGGCTCAAGTGATCCACCTGCCTTCGCCTCCCAAAGTGCTGGGATTATAGGCAGGAGCCACTGCACCTGACCAAGAATGTTATTTTTCAGATGTGCAAAGACAGATAGAATTCATTCATCAAGAAGAAACTGAACAAGGAAGGAGTGGTAAGAAAAATCAGTGAACAAAACAATTTTAAACTATATTTTTTATTCTAAATATTTTTAAAGTTTGTCTTTTTGCTAATAAGTGAATGTGGTAGAAAATTCAAACGACATAGGGTGTATATAGTAAAGAAGATGTAAATCTTTTCTTTCCTAACTCCTAGTATTCATTTTTCCTTTTTAGACATAACCACGGTTACTATTAATAAGATCCTTCTGGCTGGGCATGGTGGCTTACACCTGTAACCCCGGTACTCTGGGAGGCCAAGATGAATGGGTCATCTGGGGTCAGGAGTTCGAGACCAGCCTGGCCAACATGGCAAAACCCTGTCTTTACTAAAAATACAAAAATTAGGCAGGTGTGGTGGTGGGTGCCTGTAGTCCCAGCTACTCAGGAGGCTGTGACAGGAGAATCACTTGAACCTGGGAGGCGGAGGTTGCAGTGAGCCAAAGACATGCCACTGCACTCCAGCCTGGGTGACACAGCGAGACTCCATCTCAAAAAAAATAAAGTAACATCCTTCTGAGGTTATTTTATGTGTGTAAATACATCTTGATATTTTCTATCAAAGGAGGATGTTGTTGAATTAAAAGCAAATAATTAATAAAACATTGGACAATAGAAGAAATACAGGAGTAGAGAAGATTCAGGGAAATTAAAACATTTCAAGCTTTAGTTTCAGAGGAGGCTGCAATTACATAGACACGTTAAAATGTTAAAGATGGCTGGGAGTGGGGCAGTGGTTCACACCTATACTCTCAGCACTTTGAGAGGACGAGGTGGAAGGATCACTTGAATCCAGGAGTTTAAGACTAGCCTTGGCAAGATAGCAAGACCCCCATCTCTACAAAAACAGGAAAGGCTACATAACTAATCTAGGAATGTAATAAAACCTTGTAACAGCAATGTGAGAAGAGAAAATTATAGATCGTTTTTCACATGTAAACACAGAAGAATCCAAAATAAAGTATTAACAGTTGAATCTAATAGGGCATTGAAAATGATACACAATGACCGAGTGCGGTATATCCCAGAAATCAAAAGTAAACATTAGAAAACTTTTGGGATTGTGATAGATTTTTAAAACTATTTGATAGCCATTGGTGATACCTACTTTTAGCATATTAGTAACAGAGCATTGTGTTCCTAGTTGGATGAAAAGTTATCTGTCAAAAACTTAAGTCACATTACAATTATGGAACTTTGAGAAGTATTCCCATCAAAGTCAAGAAGAGGGTGATACTGTTCTGAAGGTTTTAGCCAATGCAGTAGGACAAGAAAATGAAATAAAGAGGTTTGGGAATTGAAAAGGGGAAAAACAGAATTGTCATAGTTTGCAGACAGTATTATCTGTTAAATATTTAACACAAAGAGAATCACCAGAGGTTATTAGAACAAATGAAAGTGCTCAAGGCCGAGTATGGTGGCTCACAGCTATTATCACAGCACTTAAGGAGGCAGAGGCAGGGGATAGCTTGAGCCCAGGAGTTCAAGGCCTGCCTGGGTAACGTAGTAACATCCTGTTCTCCACCAAAAAAAGATGAAAAAAGACCCCCCAGGAAAAACAGCTTTATAAGGTTTCTGGAATACAAGATCAATTCACAAAATTAATGGTGTTCCTAAATCCAGCAATAATAAAATGTAAACTGTAACAGAAAACAGATTGAGTATTCCTGATCCAAAAATCTGAAATCTGAAATGTTCAAAGTTTCATTAGAAATTTTTTGAGTGCTGATATAATGCACAAAAGGTCATGATCAAAGGAAATGTTCGCTGGAGTGTTTCAGACTTTCAGATTAGGGATGATCAACCAGTAAGCATAATACAAATACAGTATTTCAAAATCTGAAACTCTTCTTTTCTTTTTTTTTTTTTTTTGGGAGACGAAATCTCGCTCTTGCCCCACAGGCTGGAGTGCAATGACGCGATCTTGGCTCACTGCAACCTCTGCTTCCTGGGTTCAAGCTGTTCTCCTGTCTCAGCCTCCCGAGTAGCTGAGATTACAGGCGCCTACCACCACGCCTGGCTAATTTTTTTATTTTTAGTAGAGACGGGGTTTCACCATGTTGGCCATGCTGGTCTCGAACTCCTCACCTCAGGTTATCCACCCGCCTCGGCCTCCCAAAGTGCTGGGATTAGAGGAGTGAGCCACCATACCCAGCTCCAATTTTTGTATTTTTAGTAGGGAGGGGGTTTCACCATGTTGGCCAGGCAGGTGTCGAACTTCTGACCTCAGGTGATCCACCCGCCTTGGCCTCCCAAAGTGCTGGGATTACTGGGATTACAGGTGTGAGCAATCGCACCTGACCCTGAAACTCTTCTTTCCAAGCATTTCAGGGATACTCAACCTGTACTATTTATAAGAATTACAAAATCAGTGAGGTAGATAGGAATAAATCTAATAAAATGTGTTTTTTGTTTGTTTGTTTGTTTTGTTTTTTGAGACGGAGTCTCGCTCTGTCACCCAGGCTCGAGTGCAGTGGCGCAATCTCGGCTCACTGCAAGTTCTGCCTCCCGGGTTCACACCATTCTCCTGCCTCAGCCTCCTAAGTAGCTGGGACTACAGGTGCCTGCCACCACGCCTGGCTAATTTTTTGTAGAGACAGGGTTTCACCGTGTTAGCCAGCATGGTCTAGATCTCCTGATCTCGTGATCCACCTGCCTCAGCCTCCCAAAATGCTGGGATTACAGGCATGAGCCACCGTGCCCAGCCTAAAATATGTATTTTTATGAAGAAAAGGATTACTAGGGGACATAACGGAAGACCTAAGTAAACAAAGCTCAAGGGTATCATTTATCTCCAAATTAATAAAAAAAA
>NW_016818301.1:1905912-1912827 GCF_001698545.2 Rhinopithecus bieti
ACGGAGTCTCGCTCTGTCACCCAGGCTCGAGTGCAGTGGCGCAATCTCGGCTCACTGCAAGTTCTGCCTCCCGGGTTCACACCATTCTCCTGCCTCAGCCTCCTAAGTAGCTGGGACTACAGGTGCCTGCCACCACGCCTGGCTAATTTTTTGTAGAGACAGGGTTTCACCGTGTTAGCCAGCATGGTCTAGATCTCCTGATCTCGTGATCCACCTGCCTCAGCCTCCCAAAATGCTGGGATTACAGGCATGAGCCACCGTGCCCAGCCTAAAATATGTATTTTATGAAGAAAAGGATTACTAGGGGACATAACGGAAGACCTAAGTAAACAAAGCTCAAGGGTATCATTTATCTCCAAATTAATAAAAAAAATTAAGGTAGTTCCATTGAAGTCTCACAAAGTACTTTTTATGGACCCCCCCACAAAAAAAAAATCCAAACTTCTTTTTTTTTTTTTTTTGAGGTGGAGTTTCCCTCTGTCACCTAGGCTGGAGTACAGTGGCACAATCCTAGCTCACTGCAGACTCTAACTCCTGGGCTCAAGCAATCCTCCTGCCTCAGCCTGCCAAATAACTGGTACTACAGATGTGTGCCACCATGCTTGACTAATTAAAAAAAGAGAGAGATGGATGGGGTCTCTTTGTGTTGGCCAGGCTGGTCTCAAACTCCGTGCCTCAGGCAGTCCTCCCTCCTTGACCTCCCAGAGTGCTGGGCTTACAGGCATGAGCCAGTGTGCTCAGCCTTAAATTCTATTTCTTATAAGTAAGCTTATAAGAATAGTCAAGATAATTTTGAGGAAAGCTTAAGAAGATAGCTTGAATGGCCAGATATTAAGACTTAATGTTGGTGTGGTGTGGTGACTCACCCCTGTAAATCCTAGCGATTTTGGGAGGCCAAGGCAGGAGGATGGCTTGAGCCCAGAAGTTTGAGACCAGCCCTGGTAATATGGTGAGACCCTGTCTCTACAAAAAAAAAAAAAAATTCGCCACATGTGGTGGCATGGACTGGTAGCCCCAGCTACTCAAGAGGCTAAGGTAGGAGAATCACTTGAGCCCAGGAGGTCGAGGCTGCAGTGAGCTGTGATCACGCCAATGCACTCCAGCCTGGGCAATAGAACAAGACTTTGTCTCAAATCTAGAAAAGACAACGTTAAGTGAGGTGATTATTACAGGGGATGCGTTAGATTTAATCATTAATCCCTGGAGCAAAATAAAGACCCAGAAACAATCTTGTGCATATATGGGGACTACTTGGATCATGGTACAAGTGAAATTAAAAATTAGTGTAGGATCCAGACTTGTTAGTCAGGTGGGGAAAAAATTAAAAATATTGCAGCCATAAAAAAGAATGAGTTCGTGTCCTTTGCAGGAACATGGATGAAGCTAGAAGCCATCATTCTCAGCAAACTGAGAAAAGAAAACCAAACACTGCATGTTTTCACTCATAAGTGGCAGTTGAACAGTGAGAACACATGGACACAGAGAGGGGACTATTACACACTAGGGCCTGTCGGGGGATGGGGGGCAAGGGGAGGGGAGAGCATTGGGACAAATACCTAATGCATGCGTGGGTTAAACATAGATGATGGGTTGATAGGTGCAGCAAATCACCATGGCACATCTATATCTATGTAACGAACCTGTACATTCTGCACAGTATCCCAGAACTTGAGGTAAAATTTAAAAAATAAAATCTCTAGCTCTAAAGGTAAGGAATGCATGGGTTAGTGGAATAAATTAAATGACACTACAAATTCAGCAGTTGGACAAAATCTGAAAGTAGCCTATTGTATTAGTCTGCTCTCACATTGCTATAAGGAAATATATGAGACTGGATAATTTATAAAGAAAAGAGATTTAACTGGCATACAGTTCTGCAGGCTGTACAGGGAGCATGGCAGCGTCAGCTTTTGGGGAGGCCACAGGGAACTTAGAATCATGGCAGAAAGCAAAGTGGGAGCCAACACTTAGAGAAGGAGGAAGAGAGTGAGAAGGGGGAGGTGCCATACACTTTTAAATGACCAGATCTCATGAGGACTCTATCAGGAGAATAGCACCAAGTTTAGCACCAGGATAATACTAAAGTGTTCACGAAGGATCCACCTCCATGATCCAGTCACCTTCCACCAGGCCCCACCTCCAACACTGGGTATTAAGATTTTACATGAGATTTGGGCGGGGACAAATATCCAAACTATATCAGCTATTCTGAGGGACAGCTGGCCTGGTCTCTTCACCAAGTTGATGTCGTGTCAAGTAAAGGGTGCAGGGAGTCAGGAGAGCACTCTTAAAGGTTATAAGTGATTTAAGAGATATAAAAACCAAGTGTAATATATGGACTTTGATTGGATCTTGATAAGAATAAACTGGGAATAATACTTTTTTGTAAAGCTGTTGGCAAGGGCCAGTTGCGGTGGCTTATACCTGTGATCCCAGTACTTTGGGAGGCCATGGCGGGCCGATCACCTGAGGTTGGGAGTTTGAGACAAGCCTGACCAACATGGAGAAACCCCATCTCTACTAATAATACAGAAAAATTAGCCGGGTGTGGTGGTGTATGCCTGCGATTCCAGCTACTTGGGATGCTGAGGCACGAGATTCGCTTGAACCTGGGAGGTGGAGGTTGCAGTGAGCCGAGATTGCTCCATTGCACTCCAGCCTGGGCAACAAGAGCAAAACTCCATCTCTGAGGGGGGAAAAAAAAAAAAAGCTGTTGGCAAGGTTTAAATATGAGTCAGATATTAGATGATGACAATAAAGAATTGTTAATTTTGAAAAAAAATTTAACATATAAAAATTAAGAGAAAAAAATTGGCTATGCTCAGTGGCTTATGTCTGTAATCCCAGCACTTTGGGAGGCCGGGATGGGTGGGCGGATCACATGAGGTCAGGAGTTTGAGACTAGCCTGGCCAACATGGTGAAACCTCGTCTCTACTAAAAATACAAAAATTAGCCAGGCATGATGGCACACACCTGTAATCTCAGGTACTCAAGAGGCTGAGGTAGGAGAATTGCTTGAACCCAGGATGCAGAGGTTGCAGTGAGCCTAGATCACGCCATTGCACTCCAGCCTGGGTGACAGAGCAAGACTCTGTTTCAAATAAAGGAAAAAAAATAATGCAGGAATTTTAAGAGCATTGAAAAACTGACAGGAGGCTGGTGTGGTGGCTCACACCTCTAATCTCAGCACTTTGGGAGCCTCAAGTGGGCGGATCATGAGGTCAGAAGTGCGAGACCTGCCTGGCCAATGTGGTGAAACCCTGTCTCTACTAAAAATACAGAAAGTAGCCAGGCGTGGTGGTGTGCGCCTATAATCACAGCTACTTGGGAGGCTGAGGTAGGAGAACAGCGTAAACGCAGGAGGCAGAGGTTGCAGTGAGCCAAGGTCCTACCACTACTGCACTCCATCTACCCTGGAACAGAGGGAGACTCCATCTCAAAACAAAACAAAACAAAACAAAACTGACAGGAGTGTGAGGAATTACCAAACCAAGAAGGGAGGAGGAAATCCAGAGAGTTCCCAGGCACGTTGGCTGAACCAGAAGAGATTGCTGAAAGACTAAGCAGTACTTTTGACACACTCATGAGTCTAGAAGGACAATAGAAGCTAGGATCTACCAATATAGGGAGCCTAGAGTTTACTCCACATATTTCAATGTATACTGAAGGGTTCCCTCTGGGAATAAGGGTGAGCTAGAAGTAAGCCAGCCTTTCTGTGAATTTTATTTATCTGTATAGCCCAGTTATTGCAAGCACTGAAATTTAATTAAGTTGATTATAAGTGGCTAGTATCCTAGATGATTGACAAAATAAATGTACTAAATGAAAATTATCTCTAGGGGAAGACATTTTCCTACACCTCAACATATTTCTGTAATTCTAAGATGTACATTTTTTTCACATTAGTATTTAAAATGGAAGTATAGGCCGGACGCAGTGGCTCATGCCTGTAATCCCAGTACTTTGGGAGGCTGAGGCAGGTGGATCACGAGGTCAGGAGATCGAGACCATCCTGGCTAACATGGTGAAACCCTGTCTCTACTAAAATACAAAATTAGCCAGGCATGGTGGTGGGTGCCTGTAGTCCCAGCTACTCGGGAGGCTGAGGCAGGAGAATGGCATGAACCCGGGAGGTGGAGCTTGCAGTGAGCTGAGGTCGTGCCACTGCACTCGAGCTTGGGTGACAGAGTGAGACTCTGTCTCAAAAAAAAAAAAAAAGAAAAGAGGTATATCAGATGTTATGACATTTTAAATTGCTGCCAGGAGGCAGTTGTAACATGGTTGGCATTACCTGCACATGAGCAGACTTGGTTGTCATTTGTGGTATCACTGAAAAACTGTATTTTTTAGTCAGACCATTTGAAATGACCACTTAAGAAAGGGCAGCGAATTCTAGTTGTGATCTGAAAATCTGTGGGCTTCTTTTGGTAAGATTAAAATAACCTCAGTATTAGACCTTGCCAAATGAATGTCGTTGGCTTAGAAGAAAACTCCGGAGACATAGTGTGGCACTATATTTACTATTTAGAAATGCAGCATTAAAAAAAAGAAAAGAAAAAGGAAATGCAGCATCATCACACTGCTGGGCTTAATTGGAGGAAAAAAGAAAAGAAAAGAAAAAAACAACATCACCTTTGTTTTTAGTAGCACAGGCAGCAGCACTGTTTGGCTGAAAATCTATGACCCTGGGTGGGAAAAATGATTCAGAAGATTCAGATTCTGAATGTGAGTTATTAGAAATACCTTAACCAGTTTTATATTTTCTTTTGTATAAGAGCAACATGATAAAATGCATATCTAGTTACATAAAAGCTTCCAGTAAGAAGTAAAATTCTAAGCCATAGAAGTCATTATATACTTTGGTTGGCATTATTTTTTCTTTCTTAGTACTACCTGAAATAAATGTTATGTCTTATAATTGGCTGTATCTTAGATTTGATTAAATACTGTTCAGTGTCCAGACATGCAGCAAGACAAGTTAACATGAATTATTACTAGAAGAAACAGTTTAGATCGGCAGTGGACCACAGGGCTCCACGTATTCTGGAATTAATGAGTCAGTGATTATAAAAGAACAATATTTAACACATCAAAAGAAATAAAGGAGATTTCTGTAGAAAACCTAAAATTCTGAAATTATCACATATTTTAAAATCAAATAGAAAATCTAGAAATGAAAATACAAAACTCAAGTCTGTTTTGGATGGTTTTTTCCCAGCATATAAAACATAATTGAGACCAGCTTGGGCAACATGGGGAAATCTCATCTCAACAAAAAATAGAAAATTAGCCAAGCATGATGCCTTGCACTTGTGGTCCCAGCTACTTGGGAGGCTGAGGTGGGAGGATCGCTCAAGCCCGGGAGGTCAAGACTGCAATGAGCTGTGATTATGTCACTGCACTTCAGCCTGAGTGACAGAACGAGACCTTATCTCAAAAAAAAAAAAAAAAAAAGGAAAATAGTAATTGAGAGAATTAGTAGTAATTGAGATAATTAGTGATCTGAACGATGACTCAAAAGAGGCTCTAGAATAAAGCATGAAAAAGGCAGTGCAGTAGAGTGTAGGAGACATAGTTAAAAGGTCTGTTGTGTCTTATTAAAGTCTCAAAGAAGAGGGACATTGGGGTATCAACTGTATTTAATGATACTGGCTGAGGATTTTCCAAAAGTGATAAAATCAGACTTTAGAATTAAGAAGCCTAATGAATACCAAGCAGGATTGAGAAAAAGAACCTACCCTTAGGCATGTCATAGTGAACCTGTAGAAATAAAGACAAAGTCTCAAAAGCAACCAGGAGAAAACATTTCAGCTTCCAAGGAGCAAAAATATCTGACCTTTGACTTTTAGTTATAGCAATTGTAGAAGCCAGAAATATCTTCAATATGCTGAAATAAAACAACTGCCAACATAGAATTTTATTTGTTGTGAAAATATTCTATAATTTCGAAGTAAAGGTGAAATAGATACTATCATACAAAACAAAATAATAACAGAATTTACCCACAAATATGTGCTAAAGGAAATGCTAAAGAAGTTTTTGGGCAGATGGAAAAAGAACTCAGATGAAAGGCTGGAGCTTCAGGAAGGATGAAGAACAATAAAGAGTTAATGTGCTGTCTATCTTGATAAACTCTGTTATACAGAACAATAGTAATATCTTGTTGGGTTTAAATGACAATAACGTATAAACCAGAAGGGAAGAAGGAAGACACAGAATAATTAAATGTTGTAAATTGTTCCTAGTTTCTTTCATTATCCAGGAAAAGGTAAAAGAATCAGCTAACACTAGACTTCAATATATAAAAAATGCACGAGTACACAAATATTGTACTCTAGTTCATAGTTGTTTCTCACAAGGGTGTAGGGTTAGCAGTTCTGAAACCACCTCATGTGTATACTTGGATTGAACAAGTAAACATTGTAGATATTGAGATCCAGACTTGCAATGTCAGAGAAAGAAATAAGGAAAGGAAGAAAACTAGTATGAACCTTTGGTGTTCAGTTAGAATCAGAGATGTCAATATGAACTCAAAGTTTTATATATGTATATACATGTATAGATTGATTCAAAATAAACATGCATGCATTTGTATGTCTTGGGTTACACACATACATTTCCTAGCTCAGTCCACTAGGGGGGACCTTGAAGCATTCACACCCGAGTAACATGAGCATCCCTAGTGCCAGACCCTGATTTTTTATTTTATTTTATTTTATTTTATTTTGTTTTACTTTAAGTTCTGGGATACATGTGCAGAACGTGCAGGTTTGTTACATAGGTATACATGTGCCGTGGTAGTTTGCTGCACCTATCAACCCGTCATCTAGGTTTTAAGCCCTGCATGCATTAGGTATTTGTCCTAACACTCTTCCCTCCCCTTGTCCCCATCCCCGACAGGCCCCACGTGTGAT
>NW_016818301.1:1913727-1931865 GCF_001698545.2 Rhinopithecus bieti
CTATGGTTTTTATGGATTTAGGTTTTACATTTAAGTCTTTAATCCATCTTGAGTTAATTTTTATGTAAGGTGTAAGGAAGGGGTCCAGTTTCTGTTTTCTACATATGGCTAGCCGGTTTTCCCAGCACCGTTTATTAAATAGGGAATCCTTTCCCTATTGCTTATTTCTGTCAAGTTTGTCGAAGATCAGATGGCTATAGATGTGTGGTGTTATTTCTGAGGCCTCTGTTCCGTTCCATTGGTCTATGTATCTGTTTTGGTACCAGTACCATGCTGTTTTGGTTACTGTAGCCTTGTAGTATAGTTTGAAGTCAGGTAGCATGATGCCTCCAGCTTTGTTCTTTTTGCTTGGGATTCTCTTGGCTATACAGGCTCTTAAAAAAAAAGTTCCATATGAAATTTAAAATAGTTTTTTCTAATTCTGTGAAGAAAGTCAGTGGTAGCTTGCAGACCCTGATTTTTAAATACTGTTATTCAGTACAAGAAAGCAGAGCTCCTTGAAATAATTGTTGATTCCAGGGCTAGAGCAGGGAAAATGCAAGATCAGTCTATAACATCTTGTGGTGCCAGAAAGTAAAGATATGCACAAAAAAGTAAGAGGAAATGTCCAAAGGATACAGGAACCAACCTGAAAGGGTTATCAATGGCCCAAATTAGAACAATTATAGTAACAAAATGATAATATTGGATTAAACCTGTAGAAAAAAATAAATGTGCCTGAGTCCATACTGAAATGAATGAATGAATGTGTAGAGACTGAACAGCTCTCCCTAACAGAAGAATTCCAATTAAGAATTTTGGAGGATTGTAGGAATAAAATATTACCTTAATCAAATACTACAGTAATAATTGCAGGCAAAATCTATCATCGGGTGCTAAAATTAGTGGACAAAAGTTTGATGAGAAACAGGGTATTTGCATAGTCTCAGAGTATCTCCTTATATTTCTTAATTACAAAAGGAAAAATAGTAACTTTACTGTAGAGAAACCCAGAAGATATCTTAACCAAGAAATCAAGATTACCATCGCCAGTAATAAGACATTGTCATTATAGACTCTGTAATAGGATGCACTGAGGAGGTCACAATGTCACTTAGCTGTTATTGTTTGCAAATGCATAACCTCAATCCAATCATGAGAAAACATCAGACAAACCCAGTTGAAGGAAATAAAGTAAAATACCTGACCATTACTATTCAAAATTGTCAAAGCCATTAAAAAAAAGAAGAAATTGAGGATTGTAAGAGTAAAGAAACATGACAGCTACTTGCACTGTGGGATACTGGGCCAGAAAAAGGACTTTAGTGAAAATACTGATGAAATTTGAATAATATGTGTAGGTTACTAGTTAATAGTATCGTATCATTGTTAATTTCCTGGTTTTGGTCATTGTACTATGATTATATAAGATTCTAATATTAGGAGTAGCTGAGTGAAAGCCATTCTGTACTATTTTGCAACTTTTTTGTAAATTTAAAACTATTTCAGGCAAGGCGCAGTGACTCAGCACTTTGGGAGGCTGGGGCGGGTGGATAGCTTGAGCTCAGGGGTTCAAGATCAGCCTGGACAACATGGTAAAATTTCATCTCTACCAAAAATACAGTAATAAAAAAAAAATTAGCAGGGCGTGGTAGTGTGCATCTGTGATCCCAGCTACTTGGGAGGCTGAAATGGGAGGATCTCTTGAGCCTGGGAGGCAGAGGTTGCACTGAGCTGTGATGGTGCCATTGTACTCCAGCCTGAACAACAGAGTGAGACCCTGTCTCAAAAAATAAAAAATAAAACTATTTCAAAAGAGAAAGTAAGTGGTTAAACAAATTGTGGTATATTCATACAATGGAATGCTGTCTAGCAATAGAAAGGATGAACTGTTTATACACACAGCAGAATGGATGAGTCTCAGAATAATTATGCTGAGTGAAAGACCTCATAAGAAAGTGCATATTGTATGATTCCATTTATATGAAATTTTAGAAAATGTAATCTAGCTGAGAGCAGTGGCTCACGCCTGTAATCCCAGCACTTTGGGAGGCTGAGGCAGGTGGATCACGTGAGGTCAGGAGTTCAAGACCAGCCTGACCAACATAGAGAAACCCCGTCTCTACTAAAAATACAAAAAAATTAGCTGAGGTGGTGGCGCATGCCTGTAATCCCAGCTACTCGGGAGGCTGAGGCAGGAGAATCACTTGAACCTGGGAGGCGGAGGTTGCAGTGAGTCAAGATCGCGCCATTGCACTCCAGCCTGGGCAAAAAGAGCGAAACTCTGTCTCAAAAAAAAAAAAAAGAAAATGTAATCTATAGTGACAGAAAACAAATCAGTAGTTGCCTGGTCATAGAGACAAGGTCACAGGCAGAGAGGAGTGGGAGGGAGGGATACAAACGGGCACCAGGATACTTTTGGGAGTAATAGATATGTTCACTATCTTAATTCTAGTGATGATTTCATGAGTGTATATGTGTCAGAACTTAAAGTTATGCACTTTAAGTGTGTGCATTTTATAGTATGTCAACTATACTAAAATAAAGTTGTTTTTATTTTTAATGCATAATACAATTTTTAGGACATCCATTAAAGTTCTAGACCGGGCATGGTTGGCTCACGCCTGTAATCCTAGCACTTGGGGAGGCCAAGATGAGAGAATCGCTTGAGTCCAGAAATTTGAGACTAGCCTGGTCAACATAGCGGGACCCCATCTCTTCAAAAAAAATATAAAAATTAGCCAGACATAGTGGTGCATGCCTGTAGTCCCAGCTACTTGGGAAGTTGAGGTGGGAGGAATGCTTGAGCCCAGGAGTTAAAGGCTACAGTGAACTATGACTGTGCCATTGCACTCCAGCCAGGTGACAGAGCAATACCCTGTCTGTTAAAAATATATATAATATATATAATATGTACAATATAAAATATATATATATAAGCCTATATTATTTCCAGACTAACGGAGGGGAGACAATGAAATAGTCAAATATTCTAAAAGAAGGCATAAAGAAGAAAAAAAGGAACATAGAACATGTAGAACAAATAGTAAATTCATCATAAAATTCAAGAAATAAATCAGTACTGACATTACTGATATAATATACTAAATTTATATAAAATTTATATGAATATATACTAAATATTCCAGTTAAAGAGATATACAGGATTTAATGGAAGAAGAAAATGTATGTGCTATGTAAAAGAGAAACAACTACAATGTAAAGATGCGGAAAGATTGTAAACAAGATGAAAATAGATACATCCCATATTATCCAAAGTACAATATTTAAGGGTTTGCAGTAAGGGATAAAACTATTAGATAATGCTAACTTTTAGGTTAGAGGAATGCAGCGTTGTACTTGGAAGGGAAACTTGGGGTTTAGACAATATTAAGGTTGTTTACACAAGTGTTTGTCTTATGAAAATTTGTTACGTTCCATGTTTGATTTTTATACACTTTTCCCATATGAGTATTCTATTTCACAATTTATTTTAATTTTAACTTTTTTAATTTTTTTTGAGACGGAGTCTCTCTCTGCCCTCAGGCTGGAGTGCAGTGGCGTGATCTCAGCTCACTGCAACCTCCGTCTCCCAAGTTCAAGCAGTTCTCCTGCCTCAGCCTCCCAAGTAGCTGGGACTACAGGCGTGCACCACTATGCCCGGCTAATTTTGTATTTTAGTAGAGACAGGGTTTTCCATATTGGCCAGGCTGTTCTCAAACTCCTGACCTCAGATGATGCACCTGCCTCGGCCTCCCAACGTGCTGGGTTTACAGGTGTGAGCCACTGCACCCAGCCTTAATTTTAAAATAATAGAGACAGTGTTTTGATATGTTGACCAGGCTGATTTCAAACTCCTGATGCTTCTGCTTCAGCTTCCCAGAGTGTTGGGGTTACAGGCATAAGCCACTGTGCTACAAATTTTTTTTTAGGTAAAAAACCAAACAGCAACTAACACATGGCCCAAACAATCAGTAATTTGGGAGCAATTGGTTTGCCTTATAGAAAAGTAAATCTTTTAGAAAAGTATGCCTCACAACATACAGAAAAAGACACTTGTAACTGTATTGAAGACCTAAATAGAAGGGAAAGCAAAATTTAACTGTTAAGAGAAAATACAGGAAAAAATTTCTGTGCTCTTACGATACAAGATAATTTTTTTTTTTCGAGATGGAGTCTTGCTCTGTCACCCATGCTGGAGTGCAGTGGCACGATCTCGGCTCACTGCAAGCTCTACTCCTGGGTTCACACCATTCTCCTGTCTCAGCCTCCCAAGTAGCTGGGACTATAGGTGCCCGCCACCACGCCCGGCTAATTTTTTGTATTTTTAGTGGAGACGGGGTTTCACCGTGTTAGCCAAGATGGTCTCGATCTCCTGACCTCGTGATCCACCTGCCTCAGCCTCCCAAAGTACTGAGCTTACAGGCGTGAGCCACTGGACCCAGCAAAAAAATTAAAACTGATAATAGTAAGTAATGTAATCATATGAGGAAATGGAAAGTCACTGTTGTTTGAAGTATAAACTGGTGCAGCCTTTTTGGAAAATAATCACAATATCTCAAAAAATTAAAAATGAAGATTGAAAATACCTCTAACATTTTCACTTCTATGCATATAAACTAGAGGAATTTCTCAAGGAGATTGGGTAAGAATGTTTGTTGTATTATTTGTAACAGTGGAAAAAGTATACAGTAAATCTGTTCAAGACTAGGTAAACTAATGTAGTATCCGCAAAATGGATAACAGTGAAACTATAATATATTGTTTTCTTTTTCAGGCTATTCACATGGATTATTTTGGTTGTAGGTTAAATATGTTATGTATTATAACCCTCTCCATCTGTGTAGGAACAGATTTGCTAGTTTATGTTTGTAGAGTTTTCCCTTAAGTGATCATTATTACTGATATTTCCCTAAATTCAAGATTTTTTTCCTTAAACATTGACTTCTCTTAATCTATTCAGGGAAAATAGTAGTATTCAAAAATTTATTTTGCTTCTTCATTATTTATGCTTTTTTGTAGGACTAATGTTTCAAGCCAGACTCCCTCTGCCAAAAGAAGTTTGGGATTTCTTCCTCAGCCGGCTCCTCTTTCTGTTAAAAAACTGAGGTGTAACCAGGATTACACTGGCTGGAATAAACCAAGAGTGCCCCTTTCCTCTCACCAACAGCAGCAACTGCAGGGGTAGGTTAATTCTTTCATTTTACTTTCTTTTTTATAAATGATTCAATAGAAGTGTGCTTTGGTGTAAAACATAATTAAAGGAGTCACATTAAAGTTCTAAAATATTTAGAAATTAGATCACTTATTAAAGATTTGTTACATCCATAAGTAATGTTAACTTCATTTTCTGTTCGCCAAACAGTTTTAGAACTTTGGAATATATATAATATTCATTTTAAAGCAGAAAATGTGTATTTTCCAACCCGTTACACTTCATTCTGTGGCTGAGATACTTTCAACATTTTTTATATATTTTCCCTAGTTTCTTCATGGTTATATATTTATTAAACACAAAAAGGAGATCATAGTATAATAACTGTAGTAATTATAGTAGCTATCTTTTTAATTTTTTTTTTAAATAGAAATGGGACCTCACTATGTTGCAGGTTGGTAGAATTCCTGGCCTCAAGCAATCCTCTCTCCTCAGCCTCCCAAAGTGCTGGGATAACAAGCATGAGCCACTGTGCCTGGCCAGTAGCTCTGTTACCTAAAGTATTTATTGTGTGCCAGATACTGTCTGCTAAGTGTTTAAATTGATTTTTTTTTCTTTTAAATCTTCACAACAAGTCTTTGAGATAGATATATTAAAAATCTGGTTTTATGAATAAAGTAAGACTTAGCAAAGTTAATTAATTTGCTCAAAGTGATATAGTCAGTAGTACAGCAGTAGTAAATCCGGGCAGTTGTGCTCCAATTGTGTTCTTAGTCACTATGCTATATTGCTTCTCTGTTATCTTTTTCACTGCACATTAATCTTGGCACCCTTGTATATTAACACAGAACTTGCAACCACGTAAGTGTGCATTTAGGTTTCTCTTTTTTCCAAATATAATTCAAGCTAGAATGAACATTGTTATACATATATGTATGTTTTTAATGTTTGTTGGAACTTTTCTATAGGATAAAATATTGGAAGTAAAATTGTTAAGGATTAAGACTACGGAAGGCAGTTTGAAATTTTTAATTATTTTTACCAGACTGTTCTCTCATAACCTATCAACTTATTTGTTTTTAATCTCACTCAAAGTACTGCTTTTATACCAGCTTTAAACTTACAACATTACTTGAATGAGTGGTATATGCCAAGTGGCTTATTCATAGTAGTTTATATGCTTCATATATTTGCAGAAAACATCATAAAATTTGCAGTGAAAACAATTCACTCTCCTTTCTGCTTACCTGTTGCTTTCTCTAATCTTCATCTTTTCTACTCTTTCTTCTATGATGTTTGCTTTCCAGTCAAATGCTTAATTTCCTTTGTCCTTCATTCTAATTGTTCTACCTCAGTTATCTTGCTGCCTCCTAACCAGACAACATTTTATATTGGTCTTATCTATCCCATTTCATAACCATTCTTCATCTGGGTCTTTGTCTCTGTCTACCCTGATCTTACTTGTTTCATTTTCTTGTTGCCTTCTCTTGTATATTTTTTAGTTTACTTGTGGTTTCTGTTATTCACCTCCTTCAGACTCTTTTCAGAGCCTTGTGAGTTGCCACCCTTGGTGCTCTAGACTCCTCCAGTGTTTCTTTCATTTCTGTATAGTACCTATACCCATCTCTAGAAAAAACATTGTTGAGCAAAACTCTGTCTCAAAAAGAAAAAAAAAAAAAGATTCAAACTAAGGATCACAATGGACAAGCAAGAATAAATGAAATGGCAAATACTTGAACTCAGAAAAGATGGAGAAGAAAAGGTATATTGAAAATGAAGTTTTAAATTGAAGATACCGAAGTGAAAATAATTTCAAATGAAAATAGGCTTTAAAAAGGAAAGTCGGAAAAGAAAAAAAAAAAAGAAGAAGTATAAAAAACCAGAAAGGGCCGGGCACGGTGGCTCATCCCTGTAATCCCAGCACTTTGGGAGGTGGGTGGATCGCCTGAGGTCAGGAGTTCGAGACCAACCTGACCAGTATGGTGAAACTCCGTCTCTACTAAAAATACAAAAATTAGCCAGACATGGTGGTGTGTGTCCATAATCCCAGCTACTCAGGAGGCTGAGGCAGGAGGATTTCTTGAACACAGGAGGTGGAGGTTGCAGTGAGCTGAGATCGCGCCACTGCACTCCAGCCTGAGTGACAGAGTGACACTCCATCTCAAAAAAAAAAAGCCGGAAAGAAAGTAGTTGAATTAGAAAAAGGCAAAGAATACACCCATATTACATATAATTAGTGTCCCAGAAGAAGAAGATCAAAGCATTGAGACAGAAGTAGTGTTAAAAAACTATAATCCTGCTGGCATGGTGACTCATGCCTGTTATACCATCACTTTGGGAGGCAGAGGTGAGTAGATCTCTTTTTTTTTTTTTTTTTTTTTTTTTTTTTTTGGAGGCAGAGTCTCGCTCTGCCGCCCAGGCTGGAGTGCAGTGGCCAGATCTCAGCTCACTGCAAGCTCCGCCTCCCGGGTTCACGCCATTCTCCTGCCTCAGCCTCCCGAGTAGCTGGGACTACAGGCGCCCGCCACCTCGCCCGGCTAGTTTTGTATTTTAGTAGAGACGGGGTTTCACCGTGTTAGCCAGGATGGTCTCGATCTCCTGACCTCGTGATCCGCCCGTCTCGGCCTCCCAAAGTGCTGGGATTACAGGCTTGAGCCACCGCGCCCGGCCGTGAGTAGATCTCTTGAGCCCAGGAATTCGAGACCAATCTGGGCAACATAGTGAAACCCCATCTCTACAAAAAGTACAAAAATTAGCTGGGCTTGGTGGCGTGCACCTATGGTCCCAGATACTCAGGGGACTGGGGCAGGAGGATTGCTTGAGCCCAGGAGGTCAAGGCTGCAGTGAGCCATGATAGTCCACTGCACTTCAGCCTGGGAGACAGAGAACGAGACCTTGTCTAAAAAAAAAACAACAAAAAAACTATAATCCAAGAAAACTTCACTGAAATAAAAGTCTTGAATCTATATATTGAAAGAGTTTTCCAGGTATCCGGAAAATTGACCTAGAATATTCAAGACAAATCTTAGTAGAACTATTAGACTTTAAAGACAAGGAAGATCCTCAGTTCCTTAATCAAAAAGATGAAATAATTTACAAGGGCAACAGAAATAGACTGGCATCAGACTTCTCAAAATCATCATGTAGAGCAGGATAACATTAACATCATTTTCAAGAAACTCGATGAAAGGAGGCGTGAAACAAATATTTCATGCCAAGCCAAGATGTCAAATATGCAAGCTAGAGAAAAAAAGTTTGAAGTATAAGAACTTGGAGTACTATACACACATTTGCTCTTCCTGAGGACTGTACAGAAAATGAGCTTCATGCATCCAAGAGTAACTGGAGAAACATTGACAAAAGCATAAATGATGAACATTTCATGTATTCAGTTATAGAACTAAGACAAACAATGGTGAGAATACATATAAAAGAATGGTATATAAACATTATGTCAGCTGGGCATGATGGCTAACACCTGTAATCCCAGCACTTTGGGAGTCTGAGGCAGGCAGATCACTTGAGCTCAGGAGTTCGAGACCAGCCTGGGAAACACAGAAAAACCACGTCTCTACAAAAAATACAAAAAAAAATTTAGCTGAGTATGGTTGTGCACACTTGTAGTTCCATCTGCTTGGGAGGCTGAGGTGGGAGGATTGCTTGAGCCTGGGAGGTCGAGGCCACAGCGAACTGTGGTCACACCACTGCACTTTAGCTTGAGTGACAAAGTGAGACACTATTTCCCCCCAAATTTTTTTTTTCTGATAAAGTAGTAAGATTGCAACTAAAAGAAAATGGGCAGAGAGAGAAGGAAGAAAGTAGAATAATGTAGTTGACTGTTTCATAAAGTAATAGGTGTGAGTCAAAGGATACCATTTAAAATGAATGGGCTGAGTGCAATGGCTCACGCCTGTAATCCCAACACTTTGGGAAGCCAAGTTGGAAGGATCACTTGAGCTTGATAGTTCAAGACCAGCCTGGGCAACATAGTAAGACCCTGTCTCTACAAAAATAAATAAATAAATAAATAAATAAAATGGGCAGGCTAGGCCAGGCACAGTGGCCCACATGTGTAATCCTAGCGCTTTGGGAGGCCGAAATGGGGGGTCACTTGAGGCTAGGAATTCAAGACCAGCCTGGGCCACATAGCAAGACCCTTTCTCTACAAATACTAAAATAAAATAAAAAATTATCCCAACGTGGTGGTACATGTCTTTAATCCCAGCTACCGGGGAGACTGAGGCTGGAGGATCGCTTGAGCCAAGGAGTTTACAGTTACAGTGAGCTATGATCGTACCACTGCACTCCAGCCTAAGTGACAGAGCAAGACCTTGTCTCTAACATAAAATAATAAAATGGGCAGGCTAGATGGTTTTAAAAATTTATGATAAAGGGGTTAACAGCAATATAAAAATAGTCTAAAACTGTCTCGCAAAGCAAAACTGAACTCTGTGCTGCATACTAGAAATATACGTAGAACAGTAATTCAAAAAGTATTATAATAGAGGGAAGGAGAGATTATTTAATGAAAACAATTAAGAAATCAGAGGCTGCAGTCCTGATACCCAATAAAGTAGAACTTAGGTCAGAAATTTGTATGTTAGGCCAGAAACCTATATATTTCTTCTTCCAGGTCTGTCAGTTTTTACTTTATGTATTTTATAGCTTTGTTTTTGGCACATACACATTTAGGATTATATTAATTACATCTTAATGAATTGACTTCTCTATTGTTATGAAACGCCCCTTTTATCCCTGATAATATTTTCTGAAGTCTACTGTGTCTTATATGAATAGTGACTCCACATTTTTATGATTAGATCATCCAGTCTAAATTGATAGTTGAAGTATTTAGACCATTAACATTTTTCACAATTATGGATAAGGCTGAATTTAAGTCCACCATCTTGCTAATTGTTTTCTATTTGTTCCATCTGTCCTTGGTTACTTGTTTCTCTTTTCTTTCTTTCCTTTGTGTTCATTTTATCTCCATTATTGCCTCCTACCCCACACCATTTATATTATTATCATACATTTTACTTCTTTTTCTTCTTCTTTTTTTTTTTTTTTTTTGAGATGGAGTTTTGCTCTTGTTGCCCAGGCTGGAGTGCAATGGCGTGATCTCAGCTCACTGCAGCCTCTGCCTCCCAGGTTCAAGCAATTCTCCTGCCTCAGCCTCCAGAGTAGCTGGGATTATAGGCATGCGCTACCATGCCTGGCTGATTTTGTATTTTTAGTAGAGTTAGTAGAGACGGGGTTTCTCCATATTGGTCAAACTGGTCTCGAAGTCCGGACCTCAAGTGATCTGCCCGCCTTGGCCTCCCAGAGTGTTGGGATTACAGGCATGAGCCACCGTGCCCAGCCCATTTTACTTCTATGTATGTTACACATCCCACAATACGTAGTTATGTCTTTTTTACAGCCTTACTAATTCATGTACCATGTAGTTACCTATTTAAAGTGTATTATTTGGTGTTATTTTTTTACTTTAAACAGTCCAGTAGTATTTAAAGAAATTAAAACATGAGACAGAAATGTATTTTGTATTTTCCCACATGATTTCCCATTTTAAGTGCTCTTTATTCTTTTGTGCAGATCTGAGTTTCTATCTGGTATCATTTTTCCTTCTGCATGAAGAATGTCGTTTTAACATTTCTTACAGTGCATGTCTCCTGGCAGCAAGTATTCTCAGATTTTGTTTGTCAGAAAAGGATTTAGCTTTTAATTTTTTAAAAGATTATTTCCGGCCGGCGCGGTGGTCCAAGCCTGTAATCCAGCCACTGGAGCCAGAACGGGTGGAATTCCGAGGTCCCAGGAGATTCGAGACCCCATCCTGGCTAACAACGGTGAAACCTGTCTCTGACTAAAAAATACAAAAAACTAGCCGGGCGGAGATGGCGGGCGCCGGTACCAGCTTACTGGGGAGGCCTTGAGGCCCAGGAAAGGCGTGGACCGGGAGGCGGGAGCTTGCCAGTGAGCCTGAAGATCTGGCCACTGCCACTCCAACCTGGCAACAGAGCGAGACCACCCGTCTCAAAAAAAAAAAAAAAAAAAAAAGATATTTCCATTGGATCTAGAAATCTAGCTTATATAGAACTCTAACTTGATAGTGTGTTTCTTTCAGTATTTTAAAGATATCTTTTCTTTGTCTTCTGTTTTGTATAATTTCTGACTAGAAGCCTATGGTCTTAATCTTGTTTTAGTCTTAACTTTACAATTATGTACTTTGTTTCCCTAGTTCTTGCATATTCAAAATGTTTTCTCTAGCTTGGATACTTGAAAAATAGTTCGGACCCAAAATCCTTGGGTCATGCTTTCTTTCCTTGGGTTTCTTATAATGCTACTTTACTGTTACCTTGCTTTGTATTTGCTTTTCAGAAATAAGATGCCAGTCTAATTCTTCTGCACTTGTAAGTGATTTAATCTTTTTCCCTGAAGATGCTGACAGTTTTTTTCTGACTGCTTTTCAAGATTTTCTCTTTGTTGCTAATTTTTGGCAGTTTTATTTTGATGGGCTTCATTTTGAATCGTGTTTATCTCACTTGGGATTTGTTGAGCTTCTTGGATCTGTGGGTTTTTATCAGATTTTGAACGTTTTTATCAATTTTTTTCAGATTTTTTTTCTGACTCTTCTCTCCTCTGGATTCCAATTATATTTGATATAAATATAATCGTATTTGATATCATCCCACAGGTTAGTGGGAATCTGTTCTGTTGCTGTGTCTTCAGGTTCACTGATATTTCCTTCTACAGTGTCTAATATGCTATTAATCCCATCAAGTGAAATTTTCATTTTAAATATTGCGGTTTTCATCTCTAGAAGTTTAATTTGAGTCATTAAAAAATCTTCCACTTTTCTCATTATGTTTATGATTTCCTTTCCATTCTTGATCATGTAGAGCATATTTTAAGTAGTTGTTTTAATATCCTTGTCTGCAGTGGTTTTGATTGTTTTGAAACTCCAGTTTAAGTTCTTCTTTTTCATTTCTGTTTTTTTTTCTTCTTTCTCAGCTATGTGATCTGCTTAAGTTCTTTTTGAATACAGAGTATCCTTTACTCTAAGGCTAATTTGCTTCCTTTCCTAAAGCATAGTTCGTTTGAGGTCTCTGTTAACACTGTGAATTCATCTAGGTCTCGCTACTCTGACTGGTGGAAATTCAAACTGGTGGAATTTTAGTCCCTGCATGAGTTCTGGGAGTTGTTTGGCCAATAGCTCCACAGTAAACATTCTTTTCCTTGAAGTTGTTCTTGATTAGTGTCAAGAAGACTGAGTTTCACTCTGCATACACAGGTTGGTATTCAGCCAAATATTCAAGCAGACTGCTATGCAGATTTCTGGAGCTTTTCCTTTGCTCAGTTCCCTCCTCTCAAATACTTGGTCCCAGAAATCTCAGCAACCTCAGCTTTTCAAACTCGTTTCTCTCAGCTCAACTTGGTAAGATTTCTGGGCTCTGTTTGTGTGCTCCCTGAATTGCAGTTCACAAATTGCCTCCAGACAGAAAATCTGGGTAATAGTAGGGCTCACATCATTTATTTTCCTTCTCTTAAGGATCACTGTTTTGTGTTGCCTTTTGTCTGGTATCTGCAAATAGCTATTTTCTCTCTTTTGTCCAGTTTTTTCATTGTTTATAGTAGGAAGGTAATACCAGACTCTCATACTTCCTCATAGGCAGAAGCAAAAACAGTAGTTCTCTCAGGTACTCAAAATTGACATCACCCATGGGCAACACAGGAATATCATGTATTCCTGGATGTGTTGCCCTTAGGATACAGTACCCACTAGACATGTGGTTCACACCTGTAATCTCAGCACTTTGGGAGGTCAAGGCAGGCAGATTGCTTGAGCCTAGGAGTTCAAAACCAGCCTGGGTAACATGATGAAATTCTGTCTCTACAAAAAAATAGCAAATTAGCCTGGCATGATGGTGCGCATTTGTAGTCTCAGCTACTCAGGAAACTGAGGTGGGAGGATCATCTCAGTCCAGGAAGGTCGAGGCTGCAGGGACCCAAGATTGTGCCACTATGCTCCAGCCTGGGCAACAGAATGAGACCCTCTCAAAAAAAAAAAAAAAAGGATTGGATGTGAGGGCGATGTGGCTGTGACCTCTGTCACCCCATTGTCCACCAGGGTTGATTTGGCTGATCTGACTGGCTCGGCGGGTATCCCTTTCCTCCCTCACCACCCCATGTGCATCCATCCCAAACCTGCTTGCTCAGTCAAAGAGGATGACCATCCCCAATAGAGGAGGACTGGTCTTCAGTCAAGGGTATACAAGTAGCTGCACTCCCCTGCTAGAACCTCCAAACAAGCTCTCAAAAAAAAAAAAAAAGGATGACATGGTATCACTGTTTGCTTGTGTGCTCTTCCAGTTTGGGCTGAATCTCATCATGAGGAAACAGCAAACCCAGTATGAGGGACGTTCTATTAAAGATAAGGCTAGGTCAGGTGAGGTATCCCATGCCTGTAATCCCAGCACTCTGGGAGGCCAAGGCAGGTGAATCACTTGATGTCAGGAGTTCGAGACCAGCCTGGTCAACATGGGGAAACACTCTCTCTATTAAAAATACAAGCTGGACATGGTGGCTCATGCCTGTAATCCCAACACTTTGGGAGGCAAAGGCGGGCGGATCACTTGAGGTCAGGAGTTCAAGACAAACCTGGTCAACATAAGGAAACCTCTACCAAAAATACAAAATATTAGCCAGACCTGGTGGTGCATGCCTGTAATCCCAGCTACTCGGGAGGCTCAGGCAGGAGAATTGCTTGAACCTGGAAGACGGAAGTTACAGTAAGTCAAGATCACACCCCTGCACTCCAGCCTGGGTGACGGAGCAAGACTCCGTCTCAAAAAAAATAAATGAACACAAAAATTAGCTGGGTGTGGTGGCACATGCCTGTCACCCTAGTTATTTGGGAGGCTTAGGCAAGAGACTTGCTTGAACCCAGGAGTTAGAGGTTGCAGTGAACTGAGATCATGCCACTGGACTCCAGCCTGGGCAACAGAGCAAGACTCTTGTCTCAAAAAAAAAAAAAAAAACAGGCTGGGTGCAGTGGCTCATGCCTGTAATCCCAGCATTTTGGGAGGCCAAGGAAGGAGGATTGCTTGAGCCCTGCAGTTCAATACCAGCCTAGGCAACATAGTGAGATCCGTGTCTACAAAAATTAAAAAATTACCCAGGCATAGTGGTACACACTTGTAGTGGGGAAGCTGAGGTAGGAGGATTGCTCCAGCCTGGGAGGTTGAGGCTGCAGTAAGCCGTGATCACACCACCGCACTCCAGCCAGGACAACAGAGCAAGACCCTGTCTCAAAAACAAAAATAAAACAACCCAGGGGTAGGGAGAACTGTGTTCTTCAAAAATGTCAGTGTCATGTAAGAGAAAGCTGAGGACTTACTCCAGATTAAAGAAAACTAAAGAGACATGAAAACATCATGTGATCCTGGACTGAATCTTGTACGTAAGTGAGGGAAAAAAAGCCATAAAGAACCTTAGATCAATTGACAAAATTGAATTAAGGAATGTATATTAGATAGAATATTGTATCAGTGTTAAATTTACTGATGCTGTACAGTTAAATTAACTGTACTCTGGTTATTTATAAGAATGGTCGTATGAAATACACACTAAAGTATTTGGAACTAAAGGGGTTTAATAAATGCAACTTACTCAAATGGTTTCAGAAAAATATATAGAGAGAGGGATATTAAGTGATGAAGTGCATGTTACAGAAGTATGATAGTTGGTGAATATGGGTAAAGATTTTTGCATCTTTTCTGGAAGTCTACATTTATTTCTAAATAAAAAGTGTTTGTTTGTTTCTTAAAAAACGTAGTCTCACTGTGTTGCCCAGGCTTTAGGGCAGTGGCGTGATCTCGGCTCACTGCACCCTCTGCCTCCTGGGTTCAAGCGATTTTCCTGCCTCAGCCTCCCAAGTAGCTGGGACTACAGGCACGTGCCTCCACGCCCAGCTAATTTTTTGTATTGTTAGTAGAGACGGGGTTTCACCATGTTAGCCAGGATGGTATCCATCTCCTGACCTTGTGATCCACCTGCCTCGGCCTCCCGAAGTTCTGGGATTATAGGCATCAGCCATTGTGCCCAACATAAAAAGGTTTTAAAATATGTTTGTACTTAGGAAAACGGTTTGGCAGTACCTAAACACATATATTCTATGACCCAGTAGTTCCTTTTCTGAGCATTCATTTTCAGAGAAATGAATAAGTTATATTTAAGTGAAAAAAATAAATTATAAGTAAGAATGAATAGCACTTTAGGTAAGCCCCCAGTCATGTCATGTTTAGCATTCATTTTGAAAATGTGTACTTTTCCATTAGATCAAACTAAGTATTTATTTATTTATTTATTTATTTATTTATTTATTTATTTTGAGACAGAGTCTCACTCTGTTGCTGAGGCTGGAGTGCAATGGTACAATCTCGGCTCAATGCAACCTCCGCCTCCTGGGTTCAAGTGATTCTCCTGCCTCAGCCTCCAAGTAGCTGCGATTACAGGCGCATACCACCACGCCTGGCTAATTTTTGTGTTTTTAGTAGAAACAGTGTTCCACTATATTGCCCAGGCTGGTCTCAAACTCCTGACCTCAAGTGATCTGCCTGCCGCAGCCTCCCAAAGCGCTTGGATTACAGGCATGAGCCACCACGCCTGGCCTATTATTTTAATGTCATAATGCAGTGGTTCTCAAAGTACAGTCCCCAGACCAGCAGCATCAACATGATCTAGTAACTTGTCAGAAATGGACATTTTTGTGCCTTCTTTTTTTGGGCACATTTGTATCCAAACCTACTGCATCAGAAACCTCGGGGTTAGGGTCCAGTAATATGTAGTTTAACAAGCCCTCCAGATGATTCTGAAACATGTTAAAGTGGAGAACTCCTACTATACTGAACATACTTTAGGAATTCCTGTTGCCTTCTAAAGCACTATTTCTTTAATTTTCAGCTTCTCCAATTTGGGAAATACCTGCTATATGAATGCTATTCTACAATCTCTGTTTTCACTCCAGTCATTTGCAAATGACTTGCTTAAACAAGGTATCCCATGGAAGAAAATTCCACTCAATGCACTTATCAGGTAATCATTATGTACTGTACTTATTGAGTAACCTTTTACTTCATTGATTATAGAATAATGGAATTTTAGATACTCAAAAATTTTCTGTGCCGTTATTAGTAATTATTCTTTAAAATATCATGCCATGTCATGCTAACTTTGTGTTTTTTGTTTTACCAGACGCTTTGCACACTTGCTTGTTAAAAAAGATATCTGTAATTCAGAGACCAAAAAGGATTTACTCAAGAAGGTTAAAAATGCCATTTCAGCTACAGCAGAGAGATTCTCTGGTTATATGCAGAATGTGAGTATTAATTGTTTTAAAACGTTTCAGAGACCTGACATGGTGGCTCATGTCTGTAATCCCAGCACTTTGGGAGGCCTAGGTGGGCAGGTCACCTGAGGTGACTGAGGTCAGGAGTTTGAGACCAGCCTGGCCAACATGGCGAAACCCTGTCTCTACTAAAAATACAAAAATTAGCCAGTTGTGGTGGCATGCACCTGTAATCCCACCTACTCGGGAGGCTGAGGCAGGAGAATTACTTGAACCCGGGAGGCAGAGGTTGTTGTGAGCCAAGATCATACCATTGCACTACAGCCTGGGTGACAGAACAAGACTCCATCTCAAAAAATAAATAAATATTTATAAAAATAAATAAAATAGGCCGGGTGCAGTGGCTCATGCCTGTAATCCTAGCACTTGAGGAGGCCAAGGCGGGTGGATCACGAGGTCAGGAGTTCGAGACCAGCCTGGCCAACATGGTGAAACCTTGTCTCTACTAAAGATTAAAAAAAAAATTAGCCGGGCATGGTGGCACACGCCTGTAATCCCAGCTACTCAGGAGGCTGAGGCAAGAGAATCTCTTGAACCTGGGAGGCAGAGAGTTGCAGTGAGCTGAGATTGCACCATTGCACTCCAACCTGGGCTACAGGGCAAGACTCCGTCTCAAAAAAATAAAAATTAAAATTAAATAAATAACATTTCAGAAATCATGGAACTTGACATGATTTTAGTGTGTTTCTTGATTTTTCTTTTAAAACAAGATTTGTGTATGTGTGTTCATTATAGATTGAAAAACCTGAGGAGAGTCTGGGTGTGGTAGCTCATGCCTGTAATCCCAGCACTTTGGGAGGCTGGGGTGGGTGGATCACCTGAGGTCAGGAGTTCCAGACCAGCATGACTGACGAGGTGAAACCCCGTCTCTACTAAAAATACAAAAAAATTAGCTGTGCGTGACGTTACATGTCTATAATCCCAGCTACTTGGGAGGCTGATGCAGGATAATCGGTTGAACCCTGGAGGCGGAGGCTGCAGTGAGCCGAGATTGTGCCATTGTACTCCAGCCTGTGTGACAAGAGCAAAAATCCGTCTCAAAAAAAAAAAAAAAGAAGGAAAGAAGAAAAACCTAAAGAGTTGTAGTAAGACTAAATGTGACTCTTCTATGTATTGTACCATATTTTAATATATAGATTTGGTTTACCAGTGCAAGGACCTGGACTGTGTTCGCTGCAAAAATTACCTTTTTTAACAAAGTGAGGAGTTATTACTGATAAAATTATTAAGAATATATAATCTGTCGTTTGTTTTTATTCACCAAATATGTAGCCCCCCAAATTCTTATAAGAATAAACCCGACTTTGTTCACATATGTCACTGACTTCCAAGGGCTTTCGCTGTATAAATTATAATGTTAATAAGCTATTATTTTTTGTTTGTTTTGTTTTTTGTTGTTGGTTTTGTTCTCTTCTTTTGAGACGGAATCTTGCTCTGTCACCCAAACTGGAATATAATGATGCGATCTTGGCTCACTGTAACCTCCGCCTCCTGGGTTCAAGCGATTTTTCTGCCTCAGCCTCCCAAGTAGCTGGGATTATAGGGACCGCCGCCACACCTGCCTTATTTTTTTATTTTATTTTATTTATTTTATTTA
>NW_016818301.1:1932163-1936539 GCF_001698545.2 Rhinopithecus bieti
TTTTTTGTATTTTTTAGTAGAGACGGGGTTTCACCGGGTTAGCCAGGATGGTCTCGATCTCCTGACCTTGTGATCCGCCCGTCTCGGCCTCCCAAAGTGCTGGGATTACAGGCTTGAGCCACCACGCCCGGCCTATTTTTATATTTTTAATAAAGATGGCGTTTCACCATGTTGGCCAGGCTGGTCTCGAACTCCTGACCTCAAGTGATCCACCTGCCTCAGCCTTCCAGAGTGCTGGAATTATAGGTATGAGGCACGCCCAGCCTCAGTGAGCTATTATTGTGACTAGAAATGTTTTTTTCTGATTAAAGATATTGTTGTCTTATTAGGATGCTCATGAATTTTTAAGTCAGTGTTTGGACCAGTTGAAAGAAGATATGGAAAAATTAAATAAAACTTGGAAGACTGAACCTATTTCTGGAGAAGAAAATTCACCAGATATTTCAGCTACCAGAGTATACACTTGCCCTGTTATTACTAATTTGGAGTTTGAGGTTCAGCACTCCATCATTTGTAAAGCGTAAGTAGTGTCTAAGAAATGATTTTCCCTTTTTACTTCTTTATGGCAAGTGATTAAAACTCTCCTACGATATACCAGATGCCATGAATTCTTTTCTGTTGTTAAGACAGGGTCTCACACAGTCACCTAGGCTCTGGGGTGCAGTGGCGCAACCCCAGCTCATTGCAGCCTAGATCTCCTGGGATCAAGTGATCCTCCTACCTCAGCCTCCTGAGTAATGAATTTTTATCTCATCTTCCTTTCTATGTCATAGGGAAATATAAACCAACAGATTATATCAACCTTTTTTTTTTTTTTTTGAAATCTTTATCTTTCTATGGAAATGCTTAGTCTGGGCACAGTGGCTCATGCCTGTAATCCCAACACCCTGGGAGGATGAGGTGGGCAGATTGTTTGAGCCCGGGAGTTCAAAACCAGCCTGGGCAGTATGGGGAAACCCCATCTCTACAAAATATACAAAAATTAGGCAGGTGTGGTGATGCACACCTATAATCCCAGCTACTTGGAAGGCTGAAGTGGGAGGATTGCTTGAACACTGCAAGTTGAGGCTGCAGTAAGCCATGATAACGCCACTGCACTCCGGCTTGGGCAACAAAACAAGACCCTATCTCAGAAAAACAAAACAAAACAAAAATGCTTGGTGGAGTGAGAACTGAGGAAAATTTAAATACTTTATTATATGCTTTAGTATTGACTAAACACTTAATTTTGATCTGTGGTTTTATTTTTTTGATTCTACATCTTTTCCAGTGTAGAATGTTGAATTGTTTGGGAATGTTTTTCTTTGTCACAAAAAAAAACACATTACTTGCTTTTTTGGTTGAACCCCACATTATTTTACTAAAATATTTTTTTTACAAAATAGATCCGATTTGAATTATTTTACCTTTGCAATGTTTTTGAACCATATTTACAGTAATTATCCACACTTACTTTCTACATTAAATTAATTTTCATACTTACCAGGATTTCTATAGCCTGCACATCACTTTAAAATATTTCACTTTGACTAATCTTCTAGTCATCTATAATACATCTCTGAATCGATTTTTTTCAGATACAGTGTAATTCTTCACAGTCTCTATATAAAAGAGAATTATTTCTATGACTTTCACACATGACTTAATGCAGAATTACTGACTCACACATAGTCTTTACTCATCAATATATTAAGTATACTGCCCTGTCATATCCTGTTACTCTGTGCCACTCATAAGAAACCTGACTTTGTGGGATTTTTTTCTTTTTCTTCCTGAAAATCTGTGGTATTCTTGAAATTCACAGTTTCACTATTTTACATCTAGTTATTAACACTTTTTGTTACTTTTGCCTTAATATGGTAGAGCCTTTTCATCGGAAGCTTTGGGATTTTCTCCAGCTCTAGAAAACCGTTCTCTAAATACTGCTTCTCTTCCATTCTGGAATTTTCTTCAGAAATATTCAAAATCCATATTGATTCTCCAATTTTCTGTCCTCCATATCTATTTTTCTCAGGCTGCTCAAAATGATAGTGTTCACTGACATCTTTTCCAGGTGTAACATTCTAGCTTTTTTTTTTTTTTTTTTTTGAAACGGAGTCTCGCTCTGTTGCCCAGGCTGGAGTGCAGTGGCCGAATCTCAGCTCACTGCAAGCTCCGCCTCCCGGGTTTACGCCATTCTCCCACCTCAGCCTCCCGAGTAGCTGGGACTACAGGCGCCTGCCGCCACGCCCGGCTAGTTTTTTGTATTTTTTTTTAGTAGAGACAAGGTTTCACCGTGTTAGCCAGAATGGTCTCGATCTCCTGACCTTGTGATCCGCCCGTCTTGGCCTACCAAAGTGCTGGGATTACAGGCTTGAGCCACCGCGCACGGCACTGCATGATGTTTTAATGGAACACTAACTGAATGATTGCTTTACCAATTTTTAAAGTTCTTTTAAGATGTGCACTACCCAAGTAGCTGGGACTACAGGTGCGCACCACCATGCCTGGCTAATTTTTTTTATTTTTTGTAGAGATGGGGTTTTCCAATGTTGCCCAGGCTGGTCTGAAACTTGTGGGCTCAAGCCAACTTCCCACCTCAGCCTCCCAAAATGCTGGGATTACAGGCACTAGCCCCCACACCTGGCCCCATATTCTCATTTAGGTAGTGCCCTCACTTTTCCAGATCTTTACATGAAGGCCATTTGCTCAGTGATGTGTTTTCTTGCCACCCTATCAGATACTGTGCTCCGATCTTTCATTTTCCTCTTCCTACTGTGTATTTCCTCCTTTCATGTATCACTATCTAACATACTGTATGTTTTACTAGTGTCAATTTCATTGTCTCTCTCTCCTAGTATAATGATGGCTTTGTGAGAGGAGGTATTTTTGCCTTGGTTTATTCACTGCTATCACCCCAGTGCCTAGAACATTTTCTGGCATATAGGAGGCTCTGTTAGATTTTCAGTGCTGTGTAAGAAATTGCTTCAAACATATTAGCTTAAAACAACACCCATTTATTCATCCCAGCTCTGTAGGTTAGAAAACTAAGCACAGTATGGCTGAGTTCTCAGCTCAGAGTATCATAAGACTGAAATGAAGGTATTACTGCCTGTGCTTTCATTTGGAGCCCAGGTTCCTCTTCTGTCTCATTAAGGTCATGGGTAGAATTCAGATCCTATGGTTGTAGGACTGAGATCCTCATTTTCTTGCTAGCTGTCCGCTAGAACCACTCATTTCCTAAAGGCTGCCTACAGATCCTTGCCACATGGCACCCTCATAGGCACTTCACAACAGTGCTGTTTGCTTTTTTCCAGGCTAGCAGACAGTATACATCTTTCTGACTTCAGACTTCTCTTTCTGTCCTCTAGACCCAGATTTAAAGGGCTCATATGGGCCGAGCATGGTGGCTCATGCCTGTAATCCCAGCATTTTGGGAGGCCGAGGCAAGAGGATCACTTGAATCTAGGTGTTCGAGACCAGTCCTGACAACACAGTGATACCCCCTTCTCTACAAAAAATTTAAAAATTAGCCAGACATGGTGGTGCACACCTGTAGTCCCAGCTGTTTGGGAGGCTAAGGTGGGAGGATTGCTTGAGCCTGGGAGGTTGAGGCTGCAGTGAGCTGTGGTCATGCCACTGCTCTCCAGCCTGGACAACAGAGCAAGAGCCTGTCTCAAAAACAAACGAAAGGGCTCATATGATTGGATCTGACCCATTCAGATAATCTCGTTTTTGATTCATTCAAAGTTAAGATTAGTAACCTTAATGATGTCTGCAAAATTCCTTTGGGCCAGGTAAAATAACATCATCATAGGTGTGGTAGCTCATAATTATCACAGGTTGGTTCTACCCACATTCAAAGGGGACAGAAATATACAAAGTCAAGGGTCACCTTAGAATTCTACCTGTGAGGCCGGGCGCGGTGGCTCAAGCCTGTAATCCCAGCACTTTGGGAGGCCGAGACGGGCGGATCACGAGGTCAGGAGATCGAGACCATCCTGGCTAACACGGTGAAACCCCGTCTCTACTAAAAAATACAAAAAATTAGCCGGGCGTGGTGGCGGGCGCCTGTGGTCCCAGCTACTTGGGAGGCTGAGGCAGGAGAATGGCGTGAACCCGGGAGGCAGAGCTTGCAGTGAGCTGAGATCCGGCCACTGTACTCCAGCCTGGGCGACAGAGCAAGACTCTGTCTCAAAAAAAAAAAAAAAAAAAGAATTCTACCTGTGAGAGAGGCACTCAGTGAATGTTTGTTGAATGAAAGACAAATATACTCTTAATGTTTTTCAGTCTTTAGCTGTAACAGTAGGGAATTAGGATAGAAATATGAATATTACCTAAAGTATTGATAAGACAAAATGAAAACAGGTCAGCTACAACTATTTAAAAGAAATTTG
>NW_016818301.1:1936955-1952286 GCF_001698545.2 Rhinopithecus bieti
AATCTCTGAGCTCCCGTTTTAAATTCTATAAAAAATATATATTTATTTATTTATTTAGAGATGGAGTCTCACTCTGTTGCCCAGGCTGGAGTGCAGTGGCAGGATCTCAGCTCACTTCAAGCTCCACCTCCCGGGTTCATGCTATTATCCTACCTCAGCCTCCTGACTGCAGGTGCCTGCCACCACAACCGGCTAATTTTTTGTATTTTTAGTAGAGATGGGGTTTCACTGTGTTAGCCAGGATGGTCTTGATCTGCTAACCTTGTGATCCGCCCACCTCGGCCTCCCAAAGTGCTGGGATTACAGGCATGATGTACTGTGCCTGGCCAAGAACATGTAGAATTTTTCAAGCATTACTTATATAACCAACAACTGGAAATAACCTAAATGCTCATCAGTATTAACATGGATAATTATAGAATATTCATACAGATTAAAGCTATACAACAACGAAAATGCAGTAGAGTCATGCTCAGCAAGCGTAGTTAAATATTACAATGATGCCGAACAAAAGAGAGGCCAACTAAAAATGTATTGCATAATCCCGTTATAAAAGGTTCAAAAACAGGCAAAACATGTATAGTGTTGGAAGTCAGAATAATAGTTGTCTTTTGGGACCAGGTGCAGTGGCTCACACCTGTAATCTCAGCACTTTGGGAGGGCGAGGCAGGTGGATCACGAGGTTGGGAGTTTCGAGACTGGCCTGGCTAACATGGTGAACACCCTTCTCTACTAAAATACTAAAAATTAGCCAGGCATGGTGGTGTGCGCCCATAATCCCAGCTACTTGGGAGGCTGAGGTAGAAATATCACCTGAAACCGGGAGGCAGAGGTTGCAGTGAGCCGAGATTGCGCCATTGCACTCCAGCTTGGACAACAAAAGTGAAACTCTGCCTCAAAAAAAAAAAGTTATCTTTTGGGAGAAAGAAGGAGGATAGTGATTGGAAAAGGGTATATGCAAGGGGGCTTCTAGGGAGTTGACAGTGGTGTTCTGTTTCTTTTTTTTTCTTCTGAGACAGAGTCTTGCTCTGTCACCCAGGCTGGAGTGTAGTGGCGCGATCTTGGCTCACTGCAAGCTCCGCCTCCTGGGTTCACGCCATTCTCCTGCCTCAGCCTCCCTGTTTGTTTTTTTATGAGACAGAGTCTCACTCTGTCACCCAGACTGGAATGCAGTGGCGTGATCTCAGCTCACTGCAACCTCCGCCTCCCAAGTTCAAGTGATTCTCCTGCCTCAGCTTCCCAAGTAGCTGAGATTACAGGTGCGCGCCACCTTGCCTGGCTAATTTTTGTATTTTTCGTAGACAAGGTTTCACCATGTTGGCCAAGCTGGTCTCGAACTCCTGACCTCAGGTGATCCACTCACCTTGGCCTCCCAAAGTGCTGGGATTACAGACGCCAGCCACCACACCTGGCCCTGTTTGTTGATTTGAGTGGTGATGAATGTGTTAACTGATAATTTATCAAGCTGTTTATCTGCAACAGGTTCACTTTTGTATATTATGCTGTACTTTAGGTTTTTAAAGTTTGGGGGTTGCTTATATAAAGTTTAAAAATTGGCCGGGCGTGGTGGCTCATGCTTGTAATCCCAGTACTTTGGGAGGCTGAAGTGGGAGGATCACCTAAGGTCGGGAATTCGAGACCAGCCTGACCAACATGGAGAAACCCCGTCTCTATTAGAAATACAAAATTAGCAGGGCATGGTGACACATGCCTGTAATCCCAGCTACTTGCAAGGCTGAGGCAAGAGAATCGCTTGAACCCGGGAGGCGGAGGTTGCAGTGAGCTGAGATCACACCATTACACTTCAGCATGGGCGACGAGAGCGAAACTGCATCTCACAAAAAAAATAATTTTTTTAAAGAAAGTACTTAAATACTTGCAATTGAGGTTTTATCTGTATTAATTTAATAAGGGTTAAAGTAAGCATGAAAAAAGTCTTAAATGTATGTAGTTCTTATGCCTGGTGATAATGTGTCAGTACCGTAAGTTCTGTGGAAGAACAGTGTTTCTCAGGTATATTTGTATTTCTTGTGTATTGGTCTGAATGCTTACATGTCTCATTTTATTCTTACAGATGTGGAGAGATTATCCCCAAAAGAGAACAGTTCAATGACCTCTCTATTGACCTTCCTCGTAGGAAAAAACCACTCCCTCCTCGTTCAATTCAAGATTCTCTTGATCTTTTCTTTAGGGTAAATAATATCTTTTGTATTTTCACATAACTAAATTTTATATCATTGATAGTTGTATTTGAAGTTGGTTTCTTCACGGCAGAGTTTCTTTTTGTTTTTTGTTTTGTTTTTGTTTTTGTAGACAGGGTCTCACTTTGTCACCCTGGCTATAGTGCAGTTGCCCAATCTCGGCTCACTGCAACCTCTGTCCCCAGGTTCAAGCAATCCTCCCACCTCAGCCTCCCCAAGTAGCTGGATCATGCCACCATATCTGGCTAATTTTTGTATTTTTTGATAGAGTCATGGTTTCATCATGTTGGCCAGGCTGGTCTCGACTCCTGACCTTAAATGATCTGCCCACCTTGGTCTCCCAAAGTTCTGGGATTACAGGCGTGAGCCACCACACCTGGTTTTGGCAGAGTTTCAACAAAATTATTCATGGGGAAAACAGATGAGAAGTTTTTAAAATAATAATGATTTTTAAAAGCTTGATAAATCTAATTATAACTCATTGAAAAAGAAAATTAATTGATTAAATAGATTATAAATTTAACTCAATAGCCGGCATTTAGACAACCTTAGAAATAGTTTGTTGGCCAGGCACGGTGGCTCACACCTGTAATCCCAGCACTTCGGGAGGCTCGGGCAGGTGAATCACAAGGTCTAGAGATCAGGATCATCCTGGCCAACATGGTGAAACCCAGTCTCTACTAAAAATACAAAAAATAGCTGGGCATGGTGGCGTGTGCCTGTAGTCCCAACTAGTCAGGAGGCTGAGGCAGGAAAATCGCTTGAACTGGGAGTGGGAGGTTGCAGTGAGCCAAGATCACACCACTACACTCCAGACTGGAGACAGAATGAGACTCTGTCTCAAAAAAAAAAAGTAGTTTGTTATTTGTAAACAAATATTAAAGTATTTGAAGTAACATTCTAAAATTTGGTAACATGAAATTGAAACTGTAGATACCATGTAAGTTGGTATCCTAAGATCTGCAGAATAAGAAAATATTCTTTGCTTTTTCTTAGGTTATATGTACCCTATTAGAAACAGGAAGGAAGAGTCATGTTTATCCAAAGCTGTAGATACATATTTGTGTCTGTGATATACAATTACAGGTATTGAAAAAGTTTCTGGAGCATAATCAGACTGTTGTTATAGCAGTCCTTATAACTAGTGGAAATTTGCAAGAATCCCCCTTGATCTATCTAGTAGCGGTCCTTGTTTTGTTGTAGCAAATTGGCAGAATTGTCTTCCTAAGGTATAAAAATTAAAAATAAGGCCGGGCGTGGTGACTCACACCTATAATCCCATCACTTTGGGAGGCCGAGGCGGGTGGATCACGAGGTCAGGAGATTGAGACCATCCTGGCTAACACGGTGAAGCCCTGTCTCTACTAAAAACACAAAAAAATTAGCCAGGCATGGTGGCAGGTGCCTGTAGTCCCAGCTACTTAGGAGGCTGAGGCAGGAGAATGGTGAGAACCCGGGAGGCGGAGCTTGCAGTGAGCTGAGATCGCACCACTGCACTCCAGCCTGGTTAACAGAGCGAGACTCCGTCTCAAAAATAAATAAATAAATAAATAAATAAATTAATTAATTAATTTAAAAATAAAAAATCCGGCTGGGTGCAGTGGCTCACACCTATAATCCCAACACTTTGGGAGGCCAAGGCAGGCCAGTCACCTGAAGTCAGGGGTTCAATACCAGCCTTGCCAACACGACGAAACCTTGCTTCTACTAAAAATGCAAAAGTTAGCTAGGTATGGTGGCACATGCCCGTAGTCCCAGCTACTGGGGAAGCTGAGGCACGAGAATCACTTGAACCCTGGAAGTGGAGGTTGCAGTGAGCTGAGATCACGCCCCCCCACAGCCTGGCTGACAGAGCAAGACTCTGTGTCAAAACAAACAGACAAAAAAATTTGTTTATTAAATGGTGAACATTGAACTCTACCCAAAGATAAATACTCCGCTTTTCTTTTAGTCATTTTTAAACTATCCTTGTTATTATCATAGACTTTGAAGATTTTCCTATGTATTTTTACCCTGATTTTTTTTAAGGATTTCTTGTTTCAGTGTTCTCTAGGTAATGGTATTCACCCCAATCTTTCATCCTTTTAAAGCAGTTGTTCTTAGTGGGCTGTCACAAGAAGATTGAGTTCCATTATGCGAAAGGGGTAGTGTTACACCTAACAGACAAGAAATTCTACCTAACCTAAAGGTGATCTTACCTCTGCTATGGCCAAATGTTAAAATCTGGATATACTCTTGGTAGTGATTCATATGTGTCTGTGGGGAAAAGGCTAAGAATCTTCTATTTTAGAGTCTAGTTACTATCATAAATTTAGATATTTTCTTGGTAAAAAAGGAAATTAGAAATTCTGAAACGGGGCATGATATTATAAGTATATTTTGAGGATTGGGTGTTAATTTGGTAAGGCTCGTGGCTCTAGACACAGAATTTTTAAAACTGGTTCAGAGTTGTCATTCCACTAATGAAACTGATAAGACTAGAGCAGATATTTGCATTGAAAATATTAATGCTGATTCACCTTCATGCTTTATTTTCCTTCTTTTTATAGGCCGAAGAACTGGAGTATTCTTGTGAGAAGTGTGGCGGAAAGTGTGCTCTTGTCAGGCACAAATTTAACAGGCTTCCTAGGTAATTTTTTTTTTTTTTTTTGCTATGGACTAAAGAATTCGCAGGTACATTTAATTGCTTTTCAGTTTTTCTTTTTAAAGTTCATACAAATATTACTGAATAAATGAAGGTAACCAGAATGGATTGGTAAAGAGGGTCAGGAAAGCTGAAATGTGCAGAGTGTAGAGAGAGGATGGAGAGCTAGAATGCTCTTAGATAAGAAAGGTGGCCAGGTGTGATAGCTGACGCCTGTAATCCTAGCACTTTGGGAGGCTAAGGTAGGAGGATCACTTGAGTCCAGGAGTTCAAGACCAGCCTGGGTAACGTAAGGAAACCCCATCTCTACAAAAGAAAGAAATATATATTTAAAGGAAGGAAGGAAGGAAAGGAAGGAAAAGCATTTCAAATACTGAAGAGAAAAAGGGTCTTGAGAATTCCAATAAAATGACAATAGAGGATACAGCTGCTGAGACTTTGGAATAATTATAAGAACTAACTAGTCAATTTTTAATTTAGTAATGTGTAATATTCAGTTATAATTTGTTGTCCTGTGTTGTGCTGTAGTCTTTCTGTTATTCCCATACTTGCAGTAAAAACCTGCTATAGACACACACGTACTTAAGAATAAAATAGGGAGTAATTTTTTGCAGTTTGTTCATTCTTTCATTCTGAGGATCTTATAAATTAGTGAATTTCCTGTAATCATAAGATAAATTTTCTGATATAGGAATGAAATTAACTTATATTATATCTGCTCTGTATAAACATAAAACTGAAGTAGTTACAAAAAATTATTATGTGGTTATAGGACAGCGTTTAGTTCTTTCCAAGAATAGATTGCAAACACCAATGTTATTATTAACATTAAGTATTTATGTAGCACTTTGCCTACAAAGTGCTTTACTTTCTTTTATTAGCTTCAATATTCTGTCAGTAAGTGTGGAATTTCTGGAACCTAGGCCCTAGAGACTAGTTCTTTTACATTTCATGATCTACTTCTTTCTAGAAAATGGGAGTTGGTTTTTTTTTTTTTTTTTTTGGTTGTTTTTTGTTGTTGTTGTTTTGATACAGAGTCTTGCTCTATCCCCCAGGCTAGAGTACAGTGGCACGATCTCAGCTCACTGCAACCTCTGCCTCATAGGTTCAAGCGGTTCTCCTTCCTCAGCCTCCTGAGTAGCTAGGATTACAATTGTGTGCCACCACACCTGGCTAATTTTTGTATTTTTAGTAGAGATGGGGTTTTGCCGTGTTGACCAGGTTGGTCTTGAACTCCTGACCTCAGGTGATCTACCCACCTCAGCTTCCCAAAGTGCTGGGATTACAGGCATGAGCTACCGCGCGACCAGCCAAGGAAGCTGGTTTTAAAGAAATGACTTTATAAAGGCTGGACGTGGTGGTTCATGCCTGTAATCTCAACATTTTGGGAAGCCAAGGTGGAAGGATTGCTTGAGACCAGGAGTTCAGGACCAGCCTGGGCAACATGGTGAGACCCCCATCTCTACAAAAAAATGTTGTGTTTTTTGTTTTTTTCAAACAGAGTCTCTTTCTGTTGCCTAGGCTGGAATGCGGTGGCATGATCTTGGCTCACTGCAACCCCCGCCTCCTGGGTTCAAGCCATTCTCCTGCTTCAGCCTCCTGAGTAGCTGGGATTACAGGGATGTGCCGCCACGCTTGGCTAATTTTTGTGTTTTTGGTAGAGACGGGGTTGTGCCATGTTGACCAGGCTGGTCTCAAACTGCTGACCTCAGGTGATCTGGATGCCTTGGCCTCCCAAAGTATATAAATTATAGCAGTATTATTATATTGCCTTAAGAGACTTATATTATATTTTTGACTTAAGAGACTGTTCTTTCCTATTTGTGAGTGGTTTGAGGCCAGGAAGGTGGGAGGAAGAATCTTAAGGCAAAGAATCGGTTGTTACCAGCTGTCACTAAGGAAACCATGTGTACAGTTAAAAAGACTAGTTTTGACCTCACATGCTGGATGTCTCTTCTCTTTCCCATTCTCTTGCTATTTGTTTTTTCAAGTGGGGGGAAAATAACTGCTAAGGGGAATTTTTCTCCTTGCTTTTCTTTCTTTTTTTTTTCTTTTTTTTTTTTCCATGGTAGATCACTTGTGTTAAAGGTTAATTTATTCCAGACTTATGTGATAGAAGCTTCTGTTTGTCAAATCCTGATATTAGTCTTGTTCTACTTTTGTTCAATTTAATATTCAAAGCCACTCTTCTTCTTGAAGGGCCTGTTATCGTTATCAAATCTGTTCACAAAGTTGGGCCTCATCTTTGAAGATCAATGATTTTGACTATCATTTTCCTGTTTTATATTACTTTTTTTTTTTTTTTTTTCCTTTTACTGCTCCGTGCATAGCAGGGCTACGCTATAGGCAGTGTGTCCAGGGTAGCCTCATAGTGCCTTTTATTTTGGTTAGGTTATTTGAAATTCTAGTCAAAAGATTTAATTTTGACATTGGTTCCACATCAGTTGTGTCCTTGTATTCTCTCAAATTGTAAATTTGAAGATCCTGAGTTCTAGCATGCTTTTTAAAGAGAAGTACAATCCATAACTTCAATTTGCAAATTTTGTTTGTGGCTTCTGTGATGAAGGCATATATGGTAAGAAACAATTTTTTATAAATCAGACATTTTTGTGTGTGTGCCTGGAACTGAAGTTTATTCCCATAAGATTTTGAAATTCAATTTTAAAGTGTTCTTATGGGTTGAGAAATATATTTAATCCATCAAGCAGAGATCGTGTTCTGTATGAGAAGTGAAAAGGTTACCACAATTTTAACCATAAAGAATTCAGTGCTTCTAAAGAGCTAAAAGCCTTTTCAGACCCACAGACAAGATTTGACATGCAAATTTTTGTAAAACTTTTTTCTAGATGGGGAAACGTTTTGTATTTCTTCCTTAGCTTTCTACAGAGAAAGTGCTTCTGAAAATAAAAGAATAAGTCTCATCAAATCATCTTGAAATAATTAATGTTTACCATTAAATATAAGAGCTATGTAACATTTTAATAGACATTATTTTACCAGTAGTGGCTATATAAAACCTATTGCTTTTTAAACTATGTAACAGTGAAGTAAATAATTTAAGGATTTAACCCAATATCAATGCCAAATTTAACATTCTTGTCTGCTATATTTTATTTATTTGTGTTTTTTCTAGGAACATTGTAAGTATTTTACCCAAACTGCACTAATCCACCATTGTCCTTGTTTTGTTTTTATTTGTATGCTTATTAACTGGCCCAATGCCTGATACCTAACAGGTATTTAGTAAATATTCTTTGATGTGTCTTTGGTTTGGCCAAATGGATTTTTTAAATCAAAAGTCATCTACCATAGTTAGAGTGATCTGTTTCACTGTACAAGAGATACTTGTATTAAGTATGAATTAGTAAGGTTGTCATCTCCTATTTTTCAGGGTCCTCATTCTCCATTTGAAACGATATAGCTTCAATGTGGCTCTCTCGCTTAACAATAAGATTGGGCAGCAAGTCATCATTCCAAGATACCTGACCCTGTCATCTCATTGCACTGAAAATACAAAACCACCTTTTACCCTTGGTTGGAGTGCACATATGGCAATGTAAGTCCTTGAGACACTATGTCTTTACATTCCCTTTTGAAATAGAAAGCCTTTAGTATCTAATCAAAAGAATGACTGAATTACATAATATGACCCCAAGATAAAATCAGATCAGTGGCCAGATGCAGTGGCTCATGCCTGTAATCCCAGCACTTTGGGAAGCTGAGGCAAGAGACTCGCTTGAGTCTAGGAGTTTGAAACCACCTATGGCAACAGAGCATGACCTCGTCTCTACAAAAAAATAAAATAATAAAGCCAGCATGGTGGCACACACCTGTAGTCCCAGCTACTCGAGACTGAGGTGGGAGGATTGCTGGAGCCTGGGAGATAAAGGCTGCAGTGAATGGTGATCAGAGCAAGACCCTATCTCAAAAAAAAAAAAAAAAAACTAAAAGAAAAGAAAAAATCAGACCAAGAAGGAGATTTTAATTTAATTTTGCTTTACTTTGTTTTAGTGTTAAATCACTGCCTGAAGTAATTGAAGAGAATGCTTAAAATATTTTCAAAGTTATTAGTTGCTTTTCATAGTGAGGTGCTTTTAAGGAAGTGCTCTTTTAGACTGCTAGAAGACAGTTTGATATACTTTGGGAATATAAATCAAACTTAGGTGATAATAAGAGTCACCTAGACACTAAAATACTGATTTTGTGTTTTTTCCCTGGAAGTTCTGTTTCAGTAGGTCTGAGATAGGGCCTTAGGAATCAATATTTTTAGCAAATGCCTCAGTTGACTCTTCAGGACATGCAGATATGAGAAACCCTATACTCAATGTTATGCCTTCATTCATATATTATCAGCAGTGTAAAGGACTTAAATGGCTACTAAAATTTCTCAAGAAAAAAAGAAGTAATCTTTACTTTAGGTTTTGCTTCATTATGTATGCTGGGAAAACCTTAGGACTTCTTTGAGTGTTCCCCTTTTTTCTACATATTTGCATTACTTTGAAGCCATATGTTATGTCATTCTTTTCTATACTCAAACACTAGTTTGGTGGAATAATAAAGTTATAGAACTTTAAAGATGAAAACATTTTGGAGGTTTTGTCCAAACCCTTAATTTTATACAAGAAGACCAAGGAAATTAAATGATTTTCCTAAAGTCATACAGTTAGTGTCTGAAAGAGCAACATCTCATGGAAGTTTACACTAGTGTCTCAAGGGTCTACTAAGAAAAGCATGTGGCCAGAGAGTCTAAGTGTTTCTGGTTTTTTCCTCTCACAGCTTTTCTTTGTGTGTTTTTGCTTGGTATGTACTACCTTCTGCTGGTAGAGCTATTACTCTTGCTGGCAGTAGTGCTATGTCACACCAACAATGTAGACTCTATGTGATCACAGGCCTGAAGCCAAGCTATCTGACTGTACAATTTGATAGCTTTTAGACCTTACACAAATTCCTTGACTTGTCTGTAAGAAAAACAATAGAATGGTTGTGAACATTAAATGAGATAATAATACGTAGAGTTCTTGGCACAGTGTCTGACATCTAGTAAGTCCTCAATAAATGAGAGCTATTACTTTAAAAGAACTGAGACAAAGTGATTTTCTCCAGGTTATTTTTTTCCTATGTATTACACTTGACTTCATTTCCAGTGCTGTCTATTTAGATTATTGGATCAAGGAGAGCCTAGAGATGGTATTTCATTTTCTCTTTTGGCCTTTATTGCTAGTAAATTTTTTTTTTTTTTTTTGTGATGGAGTCTTGCTGTGTTGCCCAGGCTGGAGTGCAGTGGCGCGTCTCCACTCACTGCAAGCTCCGCCTCTCGGATTCACGCCATTCTCCTGCCTCAGCCTCCTGTGTAGCTGGGACTACAGGCGCCCGCAACCATGCCCGGCTAATGTTTTGTATTTTTTTAGTGGAGACGAGGTTTCACTGTGTTAGCCAGGATGGTCTCGATATCCTGGCCTCATGAGCCACCGCGCCTCCGGCCTTTTTTTTTTTTCTTTGAGATGGAGTCTTACTCCATTGTCCAGGCTGGAGTGCAGTGGTGCAATCACTGCTCACTACAACCTCCGCCTCCCGGGTTCAAGCAGTTCTCATGCCTCAGCCTCCCGAGTAGCTGGGATTACAGGCACCTGCCACCAAACCCGGCTAATTTTTGTATTTTTAGTAGATATGGGGTTTCACCATGTTGTCCAGGCTGGACTTGAACTCCTGACCTCAGGTGATTCACCTGCCTCAGCTTCCCAAAGTGCTGGGATTACAGGCGTGAACCACTGCACCTGGCCTATTGCTAGTAATTTAAAAAGTATTATAGTTGTTTGCTTTTCAAGAGGACATAAAAGGAATTATAGTACAGAATAATTCATTTTATAAGTCAAATATATATCTTTAATAATTCATTTGTATACATTATATATTTTCTAATTTTCTGATAGTTCTAGACCATTGAAAGCCTCTCAAATGGTGAATTCCTGCATCACCAGCCCTTCTACACCTTCAAAGTGAGTTATATTTCTTATGTACCCAAAATCTGTATTTAAGGATTTGGCTTACCCTAATCTCCAAGATTGCCTCCCTGCCTTTTCATTATTGTTTTTCTTTTTGCATGATAATACTCTTTATTATCTATACTTTTGAAACTTTCCTGAATTTGATTTAGAATATATTGAAGGCTATAACAGATTTTAATCAGTGACACAAGGTTAGCTCATCCTCTCAATATTCTGTCTTAAAACTTTTTAAAACTTATTATTGTTAATATGTAATAATTTCATCCTAAAACTCTAAAAATTAACAAGGACGTAGGAGTCTAGGGACTTAAGGGATAAAATTACCCCTATTAGTCTAAAACACTCTTCCTTAAAGATAGGCATAGAATCCCAAAACATTTTTTACCTGTTGTTAGCCAGTCTGGAACTTCTTGTCTTTGACACCGAATAGGAGTTATTTTGAAAGGGGACAGGAAAACAAGCAAGCATTCTACAAATGCCCTGATTTTTTTTGTTGTTGTTGTTTAAGACCAAACTTTATCCAAGGAGGGAAGCACATGCCTTTTTTGTTTGCTTTTTAAATATATTTCCTCTGAGATTTTACTAGAGGAGTTCCTGATTAGATCATTTCAATTGATTTAGTTGTCATTTGACTTTTAATTAATTTTCTAAAATTTGATGGCCCAAAGTACTTTTAGAGAAGAGACATTTTTGTTGTTTAAGGGCTTTTGGGGGGCTTATATAACCATAAAATGACATTTGGGAACTGCTATTTTCTTTTCCTCCTGTTAATTATTTTTCAGTGCAATTAAAACCAGATGACTAACATGACTAGAAATCTGAAATGGTACCGATATGAATACTCTTACCCGTTCTCAAGATACAAATGAGCAATACCACTTGGCTGCTTAGAAAGTGAGCAAGTGATGCATTTACAGGATGAATATTTTTCATTGCTACAGGCAAGCTGCCTTCTGTAAATATAGTAATTATTAATGGAATGTACTCTTTATGTACCAAGTCACTGTAGTTGCAAGAAAGAACTGATTTCATTGGGCATCATTGTACCTTGGCATGGTCATCTGTTCTCCAGGGTCTACTGGTATGAAAATTTGGGAGTTGATCAATAAAGAATGATTAGGCCCTAGAAGACCTGTCATGCCGATCAAACTTAAAAGAGGCTGAGTTATGAACCAGAATACCATTGATTCTTCTACAATGTCCTTTGTCACATTTGACCCTGGTGCAGTGGTAGCCAGGTGTCATCCTTCTTCAGCAAAATATTCATCTGGATAAACAAATTAATATGTTCAGGTTTGCTTGGTGAGCATGAAATCTGAAATGAGGAATTAAGATGGCTAATTGGCTATTATACTAAAAACCCTTTTGAGCACATAATGGGAGGCTTTTCAAGTGTTCAGGCTGGAGTGCAGTGATATCCTGGCTGCCCTGAGCCACACACTATGTTTGGGCTTATCACTGACCACTTGCCTCTTTTCTTTGATCTACATTGCTATGTAATTTTCCTGATTTCCACTTTGGCCTCTTATTTCTTGGTGCCATTAGTCTATATGTTTATTTTCAGTTTTTACATTCAGGTTAATTGTATTTCCCAGTTTTCATTTTATATATATTTTTTGTATTGCATATGAATTTATGTTAACCTACATCAAAGAAAGTTCTTGTTCTTTGACCTTTACCACTTTTTTCTTTAGTTTATTTTCGGCTTACCTAGAAGACAACACAGTAACACCTTACTTATCTGGCATCATTAAAGGATTCCACATAAGTGAATTTTTATATAACTGAAGCTTACCCTTTTAAGCATTTATCTTTTAAAAAATTTTTAACAGTTTGGATGAAAATGTTTCTAAAATATGTTATGCTATTCCTTACATTCTTAAATAAAATAACTAAGGATAATTTAAGTATATCTTAATGACTTAGAATCAGCATTTTAAGTATCAATTATTGCACTGTGTTTCAATATGATATTGCCCTCAGAGGCTCTTATTACTAGACAGTTTGCTTTTACATTAAATGACTTTATAGTTCTTGTTTGCCTTTCTTGTGGTTATTCTTTCTCATTTCTTAGCTCTCATTTCTTGATGAACTTGATACACTATTTTATACACCATTTCCTGGGAAAGAAAGGGTCCCTCTAAGTACATGGGTTTTGGAACTGCCTTCCTCAGAAGCCTTTTTTTCTTACTTTGGAATCCCTATGTTCTGGAAAGTAGAGGTTGCCAGAAGTCTGACCTACAGATAAGTGGATAAGTGGAATGTTACTGTTATTTTTAAAGTGCATGGGTCATAATTTAAAAGATCACAAATCAGTCTTCATGCACTTTGTTGTCAAAAACATTTATTCATTGCTATGCCTGCATGAATTTAGTAGCATACTTTATCAAGACAATAGCAAATTTCATTGGGGTTGATCATTAAAAGAAAAAAGGCACAACATGATTAGTTTACTGATGATACGTAGTAGCATAAGAGTTGTCCAGTTTTCAAAGCATGGCTCTTTTGGAGTGGGGCAAAGGTAATGCTGAAATATACCTCTTTTGATATATCTTTTTTTTTCTGTTAAGTAATTTTCCGTAATGGAAAAGCAATTTGTTTTGGTATTTTTACATCAAAAGAATAACAAAGACAAATGTTTATCAGACTTTTTTTTCCCCCTTAAATTACAGGAAATTCACCTTCAAATCCAAGAGTTCCTTGGCTTTATGTCTTGATTCAGACAGTGAGGATGAACTAAAACGTTCAGTGGCCCTCAGCCAGAGACTTTGTGAAATGTCAGGCAACGAACAGCAGCAAGAAGACCTGGAAAAAGTAAGTAATATTTTCTTAAAACATCTGACAAAAATTTGTTTAGCTCTTACTGTCCAAACAAATGTCTTTTATAACCATCATCAAACTAATTAATTTTAAGGAAAATGCCTTCTCTGGCTACAGAAATCAGTCTGTTTACAGATGGATCAAGACTTACGATAAATTAGTTGTTCTGAACAAATTACTTTATTTTTTTGCCCTTCAGAGCTACTTTTGCATATTGGTCCTCAAATTATTACTTGCTTTGTTTTGGTAACAGTGTTGTTTGTTTGTTTGTTTGTTTGTTTGTTTGTTTGTTTTAAAGACAGGGTATCGCTCTGTTGCCCAGGCTGGAGTACAGTGGCATAATCATGGCTCACCACAGCCTCATCCTCCTGGGCTCAAACAATCCTCCTACCTCAGCTCCCCAGGTAGCTGGGACTACAGGCATGCACCACCATGCCTGGCTAGTTTTTAAAATTTTTTGTAGAGACAAGGTCTCACTATGTGGCCTAGGCAGGTCTAAAATTCCTGGGCTCAGCTCCCCTAAGTGCTTGGATTACAGGCATGAACCACTACTCCCAGCCTGTAGCAATTGTTTATGTGAGGGAACTGTAGTGAACATTTTACATCAACAGAGCAACCAAGTTATCTAATTGTTTAAATTATGGATTTATTAATTGGCTTAATATATAGATAATTATATGGATAGTTAATGCTTTGAGGATCTAAGCCTTTCTATGTGTTTGCATTATCTTATGCAACTGTATTTTATTTTAAGCCTCCTTTTTAAATAATAGAATTATTTTAGTAGTTATTTTGTTCTGAGTTGTTTCCTATCTTACTTTAAAGCCAGAGGTAGTTTGTGGTTGCTCAACTTGAATGAGAAATTGAGTGAAAGTCCAAAATTCTCCCAGAAAACAACTTTTGAATATTTACATAATCCTTTTTTTTTTTTTTTTTTTTTTGAGACGAAGTCTTGCTCTGTTGCCCAGGCTGGAATGCAGTGGCACGATCTTGGCTCACTGCAGTCGCTGTCTCCCAGGTTCAAGTGATTCTCCTGCCTCAGCCTCCCGAGTAGCTGGGATTGCAGACGTGCACCACGACATCTCCCTAATTTTTGAATTTTGGTTTTTTATTTTTTATTTTTTTTGAGACAGAGTCTCGCCCTGTCACCCAGGCTGGAGTGCAGTGGTGTAATCTCAACTTGCTGCATCCTCCACCTCCCAGGTTAAGGCGATTCTCTGTCTCCCTAGTAGCTGGGACTATAAGTGCGTGCCATCACGCCTGGCTAATTTTTTATATTTTTAGTGGTGACGGGATTTATCCACGTTGGCCAGGCTGATCTCGAACTCCTGGCTTCAAGTGATCTGCTGGCCTCAGCCTCCCAAAGTACTGGGATTACAGGCATGAGCCACCACGCCCAGCCTAATTTTTGTATTTTTAGTAAAGACAGGTTTTCGCCTTGTTGGCCAGGCTGGTCTCAAACTCCTGACCTCAGGTGATCCGCCCACCTTGGCCTCACAAAGTTCTGGGATTACAGGCGTGAGCCACCTCGCCTGGCCTTCTTTACATGATCTTGATGTCATTTTTATTTTTCTCATTTATTATTAATAAGACCAGCTAGGGCCGGGCGCGGTGGCTCAAGCCTATAATCCCAGCACTTTGGGAGGCCGAGACGGGCAGAT
>NW_016818301.1:1952688-1956901 GCF_001698545.2 Rhinopithecus bieti
AAAAAAAAAAAAAAAAAAAAAAATACCAGCTAACATTTATAATGGTGTAATAGGCATAATGATGGAATATTTACTGTATAATCTAAATATATCTGGAAGAAAATAAATTGAAAATACTTATAGAGTAATTATCTCTGAGTAATCTATTTTGAGTGAATGTATCTATTTTTACGTATTTTCCAAATTTTTACAAAATTAATGCTTATTTCTATCAAGAAAAAATAATCGTGTGTTCTTATATATTTATTTTTAAAGTTAGACTTACCATTTAGTTTATATATCAGTTATTGATTGTTAAATAACCCAAAGCATCAAAGAAAGGACACTTTAGAAATAAAGTTGCTACTATAAATGCTAACTGAGATTGCTGTATTTATAAGTATTCTGGTTTCTTCTAAAAGTAACTCTCTTCTTCAGGATTCAAAATTATGCCCAACAGAGCCTGACAGATCTGAATTGGAAAACTCAGGATTTGACAGAATGAGCGAAGAAGAGCTTCTAGCAGCTGTCTTGGAGATAAGTAAAAGAGATGCTTCACCATCTCTGAGTCATGAAGATGATGATAAGCCAACTAGCAGTCCAGATACTGGATTTGCAGAAGATGATATTCAAGAAATGCCAGAAAATCCAGACACTATGGAAACTGAGAAGCCCAAAACAATCACAGAGCTGGGTGGGTTTAATGAAGATTAAACCTCTGTTAAACAAAACATAACTCTTTCAAAGTCTCGTAGTGACAAATGAGCTCCAAATAACCGGAGATAAATAGAAAAATTAGCCGAGCATGGTGGCGTGACCCTTATCCCGGCTACTTAGGAGGCTGAGGCAGGAGAATTCTCTTGAACCCAGGAGGCAGAGGTTGCAGTGAGCCAAGATTGTGCCACTGCACTCCAGCCTAGGCGACAGAGTGAGACTCCTTCTCAGATAAAAACTAATAAAGGGAGGTGAAGTGGATCTGTATATAACAGGGCTGATGGCATTTTCATTCTGTATTATAAAAAGCTTTAAAAAGTGAGAAGCAAATATTGTGACTAGTACACAGATACTAGTGGTAAAGTATGCCGTATCCCTTTAAGTATACATCAGTAGTAAAGCTAACCTTCTTATGTGCGTTTAATATATGTTTGTGTCAGTTCTGAGGTGGTTTTCTCACCACTGCTGTTTAAGAAATTCATGGCCGGGCGCGGTGGCTCAAGCCTGTCATCCCAGCACTTTGGGAGGCCGAGACGGGCGGATCACGAGGTCAGGAGATCAAGACCATCCTGGCTAACCCGGTGAAACCCCGTCTCTACTAAAAAATACAAAAAACTAGCCAGGCGAGGTGGCAGGCGCCTGTAGTCCCAGCTACTCAGGAGGCTGAGGCAGGAGAATGGTGTAGACCTGGGAGGTGGAGCTTGCAGTGAGCTGAGATCCAGCCACTGCACTCCAGCCTGGGCGACAGACCGAGACTTCGTCTCAAAAAAAAAAAAAGAAAGAAAGAAAAAGAAATTCATATAATTCTTTCGTTTTCCTATATCGGAATTTACACCAGGTGTTAGGGTGTGAATAATTCAAGTTCTCCATCCCCTGCACAGTGCATTACTTAGTTTCTATGTTTAGATATATTTAGATACACAACTACTTACCACCATGTTACAGTTGCCTGCAGTACTCAGTACAGTAACATGCTGTACAGGTTTGTAGCCCAAGAGCAATAAGCTATACCATATAGCCTAGATGTGTAGTCAGCTGTACCATCTAGGTTTGTGTTAAGTATACTCGAAGATGTTCGCACAAAGATGAAATCACTTGGCCGGGCGCGGTGGCTCAAGCCTGTAATCCCAGCACTTTGGGAGGCCGAGATGGGCGGATCACAAGGTCAGGAGATCGAGACCATCCTGGCTAACCCGGTGAAACCCCGTCTCTACTAAAAAATACAAAAAACTAGCCGGGCGACGTAGCGGGCGCCTGTAGTCCCAGCTACTCGGGAGGCTGAGGCAGGAGAATGGCGTAAACCCGGGAGACGGAGCTTGCAGTGAGCTGAGATCCGGCCACTGCACTCCAGCCTGGGCGACAGAGCGAGACTCCGTCTCAAAAAAAAAAAAAAAAAAAAAAAAAAAAAAGATGAAATCACTTAATGCAATTTCTTAGAATGTATCTTCATCATTAAGCAACACATGACTGTACATAAAATGCTATACTTTTTTTTGGGTAATTTTTATTCATTTTTTGTTATCTAAAGCTATCAATGGGAACAACAGAGCTGAGCCATCCTGCCTTGTACTATGGGTATTTTGAAACTTTTAGGTAGATAACTTTTACTGTCTTTTCCTATGACCAGTTCAAATTTTTCTCTCTTGATAGCCCCAAGATCTAAACAACTGTATATTGCTAATGTGTTTCAGGTACACCAAGCATAGGATTTTGAAAATGAAGAGAATACTAGAATATCAGAAAATTATTTTCTACATTCTCATAGTTGGAACCTCTTCAATTTTGAATTATTTTGCATGCAAGTAAAATAAGAATTAGTATATCCACATTTAACTGGAAAGAAAACGTGATGGTTTTATACACAGGCATTCATTTTTTCCTTCTTGATACAAGTATCATTATGCAGTCCCCTTATTACATTTATAATCACTGCCCTTAGGTATCACTGGTTAATATTGGTGCTTTTGTCCCTTCCTGATTTATTTCCTGCTTTCTGCTCTCCTTTTCAGTTCTTTTCCCAGTCTTATAACTTCATAAAATTACAAAGGGACAGCTACAGGAAGAGGTAATATGTAGCAATGTCCTATATCATGCACTTCAAGGGAGCTACAGTTTTTATAGCATGAAAGGAGACAAAGTAGTTGGAAATGGCAGTGGGTAATAAAGAGGAAACCCACCCTGTCTCCAGGCTCTGGGGTATGGGGAAAAAACAACCTATACTTCAAAGAACACTAGAAAAATCCATAATGGGAGGCTTTAGAAGAAAAACTGGCCCTGACTAAACACTAAAGAGACCTGACAACCAAATGTAGTGAGTAACCTTAGGAGTCTAGGTTAGAAAAAATTCTACAAAAAATATTTTGGAAACAACTGGAAAAATGAGAATGTGGGCTATAGATTGGAATTATAAATAGAATTACTGTTAATATTCTTAGGTGTGATAATTGTTATGTAGGAAAATGTGCTTTTTAATTAAGAGATTCAGGCTGGGCTGGGTGTGGTGGCTTATGCCTGTAATCCCAGCGCTTTGGGAGGCTGAGGTGGTGAATCACCTGAGGTCAGGAGGTTAAGACCAACTTGACCAACGTGGTGAAACCCCATCTCTACCAAAAGTACAAAATTAGCCGGGCATGATGTTGCATGCCTATAATCCCAGCTACTTGGGAGGCTGAGGCAGAAGTATTGCTTGAACCCAGGAGGCGGAGGTTGTAGTGAACCGATATTGCACCATTGCACTTCAGCCTGGGCAACAAGAGCAAAACTCTGTCTCAAAAAAAAAGGCCAGGCGTGGTGGCTCACACCTGTAATCCCAGCACTTTGGGAGGCTGAGGCAGGTGAATCACGAGGTCAGGAGATCGAGACCATCCTTGCTAGCATGGTGAAACTCCGTCTCTACTAAAAATACAAAAAATTAGCGGGGCGTGGTGGTGGGGGCCTGTAGTCCCAGCTACTTGGGAGGCTGAGGCAGGAGAATGGCGTGAACCCAGGAAGCAGAGCTTACAGTAAGCTGAGATCATGCCACTGCACTCCAGCCTGGGCGACAGAGCGAGACTCCGTCTCAAAAGAAAAAAAAGAGAGAGAGAGAGAGAGAGAGATTCAGGCTCACGTGCTTTGGGGTAAAGTATTATAATATCTGCAATTACAGTGTATTCACATGGCTCCATAGAAAAAAAAGAAAAATGTGAGTGAGTGTGTATACACACACACAGTCTCCAAAGACAGCCTCTAGTGAACCATAGCTACCAGTATGCATACTCTTGTATAGACCCCTTCACAGTGAATTTGGGAAGGCTATGTGAGTGCAGTAAAATGTGATTGAATTTATTCTGTGTCAAGTTTGTGATTCAACATTAAGATTGCCTGGCAACTTCCCCTTTTGTGCTTTTGGGAACCCTAGGCTGCTGTGTAAGAAACTTGGCTGCCCTGCTGGAGAGATCACATTGATAAGGAAAGACTCGTGAGATCACCAGAAGAAAGAGGATATCTAGCCATCTAGCCATCCCCAGCTAATCTTTCTTTT
>NW_016818301.1:1958658-1976443 GCF_001698545.2 Rhinopithecus bieti
TTACAGGTGTGAGCCACTGCACCTGGCCCCAGCTGATCTTTCTAACCAACGCCACAAAGATGCCAAGGGAAAAAGAAAAAAATCAAGGGAGACATGTTTTTTGGCCTGAGCAATTGGATAGATAGTGGTATCATTTGCTGATATGAGGAAGGCACAGTTGATGGGACAAGGGAGGAATAAAAATTAAACAGGCAAATGGAGATTTCACCTAGTCATTTCAATATACAAGTTTAAAACTCAGGGAAGAAATTCAGACTAGAGATATGAATTTGATATTTTGTCAGTTTGTGAGGCTATAGTAATATATGAGATCACTTATGCAGAGAGCTTAAGTAGAAAAGACAGTCTGAAGAAGTGTCATGATCCCTTTCTTTCAGCAGCCTGTTTTCTCAGTTTCTGATCTTAATTCCAAAATCTTTTCTTTGACCCTATTTTGATTGCCCACTTATAGAAGTCATTACCCTAGACCAGTCCTTCTCAAAATATGAACTTAGATCATGAAATATAATCTGTGAACTTCCTGGAAATGCCCATTCTTGATACCACCTCAGACCTACTGACTGAGAAACTCTGGATGTGGGGCTTAGCAGTCTCTGTTTTGATAGGCCCTCCGAGGGATTCTCATGCAATACTAAAGTGTGAAAACCACTTCCCTAGACTTTGTCGTCATCAATAACTGTACCACCTTTGAAATCTTTGTTTCAAATATCCTTCCCTCATCCTTCTTTCCGTCCAGCTTACCTAGTGTCATATTCCGACTTTATTACTTGATTTTTATGAACACTGCCAACCCATTGACTCTTACTTTTTTGCTGTTCAGCACCTCCCTCTTATCATCACTTCCTTTCTTAGGCAGCCACATGCCATATTTTGGTACCCTTTTATCTCCTTCCTCTTTTCTTCTGTTGCAGTAGCCTGACAAAACCCAAATTCCCAACTCAACTAGCTACTTTTTCCATACCTGCACCCAAGCTGCTGATGATTGCTAAAGAAAATCACAAAACTGTGTTGAGCGAACTTTCCTTAAACTCAGGACTACACTCTTAAATGGGCACTAAATGCTACTAGTCAGTTCGGTAATACTTTGTTTTCTCACTCTCCATGATGTCTTCCTGTAATCTGTACTTCTTTCTCTCTCTTTCTCCCTCTCTCTCTCCCTCCCTCAAATATGCCCAGGCCATTCTCATCTCAGAGCTTTTGCACTTAAGCTCCTTGAGGGCAAGCACCATGTTGCTTTAATTATCACTATATCCCCAGCTTCTACAACAGTACTCGGCACATAGATTCTCAATAAATATCTGTGACTTAACAGTTGCGCTGTCTTGTGAATCAACTGAGGAGGGGTAGAAATACTAAGTAAAGTTTCACAGTCTCTAGACACTAGCCAGAAGGAATAGTGTGTACAAAGACTCAGAAATGAGAAAGCCCACAGGAAGTTAGTGGACCTAAAAGAAAGTTCAGAGTGATCTGCATGACTGGAGCATATGGTTAAAGGGGAAATGCAAAAGATGAGACTAGAGATCTAAGTAGTCTCCGGTTTTTGCATGGCCTAAAGCCATGTTTAGGAATTTGGGCTTTTGTTTCAAAGGCATTAGGAAGTTATTGGATATTTTAAGCAAACAATTATTTTGTAAGGATTTATGCTTGAAGACAAGACCATTCTAGCTACAGAAGTTAGAGAAAAACTATAGTAATACCTGAGACCTCTTAGGAAATTGTTGCGGTAGTCCAAACCAGAAGTTAGTGGTGTCCTAAGCCAAGGTTTTGGCTTGAAAAAAAAAGTTGATGGATTCAAGAGATGGTTAGGAAATAATCATTTATCTTATGTGAGGAGTGAATGAAAGGGAGAAGTCAAATATGATCCTCAGATTTCTGTCTTTTAAAAGAAACTGTGGAAAATTATCTCATTCACTGAAATATAGAATATCAGGAAGAGAACGGGTTTCAATTAGGGTGTGGGGAAGAAGCAAACAGTATATTCAGTGTAAGAATGTTCAGTTAAACACATGAATCCCTTTTGATCCATTGTGCAATCTTTAAAAGTAGATTATTACTTCATGGCCATGTTTGTCCCCGTAGATTTTTAAATAGGTTCTGTATCTGTCTGATAATCTTATCCTGAAGACAAATGTATATTGACTTTAGCATCTTCAAGGAAACTTCCTTGATCTGCTTTCTAACACATGGATTAGTTACTAGTATAATCCAGGATTGTCTGAGGTACATTGAATCATTGAGTGCTCAAAATTATTAGTTAAGAAAAATTACTCTATCATATTTTTGAGTAGGTTTTGATAATAATAATACTCATTTTATACTCTAAAATAGCAACATCAACCCCCAAGTCTTCCTTCCACTTGAAATGCTCATCATCAGTTAACTTTGTATATCTCAGTTGCAAATTTCCAAAACAGATAATCTAATTGGTTGAGTCAAATAATCCATTCCCAGTTCAGCAGGCTTAGATGGGAGAGACAGGCAGGGTCATGTAGACTTCCAAGCTGCCCCTTCTAGGCCATGGGAAGGGTCGTTTCTCCAATAATAGAAGAAAGGAAGAAATTATTGACATCTCTAGGATAATTGTTTTTTGTGTGTTTAATTGGGATTATCTGTAATATAATTTTTCTGAACAATTGGGATTTTTCCACCAAATGAATCCTAAGTTTCTTTTCCTCTTTTAATAAATATTCAGCAATTCAGTACAACTCAAAATGCTAACTAGTTGCTGACTTAGAATCTAAAGCCAAGATGCTGTAAACTTCAGAGTTACCTGTGCTACAGAGAAATACAGTATTAGGGGCCGGGCGCAGTGGCTCACACCTGTAATCCCAGCACTTTGGGAGGCCATGGTAGGTGGATCACCTGAGGTCAGGAGTTCAAGACCAGCCTGGCCAACATGGTGAAACCCTGTCTCTACTAAAAATAAAAAATGAGCTGGCTGTGGTGGCACACGCCTGTAATCCAAGCTACTCAGGAGACTGAGGCAGAAAAATTCGCTTGAATCCAGGAGGTGGAGGTTGCGGTGAGCCGAGATTGTGCCACTGTTCTCCACCCTGGCCAACAGAGCAAGAGTCTTTCTCAAAAAATAAAATAAAATACAGTATTAGGGCAGGTAAAGAGCATATACAAACTCAATAACAATATGTATAGCATGAGTATATAAAGGTAATTCTTATTGGCCAGTTAAATACTTTTTGATGAGGAGGTTTACTTTAGTAATGTTTGATGTAGTTAACGCTTGTATTTGTATTGAAAATTACTATGGGCCAGGCATTGAAAATTACTATTACAGGTGGCTCAATCCTGTAATCCCAGCACTTTGGGAGGCCAAGGCTGATGGATCACCTGATGTCAGGAGGTCAAGACCAGCCTGACCAATATGGTGAAACCCCGCCTCTACTAAAAATACAAAATTAGCTGGGCGTGTTGGTGCATGCTACTTGGGAGGCTGAGGCAGGAGAATCCCAGCTACTTGGGAGGCTGAGGCAGGAGAATTGCTTGAATCTGGGAGGTGGAGGTTGCAATGAGCCACAATCATGCACTCCAGCCTGGGCAGCAAGAGTGAAACTCCGTCTCAAAAAAATAAAAATAATAATAATAATAATGATAATAATAAAGCTATTATGAAATGGCCGGGTATGGTGGCTCATGCCTGTTAATCCCAACACTTTGGGAGGCCGAGGTGGGCGGATCCCTTGAGGTCAGGAGTTCGAGACTAACCTGGCCAATATGGTGAAACCCCGTCTCTACTGAAAATATAAAAAATTAGCTAGGTGTTATGGTGCACACCTGTAATCCCAGCTACTCGGGAGGCTGAGGCAGGAGAATCACTTGAACCTAGAAGGCAGAGGTTGCAGTGAGCAGATACTGTGCCACTGCACTCCAGCCTGGGCGACAGAGCAAAACTCAGTCTGAAAAAAAAAAAATCATGAAATGTTATTGCTCTAACAATTCAGATAACCAGAAGAAAATCATAACTATCCTGTTTATTTTAGCTAGCCATAGTCTAGAAATTGAGAAGGAACAGGCCGGGAGGGGTGGCTCACACCTGTAATCCCAGCACTTTGGGAGGGCAAGGCAGGCGGATCACCTGAGGTCAGGAGTTCAAGACCAACCTGGCCAACATGGTGAAACCCTATCTCTACAAAAAAAATATAAAAATTAGGCCAGGGGGCCAGGCCCGGTGGCTCAAGCCTGTAATCCCAGCACTTTGGGAGGCCGAGACGGGCGGATCACGAGGTCAGGAGATCGAGACCATCCTGGCTAACACAGTGAAACCCCATCTCTACTAAAACTACAAAAAAAAACTAGCCGGGCGAGGTGGTGGCGCCTGTAGTCCCAGCTACCCGGGAGGCTGAGGCAGGAGAATGGCGTGAACCCGGGAGGCGGAGCTTGCAGTGAGCTGAGATCCGGCCACAGCACCCCAACCTGGGTGACAGAGCAAGACTCCGTCTCAAAAAAAAAAAAAAAAAAAAAAAATTAGGCCAGGCATGGTGGCTCATGCCTGTAATCTCAGCACTTTGGGAGGCCGAGGTAGTCCGATCAACGAGGTCAGGAGTTCGAGACCAGCCTGACCAAGATGGTGAAACCTCATCTCTACTAAAAATACAAAAATTAGCCAGACATGGTGGCTAATTAGCCAGGCATAGTGGCCTGTAATCCCAGCTACTCGGAAGGCTGAAGCAGGAGAATCGCTTGAACCCTAGAGGCAAAGGTTGCAGTGAGCCGAGATCGCACCACTGCACTCCAGCCTGAGCAACAGAGCGAGACTCCATCTCAGAGAACTGTGTGTGTGTGTATATATATATATATATATAAAATATGTATGTATACATATATGTGTGTGTATATGTATATATATACATATATGTGTGTGTGTGTATATATATATAAATTAGCCGGGCATGGTGGCGGGCACCTGCAGTCCCAGCTACTCAGGAGTCTGAGGCGGAAGAATTGCTTGAAAGAGGTGGAGGTTGCAGTGAGTCACTGCACTCCAGCCTGGGGGTAGGGGGAGGGGAGGGGAGGGGAGTGGGGATTTCTTACCTTCCTGAATGTTTTAAACATACACTGTATGTTGCTATACACTCTTTTGATTTAGATATATACAATCCTTGTTTGATTATTAATGTTTAAACACATGTTCAACATACAGTGTGATAAATGGGGAAAATCAGCCAGGCACAGTGGCTCACACCTGTAATCTCAGCATTTTGGGAGCTCAAGGCGGGCAGATCACCTGAGATCAGGAGTTTGAGAGCAGCCTAGCCAATATAGTGAAACCTCATCTCTACTAAAACAAAAATCAGTTGGGCATGATGGCATGCGCCTTTAATCCCAGCTACTTGGTGGCTAAGGCACGAGAATTGCTTGAACGCAGGAGACAGAGGTTCCAGTGAGCCGAGATCGTGCCACTGGACTCCAGCCTGGGCGAGAGAGCGAGACACTGTCTCAAAAAAATAAATGGGGAAAATCTCTTGATCATTTTGGCCTAATTCTTACTTCATTTGCTTTAAACAATATTTTATTTCCAGTACTTGGTCAGGTGACACTATGACCTATGGCTGTTTTTTCTTCCCCATCTTTACATAGTGTGTTTCTGATGATTAATTAACTTTTAGAACCATTACTGTAGATCATTTGTTCTCAAAAAAGAAGAGTTTTGCTTTCCAGGGGACGTACGGTAATGTCTGTCATTTTTGGTTTTCACAACTGTAGAGGGTGGATGCTATTGACATCTAGTAGGTAGAGACCAGAAACACTGCTAAACGTTCTACAATGAACAGGACATACTCTTCGCCCCTCACCCCAACAAAAGCTTGTCCCACCCAAAATGTCAGCTCTAAGGTTGATCAACCCTGACGTAGATCTAGTAAGGTGAAATTGTATGTCCTAAGCAAATTATAGATGAAATTAGGGTAAATTCCTTTATAAACAGTAGGTGTCACTCTAGTTCAGAAATTTCCATTTATTAGAGAGGATTTTCCAAATTAATGTTATGTTCTGCTTCCTCAGATCCTGCCAGTTTTACTGAGATAACTAAAGACTGTGATGAGAATAAAGAAAACAAAACTCCAGAAGGATCTCAGGGAGAGGTTGATTGGCTCCAGCAGTATGATATGGAGCGTGAAAGGGAAGAGCAAGAGCTTCAGCAGGCACTGGCTCAGAGCCTTCAAGAGCAAGTAAGAGATATTTATATTGCTACTTTCTCTGTACTTATCTTTCCTGAGAAATAGAATAATAATAATTAATGTGTTGAGCACTTACTATGTGTCAGATATTGTTCCAGATGATTTACATACAGTAAGTCATTGGGGGAAAAAAAAGACTTGTTTGAGGCAGGGCTTGGTAGTTCATGCCTGTAATCTGAGTACTTTGGGAAGCTGAGGCGGACAGATCACTTGAGGCCAGGAGTTTGAGACCAGCCTAGCCATCATGACAAAACCCTGTCTACTAAAAATGTAAAACTTAGCCAGGCATGGTGACACATGCCTGTAGTCCCAGCTACTTGGGAGGCTGAGGCAGGAGAATCACTTGAACCCAGGAGGTGGAGGTTGCAGTCAGCTGAGATCACGCCACTGCACTCCAGCCTGGGTTTGAAACAGGTACCTGGGTAGTTTTTCTTTTTTTGAAAATCCAAATGCAATAAAATGTATTGTTGGTTACCTTTCATAACTATAATTCATTGCTTGCTAAAACAGGATGGGATATTGTAGATTATTCCTAGTCCAAATTTATTTTTTTTCTTTTTCTTTTTATTTTCTATTTTAATTTTTTAGAGACAGGGCCTTGTTATGTTGCCCAGGCTGGTTTTGAACTCCTGGACTGAAGCAGTCCTCCTCCTTTGGCCTCCGAAAGTGCTAGGACTACAGATGTGAGCCACCATGCCTGGCTTCCCAGTCTAGCATTATTTTGCAAGCTGCAGAAACAGCCAGTATATCACCATGATTTTATAATAATTTATTTAAGGCATTGTATTTGTTTTTGGTTATTTTCTAAGAATATAAATTTTTGTGAATTATTTGAACATAGAATTATTAGAAATAGTATCTAAAATCTAATTTTCAGATTTTAGTGTTAGAACATTTATCTGCCTTTCTGTTTATTTATTAACATAGGGTCTTGCTCAGTTGTCCAGGCTGGAATGCAGTGGCTTGATCATGACTCACTGCAGCTTCAAACTCCTGAGTTCAAGCAATTCTCCTACCTAGGTCTCTCAAGTACATGGGACCACAGGAGCACCCACCATGCCCAGCTCATTTTTTTATTTTTAGTAGAGACAGGGTCACTGTTGCCCAGGCTGTTCTCAAACTCCTGGGCTTAAGCAGTCCTCCCACCACAACCTCCCAAAGTGCAGGGATTATAGGGCATGAGCTATTTGCACCCAGCCCTTGCTCTTTTCTTTATGTAGTAACCTATTCTTCAGTGTTCACTTTATGCCACTTGTTTTCCACTGTTACAATCACCTGAAATATCAGATTTATAGGCAATAGGATCTGACTTACAGGTCTGATTTTTCATAGTTATCTAATCCTGTGCAATCCCAGTCATGTTAGTAAACATTTACCAAGACTCCCTGGAATGAGTGGGTAGGTTTAGTGCTTGTTTGAGGCCTGCTTTGGGTTCATCAGATAATCAGATTAAGAAATCTAAGCTGGGCACTGTGGCTCACGCCTGTAATCCCAGCACTTTGGGAGGCCAAAATGGGTGAATCCCTTAAGGCTAGGAGTTCTAAACCAGCCTGGCCAAAATGGTGACACTCTGTCTCCGCTAAAAATACATAGGCCGGGCGCGGTGGCTGAAGCCTTGTAATCCCAGCACTTTGGGAGGCCGAGACGGGTGGATCACGAGGTCAGGAGATAGAGACCATCCTGGCTAACATGGTGAAACCCCGTTTCTACTAAAAAATACAAAAAACTAGCCGGGCGAGGTGGCGGGCGCCTGTAGTCCCAGCTACTCAGGAGGCTGAGGCAGGAGAATGGCATAAACCCAGGAGGCGGAGGTTGCAGTGAGCTGAGATCCGGCCACTGCACTCCAGCCTGGGCAACAGAGCTGGTGTGCGCCTGTATTCCCAGCTACTCAGGAAGCTGAGACAGAAGAATCGCTTGAACCAGGATGCGGAGGTTGCAGTGAGCCGAGGTCTCGCCACTACACTCCAGCCTGAGAGACAGAGCAATACTCTGTCTCAAAAGAGAAAAGAAATCTATTTGGCCAGATAGGGTGGGTCATGCCTGTAATCCCAGCACTTTGGGAGGCTAAGACAGATGAATCACTTGAGCCCAGGAGTTTGAAACCAGCCTGGGCAACATGACAGAACCCTATCTCTACAGAAAATACAAAAATTAGCCAGATGTGGTGGTGCACACCTGTAGTCCCAGCTACTTGAGAGGCTGCTTGAGCCCAGGAGGCAGAGGTTGCAGTGAGCCAGGGTCATGCCATTCCACTCCAGCCTGGGCGACAGAGGAAGACTATCTCAAAAAAAGTAAATCTAGGCTGGCGCAGTGGCTCACACCTGTAATCCCAGCATTTTGGGAGGCCTAGGCGGGTGGAACACCTGAGGTCAGGAGTTTGAGACCAGCCTGGCCAACGTGACAAAATGCCATCTCTACTAAAAATACAAAAATTAGTCAGGTGTGGTGGCGCGCACTTGTAATCCCAGCTAGTAGGAAGGCTGAGGTACGAGAATCGCTTGAACCCAGGAGGTGGAGGTTACAGTGAGCTAAGACCATGCTACTGTACTTTTGCCTGGACTATAGAGCAAGACTCTGTCTCAAAAAAAAAAAAAGAAAGAAAAGAAATCTAATTTCTCTAGATCATTGGTTCTCAATCTTAACTGCACATTCAAATTAACTGGGGAGCTTTAAAAATACTGGAGTGGACTGGGTGTGGTGGCTCATGCCTGTAATTCCAGCACTTTGGGAGGCTGAGGCAGACAGATCATGAGATCAAGAGATTGAGACCATCCTGGCCAACTTGGTGAAACCCCATCTCTACTAAAAATACAAAAAAAATTAGCTGGGCATGGTGGCACGCACGTGTAGTCCCAGCTACTCTGGGGGCTGAGACAGGAGAATCGCTTGAACCCGGGAGGTGGAGGATGCAGTGAGCCAAGATCGTACCACTGCACTCCAGCCTGCTAACAGGCAAGACTCTCTCTCCAAATCTTCTCCAAAAAAAAAAAAAAAAAAAAAAAAAAAAATTCTTTAAAAATACTGAAAGTGGGCCAGGCGCAGTGGCCAAGCCTATATACCAGAACTTTTGGAGGCCAAGACGGGCGGAAATCCACGAGTCAGGAAATAGAGACCAATCCTGGCCTAATATGGGAAACCTCCGTCCTACTAAAAATACAAAAAACAGCCGGGCGAGTGGCGCTGCCTGTAGTCCAGCTACTCGGGAGGTTGAGGCAGGAGAATGGCGTAAACCCAGGAGGCGGAGCCTTGCAGTGAGCTGAGATCCGCCACTGGCACTCCAGCCGGCCGACAAGAGCGAGACTCCGTCTCAATAAAAAAAAAAAAAAAATACTGTGAGTGTTCTGCTCTGATACGATTGATCTGGAGTGTGGTCTGGGCATTTGGATCTCTCTTCTTTTAACATGGATTTTTAAAAGCTTCTCCCACTGATTTCTTTGTTTGTTTGTTTCTTTGTTTGTGATGGAGTCTCGCCCTGTTGCCCAGGCTAGGGTGCAATGGTGCGATCTTGGCTCACTGCAACCTCCGCCTCCTGGGTTCAAGCGATTCTCCTGCCTCAGCCTCCCGAGTATCTGGGATTACAGGGATGCCACCACACCTGACTAATTTTTGTATTTTTAGTAGAGAAGGGGGTTTCACAATGTTGGCCAGGCTGTTCTCAAACTCCTGACTGTGTGATCCGCCTTCCTGGGCCTCCCAGAGTGCTGGGATTACAGGCGTGAGCCTGGCCTCACTGATTTCAATGAGCAGCCAAGATTGAGAATTGCTATTTTAAAACCATTTCAGAACCAGCTGTTCCAGGGTTTTTTTGTTTGTTTGTTTTTCTTTTTCTTTTTTTGTAAGAAGTTCTACTCTAGCTATCTTGTCATCAAGATGGCAAACTATTTTACCAGTGATGTATCATAGTCATTTGTATTGGAAAACTTTTTTTTTTTTTGAAATGGAGTCTCGCTTTGTTGCCCAGGCTGGAGTACAGTGGCACCGTCTTGGCTCACTGCAGCCTCCCCGTCCTGGGTTCAAGTGATTCTTCTGCCTCAGCCTCCCAAGTAGCTGGGATTACAGGCACCCGCCACCATGCCTGGCTAATTTTTGTATTTTTAGTGGTGATAGGGTTACACCACATTAGCCCGTCTGGTTTTGAACTTCTGACCTCAAGTGATCCACCTGCCTTCGCCTCCCAAAGTGTAGAAGACTTACGTGTATGTTTGTTTGTATGTATGTATATGATGGAGTTTTGCTCTATCTCCCAGGCTGGAGTGTAGGGGCATGATCCTGGCTCCCTGCAACCTCTACCTCCCACGTTCAAGTGATTCTCCTGCCTCAGCCTCCCGAGTAGCTGGGATTACAGGTGCCCAGCTAATTTTTGCATTTTAGTAGAGACAGGATTTTGCCATGTTGGCCAGGCTCGTCTCGAATTCCTGACCTCAAGTGATCCACCTGTCTCAGCCTCCCAAAGTGCTGAGATTACAGGCATGAGCCACTGCACCCAGCCAAAACTTACTTTTAATATAAATGACCAAGGTCTGAGTTCTTAGCAAAAATTCCTTTATAGTGCATAAAAAGAAAAAATTCAGCACCTTTTTTCATAGATGAAAGACATTCATACTATTTGTTATCAGCTGACTCAGTTAAAACTTCTCAGCTATGAGGATAGGGTTATAAGAGGACGTGTCTTTAGTTTGGTATACCTGTGTCATTTTGTTAATAAGTAAGAGAGTCTTGCCTTTTGGTTTCAGAGTAGACTTATTCTGAAGAAAGTATAAAATAAATTTTTTAAAGTATAAAATAACTTTATACTCTAATATGAAAGTATATTTTTTCTTATTCATATGTTGTTTGTAAATTATCTTTTCTGAAGATGACGAAGGAAATTTTTTGTTATACTCAACGTTTCCCTGTCCTTATATAATGAAAATAGTCATCTATGCCGGGCGCGGTGGCTCACGCCTATAATCCCAGAATTTTTGGAAGCCAAGGTGGGAGGATCACTTGAGGCCGAGAGTTCGAGACCAGTCTGGGCAATAAAGCAAGCTCTCATCTCTACATAAATGAAAATAAAAATAGTCATCTAGTTTGAGACATTTCAGGAGATACTGAAGATACTTTTTTGTTGTTTTTTGAGAGTGTCGCTCTGTCACTCAGGCTGGAGTGCAGTGGTGCAACGTTGGCTCACTGCAAGCTTTGCCTCCCGGGTTCACGCCATTTTCCAGCCTTAGTCTCTCGAGTAGCTGGGACTACAGGCGCCTGCCACCACGCCCAGCTAATTTTTTGTATTTTTAGTAGAGATCGGGTTTCACGTGTTAACCAGGATGGTCTCGACCTCCTGACCTCGTGATTCACCCGCCTCAGTCTCCCAAAGTGCTGGGATTACAGGCATGAGCCACCCACACCTGGCCAGAAGGTACTATTTTTTTCTAAGAGAACCTCAGATATATCAGAAAATTAATAGTCAGTGGCATTCGTGTAGTATTTGCCAAGCATCCACTATATGTCTTGGTTTCTTCAGCAAGAATAAAAATAGAAACCTATGAATAATATCTTGTGGAAATGTTCGTCTCGCCGTCTGTTACAGACTTAAGGTGAGTGATATGTTAGAGCTGGCTCTCAAAATCAGCTCAGGAGAGCCAGTTATATGCCCTTCCCAACTCTGTGTTCACTGTCACGTTAGTAGCTTAAAATTGGCCATGGTGGGAGTATTTATACCGTGGAAATAGGAAAATGCTATAAATCAGGGGAAAGGAAAGACACAAATTTGTATCTACTATGTGCCCGGCACTTTGTTTTGTTTTGTTTTGTTTTTTATTTTTTTGAGACGGAGTTTCGTTCTTGTCGCCCAGGCTGGAGTGCAATGACGTGATCTTGGCTCACTACAACCTCCACCTCCCAGGTTCAAGTGATTCTCCTGACTCAGCCTCTCGAGTAGCTGGGATTACAGGAGCCTGCCACCACACCTGGCTAATTTTTATATTTTTAGTAGAGAAGGGGTTTCACCACGTTGTCCAGGCGGGTCTCGAACTCCGGACCTCAGGTGATCTGCCTGCCTCGGCCTCCCAAAGTGCTGGGATTACAGGCATGAGTTTACATGCCCAGCTTACTTCTAAGGTTGTGTTTTAAGAGGACAATGTTGAAAAAAGTAAAGAACTTCCCCACATTCCTCAAAAGGTAATATTCCAAACATCTGTCAGGTTACAGAAAGCATTCTTAGCAAATGCTTCCAGAGAAACTGATTTTATCTTCATTAAGTAAGTTTAATCAGTACCTCTTTAAATACCTTAGTTTTTGTTCTTTTCCCTTAGGAGGCTTGGGAACAGAAAGAAGATGATGACCTCAAAAGAGCTACCGAGTTAAGTCTTCAAGGTGTGGAGATCATTTTAATTACATTTTTTTAATGGTAAAATTACCATTCACACATAGAAGAACGTATAAAGAGAGTGTGTGTGTGTGTGTGTTTATTGTGGGGGATAGTGTGTGTGTGTGTGTGTGTGTGTGTGTGTGTGTGTGTGTGTGTGTGTGTTGTGGGGGATAGCCTCTCACTCTGTTACCCAGGCTGGAGTGCAGTGGTGCAGTCTTGGCTCACTGCAACCTCCACCTCCTGGGTACAAGCAATTCTCGTGCCTCAGCCTCCCGAGCAGCTGGAATTATTGGTTGTGCCACCACACCCAGCTAATTTTTGTATTTTTAGTAGAGATGGGGTTTCACCATGTTGGCCAAGACTGGTCTTGAACTCCTGGCTTCAAGTGATCCACCCACCTCAGCCTCCCAAAGTGCCGAGATTACAGGCTAAAATGTGTTTTTCGATAACAAATTTGAATACCTCCCAGGTAAAGAAATAGAACCTTAGAAGCAACCTTTATAGCTCTCCTTTTTGTCTTCCTCCCAGAGGAAACCACTAATCTAACATTTGTATTCATCTTCAGCTTGCTTTTTTCAAAATAATTTTTGTCATCTATACCCATATCTCTAACAATATGTTTTTTAATTTTGAAAATTAGCAGAAAATCTATCATCTGTTTAATGAAAGTTATAATTTTGTCACTGTTACGAGTCCTAGAAAAACATGATGTGGCTTCAGGTTCCCTGTGAATTTTCAAGAGCTTATTCTGGGGAAGTCAGTGGGCAGTCATGAGTGAGTGCATTCGGTAGCATAAGGTTCACATGTCATAGCATTTGGCAGAATTAATATGTGGACCAGGTATTAGAAGTCCATGAGATGGGAGACTGGAAGAAGTAGATATAGGAATCTGTTTCTCAAACGGCTTTTACCTAATCTTTATTTTATCCCCTCCCCCTCCTTATCCTCCAGTTTCAGAGGTACCTGGTTCCTGGTTCTTCCACGTCTTCATTTTTTTGGAGACAGGGGCTTGCTCTGTTGCCCAGGGGCTGGAGTGCAGAGGCTCGTTCTCTGTTCACTGCAACCTCTGCCTCCTGAATTTCAAGTGATTCTTGTGCCTCAGCCTCCTGAGTAGCAGGGACTACAGGCGTGCAGCACCACGCCCAGCTAATTTTTTTTTTTTTTTTTTTTTTTTAAGACAGAGTTTCATTCCTGTTGCCCAGGCTAGAGTGCAATGGCATGATCTTGGCTTACTCTGCAACCTCCACATCCCAGGTTCAAGCAGTTCTCCTGCCTCAGCTTCCCGAGTAGCTGGGATTACAGGCACCCACCAGCACGTCCAGCTAAATTTTGTATTTTTAGTAGAGATGGGGTTTCACCATGTTGGCCAGGCAGGTGTCGAACTCTTGACCTTAGGTGATCCACCTGCGTTGGCCTCCCAAAGTGCTGGGATTGCAGGCGTGAGCCACCGTGCCTGGGTTCCAGCTAATTTTTTGTGTTTGATTTTAGCAGAGATGGAGTTTTGGCGTGTTGCCCAGGCTGGTCACGAACTCCTGATCTTAGGCAGTTCACCCACCAGCCTCGGCCTCCCAAAGTCCTAGGATTAGAGGTGTGAGCCACCATGCCTGGCCTGGTTCTTCCATGTCTTCTTGTATCTTTTGAACATTCAGTGATGTAAATTAGATTAGTTTTCAACTTTTCCATTGCGGGCTTGGGGTATGGCTTTGGCTTTCTTAGGTCTGCTGAGTCAGTCACACATGTATTTCCAGCTTAGAATTTTGATGTTATATTCTCTTTTCCTATTCTTTGCATTCTTAGATTTTCTTTTTTCTTTTTCTTTCTTTTGAGACGGAGTTTCTCTCTTGTTGCCCAGGCTGGAGTGCGTGATCTCGGCTCACTGCAACCTCTGCCTCCCGAGTTCAAGTGATTCTCCTGCCTCAGCCTCCCAAGTAGCTGGGATTACAGGCATGAGCTACCATGCCCAGCTAATTTTGTATTTTTTAGTAGAGGTGGAATTCACCATTTTGGTCAGGCTGGTCTCCAACTCCTGACCTCAGGTGATCCACCCGCCTCGGCCTCCCAAAGTGCTGGGATTACAGGCGTGAACCGCCATACCCAGCCTCATTCTTAGATATTCATGTGATTGTAAGTCACACTATACTGTGATTTTAGTGAAGCTAATTATATATTAAAGCAAAAAACCATTTATGTACAAATACTCCTGGGATTCTTTATTTAACACCATTAGTAAAGATGGATGCTTCCAATGGACACATATTGTTAAAAAATATATAGATCTTATATTTGTTTAGTATATCTTAGGTGAAATTTAAGAGTTAAAGGTTGAATTTTCTTTAGCTTTTTTGGTACATTTCAAGAAATGAACTTTTTTTTTTTTTGAAACAGTCTCGCTCTGTTGCCAGGCTGGAGTGCAGTGGCACAATCTCGGCTCACTGCAAGGTCCACCTCCCAGGTTCAAGTGATTCTCCTGCCTCAGCTTCCTGAGTAGCTGGGACTACTGGCGTGTGCCACCATACCCGGCTGATTGTTGTATTTTTAGTAAAGAAGGAGTTTTACCATGTTGGCCAGGATGGTCTTGATCTCTTGACCTCTTGATCCACCTACCTCGGCCCCCTCAAAGTGCTGAGATTACAGGCATAAGCCACCACACCCGGCCAAGAGATGATTTAATACAAAGAAAAAAGAACATTGACCTTTTTATAATCCTTTTTCTGTAAGGATAATTTATGTTTGCTAATAACACCAAGTACTTGAAATCTAACATATATAGCTTATATAGAGTTTAGTGAAATTGGGTTATATGTAAAATTATATTCTTTTCTAATTTTATGCCTTTCTTATGAGGGTTAGATCCCTTTATCATATAAATATATTTAAAAGAAAAAGAGCGTTTATTTTACAGATACACATGTCTCCCATGTTCCCCAAGTGGGCTGAGCATGTTGGACCCTCTTATGTTTTATGTTTTCTTAGAATGATAAATGTGTACCTCAAGCTGTTTTATCTTTCTAATTATATCTCTTATGTCCGTTCCAAGAATTTTTTTTTTTTTTTTTTTTTAGACAGAGTTTTGCTCTTGTTGCTCAGGCTGGAGTGCAATGGCGCAATCTCAGGTCACTGCAACCTCCGCCTCCCGGGTTCAAGAGATTCTCCTGCCTCAGCCTCCCAAGTAGCTGAGATTACAGGCATTAGCCACCGCTCCCAGCTAATTTTTTTTTTTTTTTTTTTTTGTGTGTGTGTGTGTGTGTGTGTGTTTTTAGTAGAGACGAGGTTTCACTATGTTGGTCAGGCTGGTCTCGAACTCCTGAGCTCAGGTGATCCACCTGTCTCGGCCTCCCAAAGTGCTGGGATTACAGGCCTGAGCCACCGTGTCCAGTCTATTCCAAGAACTTTTATAAGATTTTGTGTTTGTATTCTTCAGAGTTTAACAACTCCTTTGTGGATGCATTGGGTTCTGATGAGGACTCTGGAAATGAGGATGTTTTTGATATGGAGTACACAGAAGCTGAAGCTGAGGAACTGAAAAGAAATGCTGAGGTAATTGTTTTCATCCCTGAGGACAGTTGGTCAGATTCAGTGTCACTCCTCCTGCTCTTTACTTGAAAGGCCCCACATTCAGTGTCCATTGCAGGTTCATTTTGGCCCTTGCACTAGCCATTACATGGTCTCATTTTCTCTTGTCATTTGCTGTTCATTTTTCACATGCAAGATTCAAAACAACAACAACAAAAAAAAACAGGAATACATCCTGACCACTTTGTATGCATGTTAGGTAAGAACTCAGTAAAGGCATGTGTATATTAAATTACCTTTAGTTGGCCAGGCGTGGTGACTCACGCCTGTAATCCCAGCACTTTGGGAAACTGGGGCAGGTGGATCACCTGAGGTCAGGAGTTCGAGACCAGCCTTACCAACATGGTGAAACCCCGTCTCTACTAAAAATGCAAAAATTAGCCAGGTGTGGTGACATATGCCTGTAATCCCAGCTACTTGGGAGGCAGAGGCAGGAGTATCGCCTGAACCTGGGAGGCAGAGGTTGCAGTGAACCACGATTGTGCCATTGTACTACAGCCTGGGCAACAAGAGCAAAACTCCATCTCGGGGAAAAAAAAAATTACCTTTAGTTACACTGAATAACTATCATCTTTATAGTTAAATACCAAAAACAGTTGTTGCTCACTGAAAACTGTTGAATTGGTGATGTTAATTAGGGCACATTGAACTCTTTTTTTTTTTTTTTTTTTTAACCCTTTTTTCTCCCTTAAATAATTGCTTTTTCCCCTCAAATTTTGATCATCCAGGATCCTAACACAATTACTGTCAGCACTTTGACATATTTCTTTGTTATTCTCACCTCCATGTATGCTTTTTTAAAAGTCATAAGTATAGTTTTTATTTCATTTGTTTTTTTTTTTGTTCTAGAGACAGAGTCTCACTGTGTTGCCCAGGCTGGCTTCAAACTCCTGGGCTCAAGGGATTTTCCTGCCTCAGCCTTCCAAATGACTGGGACTAGAGGCACACACTGCCGCACCCAGGTTATCCTGTTTGTTGAAGAGTAGTTATTTATAAGCTTATTTTTAATGCCTGTACTATATTGCCTCAAATGAATATCCTATTTATTTACTTTTTAGCTAACATTGAGTATTTGTCTAAGTTGTTTGTAATTTTTCACTATGATAAGAAGTTAGGAAACTGTATGCTTATAGCATTTTCCTTATTTTATTTTTTAATTTTTTTGAGACAGTCTCGCTCTGTCACCCAGGCTGGAGTGCAGTGACACAATCTCAGCTCACTGCAACTTCCTCCACCTCCTGGGCTCAAGCGATTCTCGTGCCTCAGCCACCTGAGTAGCTGGGATTGCAGGCAGGAGCCACTATGCCTGGCTAATTTTTGTATTTCCAGTAGAGATGCGGTTTCACCATGTTGGCTAGGCCGGTCTGGAATTCTTGGCCCTAAGGGATCCGCCCATCTCTGCCTCCCGAAGTATTGGGATTACAGGCCTGAGCCACCCTGTACCTAGCCGAACACAGAGTTTTTTTTTTTTTTTTTAAGGCAAGGTCTGTCACCCAGGCTAGAGTGCAGTGGCATGTGCTCTTGGCTCACGTGTTTGTTTTCTATATTTTAGAATTTCTTCTTTTATATTCTCCAGAAGTAAATTACTAAATTAAAGTTTATGAACATTTTAAATATCTGGTTTACATATAGCCATATTCCTTCCCTGATTTTTTTTTTTTTTTTTTTTTTT
>NW_016818301.1:1980501-1995337 GCF_001698545.2 Rhinopithecus bieti
TTTTTGAGACGGAGTCTTGCTCTGTCACCCAGTCTGGAGTGCAGTGGCCCAATCTTGGCTCACTACAAGCTCCACCTCCCGGGTTCACGTCATTCTCCTGCCTCAGCCTCCTGGGTAGCTGGGACTACAGGCACCCGCCACCACACCCAGCTAATTTTGTGTGTTTTTTTAGTAGAGACGGGGTTTCACCATGTTAGCCAGGATGGTCTTGATCTCCTGACCTCGTGATCCACCCGCCTCAGCCTCCCAAAGTGCTGGGATTACAGGCGTGAGCCTCCATGCTTGGCCTTCCTTCCCCAAATTTTACCTTATAGTGTTGTCTGCAGTGCATGAATATCACTTTTTAGTTTTGCTTTTTTTTTTTTTTTTGAGGCGGAGTCTCGCTCTGTCTCCCAGGCTGGACTGCAGTGGCCGGATCTCAGCTCACTGCAAGCTCCGCCTCCCGGGTTTACGCCATTCTCCTGCCTCAGCCTCCCGAGTAGCTGGGACTACAGGCGCCCTCCACCTCGCCCGGCTAGTTTTTTGTATTTTTTAGTAGAGACGGGCTTTCACCGTGTTAGCCAGGATGGTCTCTATCTCCTGACCTCGTGATCCACCCGTCTCGGCCTCCCAAAGTGCTGGGATTACTGGCTTGAGCCACCGCGCCCGGCCAGTTTTGCTTTATTTTACCAAAAATGTTTTAATCGTATTTTTTAAAATATAAAAGTTCACTCTGATCCCTACAGCAACATAGCAACTCTTTTTAATATTTTTGTTCTCTTGTCCAATGCCTAACTCTTAATGTAACTGTTTTTAATAGAGCTATAGTTACTGTGTGCATTCATATGGGTTTGGAAAAAAGGTTAACATGTTCCTGATCCATGTAGTTTTTTTATATCACTGAATATTATTATATTGAATTTATATACTAACCAGTCAGCTATTATTGGGTATATTGTTAGTTGCAACTTTTCACTAGATAATGCCACAGTAAATAATTCAATACATATACTCTTCTTTTGACTTATTTCCTTAGAATAAATTCTTAGTTGGGGGTGGAATTCTTGGGTCAAAGGGTATGAACAGATTTTTTAATTGATTCTTATTATGCCACACACCGAAGCTTAGCCATGTCAGCTTTAATAATAAATTTATATGCAGTGTTTTGCTTTTATTCAAATGAAGACTTAAAAGTTATACCCACTTCTGTTTTCCAGACAGGAAATCTGCCTCATTCCTACCGGCTCATCAGTGTTGTCAGTCACATTGGTAGCACTTCTTCTTCAGGTGAATAGCCATCATGATTTCAGCATTTTATCAATGAACTAGTCAGCATTTGCTCCTTATTACATTGCTCTTTGCCTAGCTTTGTGAGGTATGTTTTTCTTTTTTCTTTTCTTTTGTTTTTTTTTTTTTTTGAGATCCAGTCTGACTTTGTCACCCAGGATGGAGTGCAGTGGCACAATCTCAGCTCACTGCAGCCTCCATCTCCTGGGTCCAAGTGATTCTGCTGTCTCAGCCTCCCAAGTAGCTGGGATTACAGGCATGCACCACCAGGCCCAGCTAATTTTTGCATTTTTAGTAGAGATGGGGTTTCACCATGTTGGCCAGGCTGGTCTTGAACTCCTGAGATCAAGAGATCCACTCACCTTGGCCTCCCAAAGTGCTGGGATTACGGACGTGAGCCACCACGCCCAGCCCATGAAGTATAAGTTTTTCAAGAAAATCTTTGAAATCTACTTTGATCACACTCAGTGTGAATTATGTTAATAGGTGTAACTGTTTTGATTTCTCTATTCATAAGTGACCTAAATTCCCCTGAACAAAATACATTAATCAAAAATGGTGTCCCAGTGTAGCATATGCCTCCTTAATTCTCTGTGTATATAAAAATATTTTTTTCTTCTTTTGCTTTTTTTTTTTTTCCCAAGAGATAGGGTCTCACTCTGTCACCAAGCTGGAGTGCAGTGGCACCATCATTAGCTTATTGCAGCATTGAATTCCTGGGCTCAGGAGCTCAAGAGATCCTCCTGCCTCAGCCTGCTGAGTAGCTGAGACTACACGTGCATGCCACCACGCCTGACTAATTTTTTAAAATTTTTTGTATGGACAGGTTCTTGCTTTGTTGCCTAAGCTGGTTTCAAACTCCTGGCCTCAAGCAGTCCTCCTGCCTTGGCCTCCCAAAGTGCTGGGATTACAGGAGTGAGCCACTGTGCCTGGCCTGTATGTTTTTTCAATAGGTTTTAGACACAGTGTTGAGGATAAGGTGAATGTGGTAGTTTTTTTTTCTCTTTCTCAAACTTCCTGCACCTGAGATAAATTCAATGTGTTTTTATTTTTTATTTGTTTATTTTTTGAGACAGAGTCTCGCTCTGTCTCCCAGGCTGTAGTGCAAGTGGTGCTATCTCGGCTCACTGCAACCTCCACCTCCTGGGTTCAAACAGTTCTCCTGCCTCAGCCTCCTGGCACGCCCGGCTAATTTTGTATTTTAATAGAGATGGGGCTTCACCATGTTGGTCAGGCTGGTCTCGAACTCCTGACCTTGTGATCTGCCTGCCTCAGCCTCCCAAAGTGCTGGGATTATAGGTGGGAGCCATCACACCCAGCTTCGGTGTGTTTTTAAAAACCTTGATTTTAAGATGTTATTTGTTTCAGGTCATTATATTAGTGATGTGTATGACATTAAGAAGCAAGCGTGGTTTACTTACAATGACCTGGAGGTATCAAAAATCCAAGAGGCTGCCGTGCAGAGTGATCGAGATCGGAGTGGCTACATCTTCTTTTATATGCACAAGTAAGAAACTTTGCCAAATAATGAGTTAAAAATCACCTGAACTCTTTTCTTTGTTGTTTGTTTGTTTATTTTGTTTTTTGGTTTTTTTCCTTTGAGGATAAAATGTTCCCATCAGTTGATTGGTTGAAAATTTTTGGTTTTTGTTATCTTTGGTTAGGGTCTGTCTCTTGATATTTCCCTGTAAGTCCAGAATATTTTCTCTCATAACTCAGCATTAATTGCTCATTACACAGTAGTATCTAGGTATGGAAGTTTGGATAATTTGTTTTATGATAGAAGATGTCCTGTCATAAATCTTTTTGGTCATCCAGTTTTATCAGCTAGAAGATCTGATTTATATGTATGGGAATTACCTAGCATGTTCATTAAAGCTAACTATTGTCAGTTCCCCTCTATTCTTAAAAATCAGCATTCAAAGGGTTAAGATCAAATGAGTGAACTGCTTTTTTAATAAAATACAGGCATGAAATGGAATTGTGAAGGCCTTATCTGTATCAATTTTATTTTACTTTTTCTCCTGCCTGTTTTTTGTTTCTACTTACTAAATTTCCTGTTTTATTTTTTGCTTGTTTTATCATAAGGGAGATCTTTGATGAGCTGCTGGAAACAGAAAAGAACTCTCAGTCACTTAGCATGGAAGTGGGGAAGACTACCCGTCAAGCCTCGTGAGGAACAAACTCCTGGGTTGCCAGTGTGCGCTGCATATTCTTACTGCTGCCCACCTCACCTTTCCTCTGCTGAAGGAGAATTTGGAATTCTGCTTGATGCGGGAGCAACAAACAGCTCAGGGCCAAACCAAAAGACAAAAATTGGAGTTACATAGAATGCTCCATGCTATTTTATGGAAACTTTGGTCTCACATCTGTAGCTGATTATCCTCTTTTTCTCCTATAAGAGTGGCACTTCCTTTTGTCTTAGGAATACATGTTGTAAATATATATCTGTGTGTGTGTGTGTGTGTGTGTGTGTACACACACACACACACACACAGGATGAATGGAGCCTTAAAGAGTTAGGATGAGCCCCCAGAATATGCCTGCTCAAAATTAATAGCACAGCAGTTTGGAGAAGAAATGAAGGTGTCAAAGAGTCCATTCACCTGAGAAATGTGTGAAGATGTACTTATCAGTTGGCTTTTAACTTTTATGTTCCTTGAGTAGTTTCACTCAAGTCTGTAACCTTTTGTGTGTGTTTCCTTATTAGTAAAGTTCACTGGAAAGCCAGCTCTTCATGTTACACTAATGACAGTTTGTTCTCTTTGCAAGAGAGGGGCATTGCTGTCACCTAACTTGAGGAGCTTTTTTTGTTGTTGTTGTCTGCAAATTTCATGAATTTGTGATGTCTTTGCTGTTTACATGCAGTCCCAAGAAATGGATTGTTGGTGCTTTGGAATATGTTACAGTCCCACATTTGATATTCTTCATAATTCTTCATATACTTTGTTCTCTCTAAGGAGATTTCTTCACACAGTATGTTCATCATATATCATCATCATTATTTTGGTGGTAAAGATAGAATCTTTTTTCTTTTTTTTTGTCATTCTACCATGGAGCAGCATTACCCTAATGGATTGCAACCAGAACTTTAAACAGGTAGAAAGATATTTCTCCAATTGGAACTCCGCAACAGGAATACTTAGGGATAAGGAAGAATGCTAGCATCTCTTTCTCTCAAATATAGGGAGGATAAGAAGAGTGTTCTTCTGATAAAGCTCAAATATAGGGAGGATAAGAAGAGTGTTCTTCTGATAAAGCTAAAATTCTGGACCACTAAAGCTAAAAGCCCTATTGCAAGTATGAAATTAAGTACTTGAGCTATAGGACAAACCTTGGGCATTTAACCATTTACTATCTGGCTTTGCCCTTAAAATAGGATTGCAATTAAAATGTGATTGGCTTAGGTAATCCCAAGAACTAAAAAATAACAAAGGTGCGTAATATATTTATCTACTTTTTAGTTGCTCTGAGTTGAGGCAAAGTAGAGCGGCAACATTAAGTGCTATGCTAGTCACTTAGCTGACATAACCAGCTTGGTTAAGCAGCTTATGAAACCGTATAAAGAATTGTTTTGAGGATGGAATTCTGTCCACAAAATAATTATCTGAGCCCAGATATCATTAGGATCACACAGAGTTAAGTGTAGCAAAATGAAACCATCGTTGTATTATTTCATGATTTTTCTTTTATTATAAACAAGGGATTATTCTTTAGTTCTCAGAGGTAGGGACAAACCACATGAGGTTTTCGGAAGGAAAAAACATTTAAAAACCCACCATCACTTGAGAGAATCGCTTGAACCCAGGAGGCAGAGGTTGCAGTGAGCCGAGATCACATCACTGCACTGCAGCCTGGGTGACAGTGAGATTCCATCTCATAAAAAAAAAAAGAAAAGAAAAAAAAAACACACAAATCATCATCACAGAAGATGCAACATATTTTCTGAAAGATTGCCTTAAGAGAGCTCCAGCCCTACTCTTGGAACTTGGATGTATTCTAGTATAGTAATAACCTAGTCTAAGTTTTGATTCTTTGAATTATATATGGCCTCACCAGTTTTGCTTAACTACTGATAAATGTTTTGCCTCCTGCCATCTACCTATATACATTATTGTAATGAATGTTCCAAAATGGTAGAGTGGTAGAAAATGCCAGAGTAGTTTAGAGCAGAGGAAAATATTTGTTTTAAAACTAGCTTTAAAATTTTGTTTCATTTCTACCAGGAGACTCTTTGGTTTGGTTTGATTTTGCTTGGAAATAATTGGTTTTCTTATAAATGAGTGAAGTGGTGATAAAATTCTTTGGCTAGTTATTAATTATTTTACCTGTCTTTGCATTTGAGAGGCACTGTTAAAAATTATTGGGAAAGATTTAAAGTGCAGGCTGCATTAAAACATGGAGAAAAATAGAAATAATGCCATAAGTCTAGATTGCCTCACGAAGCAGCCTCATTTGAATTGCTTTCATAGCTTTCATATGTGTATGGTTTAGAAGTACACTTACCTCAGAAACCTGATTTGATCTCTTGGGCAGGAGTTGTTGAAATAGGTTATGGGAATATATAAGTTATCTCATTGCTCATGTACTTGCATGTTTGGGACTCAAATTTTACTTGATGTCTGTCCATTCTTGTGGCCCTGTCAGCCTTCTCCTTCCTTTACTCCTTTAATCTATTTCTTTGACTACCAATGGAGATTTCAGCTGGACTATGTTGATGGGGCTTGTTGTTTTTTTTGAGCTGGCTGTATATATTTTAAAATTATAAATAGATAATATATTATTTTTTGCACATTGTTATCAGTTTGCCCAGAATTGGGGATAGGGCAGTTAGCATGTTGGGGCCAGGAAGGGACAAGTTAGATAAGGACTGAGTGCTTCCGTTGCAGGCAGTTTGCACAATACCTAATTAACCTTCCTATTGAAAATACCAAATGTGTGGTTACATTACTTTAAATGACATTGAATTGGAACTTGATGGCAATTAGTTCTAGATACAGCATTTTGATCTTTGTTGGAATTTTAAGGGAAAAATAAACTACATATTTGTTTATTTTAATCCCCTAATAGTACTGAAGGTTGGAAAGTTGCATGTAGCTGGATGCTGTTAATTTCTTTAATAGCCATGACTATAATTTAAGCCTATGAGAAGATAGACTGTTGTATAGGGATATATTCACATGTGTGTGCACACTCAGGAGTTTTGTCTCAGCAGGATAGAATAAGCAAATCCATGAATTGGTCTTCTGTTAATACTTTGATTCTAAAAATTATTTGTTTACTTGCTATGGTCTGTTCATTCTGGGCCTAACTTTAAAGGCTCAATAACAAATACAACAAATGTAAATATGTTTACATTTTAAGACGTATGCAGTGGTACTTACAGATCAGTTAATTAACTCCAGAAAGCAAATGTTAGACTACACATTTATTTTTCTCCTTGATCAAGTGTAAAATTCTGAAACAGAGGCTTTAAAATATAAAACCTCAGCAAAATAATCCATGAATTTACTGATTCTTCTATATCGTGTATAGTTACCATTATGTAACTGTACACGTGTACAGCTACGGATATAGTTGTATATCCGTTGAAAATTATCTGCAAACACCTAAATTAAAGAGAGAAAAAAAGTAGTTTGTAAACTCATTTGTGGTCTACTGAAAAGAGGTTATATTAAAGCAAATAAAAATATTTTCCTTCTCTGTCCTCTGAAATGATTGCAGTGGATACTCTTAGTTATCCCATTTTGTAGGGGTGGAGGGCCTTTTAATTTAATTGACCCCCCGAGGTGGTCTTTTGTTTTAAACGGGCGGGGGGTGGGGAGGAAACAGCTGGATCTCCAAGTACATGTGGATTTTGTATATATAGGAGATTTTTAGAAAAATCAACAACCCCTCACCAGATGCAAGTCACATAAAAGCGTTCCAATAAAATGGATGAATGTCTTTTTCCTCCCCATTTTGCTTTATACTGAGTATTGCACTCTTGCAAGTGTATGCAAAAACTAAATAGACTTCTGCCCTCCTCTTTTTATTGCATTACTTCAAAATTCTAATTTTGTCTCTACTGATATGTCTTATTAACATCTGAAAAATATATATATATATTTTATTGGAAAATTCTAGTTTGTTAGGCCTTGAAAGTTTTGTGACAGTTATTTTGCTGTATTTCACCACAATCATTCACCTTATGGCATGCTTTGATTACTAGACTTCAGGCAGTCTCATTCATTGTATCATACTTACACACAATAGTAAGTTGTCTCCATGTGTGCTATATGTCTGAGGTGTATGGAGTTTTTATTTAAAAAGTGTGCCAGGCTGAATATAAGCATTTGATTTTGTAACATTGGACTTTTCTTAAAAGTATAGAGGTTCAAAGTATAGGTATGTCCATTGGCATAAGAATAGAGAGGGTGAGGGTCTGGACCAGCATCCAGGTTTGTCCAGTCAGACGCCAGAAACTGGTCTTCAAAAATAGCGGGCCTATGTGAAGAGTGAGACCACATGTGGGTGTGCACACCTCTTGTCCCCAGGTGTCCCTCCCTTTGAGCTTATCCTTCCCTCCCTAACTTCTCTGGCCTATTGTCATTGTTGTTTCTTTACATTTAAGGAGAGAAAAACAAAAATGAGATTCGTACACTTTGCCTAATTGAGCCACTACCAGGTTTTCTGGCAGCTGTGGCCACATTATTTGTGAGGTGATTTTTTTCTTTATGTTCAGAGTGACTTCTGATTCTGATTCTTTATATTTTGTATGGAGCGGCACTTTTATCTGTGTTTTAGCAGAACTGTTCCTCTGTATTCTTTACGGTTTTGTTTGTTTTGTTTCCTTTTAAATTATGCATAGAGTTTTTTTGTGTGTATGAAATTAAAGCCTTTATTAACCTTCTGTTGATTTGACTGTTATTTCTGAAAAGGACACATTCTTGCTGATACTTATAACAACCTGTTCAAAGTTGTGGAAATCACCTTCTGTTGGCTTTCTGACGTGGACTTCCTTGCAGCATTGTTACTTCTTAAAAGGAACAGAATGGCAAACCAGTGTTTGGCCGTAGTCCCCATTGATTATTGCTATTTTCATCTGAGGAGCCTGTGAAGCTTTGTGGAGGCTTCTGGGTAAGTTTGTAAACCTAGCATTGGCCTTCACTAGGCTCTTCCTTTGCCTTACTATTAAGGGTTGGGAGAAGAAGTGAAATAGCATATGCATTTCTTACTTGCCTTTAGGTCTCAAGCCTAGCCCCAGTGGATGTGCTGCTCTCATGGTACTGTTTGGTATTTGTGAAACCTCCTAAGAGGGTAGTCTTGTGGACCATTCAACTCTCCTTCAACCCTTTAACTTACCCACTGAGTAAGGCAGTAAGGAAAGTAAATGTGAAAAGGAAAAGCTGTTACTCTGGGGAAGACGTAAACCTGCAAAATAGATATCTATATCTATGGCAGCCTACCTGCCATAGATAAAAATGAGTCATGATAGAGGACAAGCTAGGTAGGGTAGTGCCTCAGAACCCTAATGTTCCATGGAGTGTTTGTGCTCTTCTAAGAAGAGAAAACTCTAGAACAGGAGTATTAAAAATGATGCAATACCTCAGGATAGAAACAATCTAGCGACCTTCTTAGAAGTTGAAATGAGGACCATAGGCTCCTTTTGGGGAATCATCTTTCTGAAGGAATAGGTACATTGTTAAACAAAAGTGGCATTTGCCACAGAAGTTTGTGCTCATAGGCACAAACTTTAACTGCAAATTTTCACTTCAATTGGTGTAGGACTAATATCGGTGAGAAAATGAGACCCCACAGTCAGCGTAGGGTACTGCTTTACAACCACAGCTCCTCTTCTCAAAACAGTCCTTTTTCTTTCTTCAGGTTTTGTTGCTTCCATCGAGGCAGAGCGGAGAAGGCAGCTGGAGTCATCCCAAAGGCCTGAGTGAAATCTTCAATGGACAGGTGTTCCTAGAAGAGAGGGACCAGAGGGCAAAGGTCACATATCCTTTCCTCCTCCCTTACCCTCAGGTGCCATTTGTTCTGATGAGTCATATAGATGTGGTGTATAATCAAATAAATGAAGAGTAAACACAAGCAATGTCAGGAGAGCCAGAAAAGGGATGGAGAGGAGGCGAATATGGTATTTTGGTATTCCAGAGGTTTATCCCTGGATTTTTTTTTTTTTCAGACCATGTCTTGTTCTGTTGCACAGGCTGGAGTGCAGTGGCACAAACTCAGTTCACTGCAACCTGCAACCTCTACCTCCTGATTTCAAGCGATTCTCCTGCCTCAGCCTCCCAAGTAGCTGAGATTACAGGCATGCACCACCATGCCCTGCTAACCTTTGTATTTTTAGTAGAGACGGGGTTTTACCATGTTGGCCAAGCTGGTCTTGAACTCCTGACCTCAAGTGATCCACCCTACTCGGCATCCCAAAGTGCTGGGATTACAGGTGTGAGCCAGCACACCTGGCCTGATCCCTGAATTTTTAACAATGAAAAGATAATAGTGTGGTAGATTGAGATCTTCTTTTTACAAGGGTCAAGTTCACATTAGCCCAAATAAGAATTAGGACTCTTCTTTCCAAGCCTTAGTTTTCCTCTCTATTAAATGGGGAACGTTTCTTTTTTTTTTTTTTTTTTTTTTAAGACAGAGTCTTAGTCTGTTCCTCAGGCTAGAAAGCAGTGGCACACGATCTTGACTCACTGCAATGTCCACCTCCCAGATTCAAGCAATTCTCCTACCTCAGCCTCCTGAGTAGCTAGGACTACAGGCACCTGGCACCACGCCCAGATAATTTTTGTATTTTTAGTAGAGATGAGGTTTTGCCTTTTGGCCAGGCTGGTCTCGAACTCCTGGCCTCAGGTGATCCACCCACCTTGACCTCCCAAAATGCTGGGATTACAGGCATGAGCCACCATGCCTGGCCATTGTTTTTTTGTTTTTGTTTTGTTTTTTGAAACAGCGTCTTGCTCTGTCACACAAGCTGGAGTGCAGTGGCACAATCTCAGCTCACTCTAGCCTCAACCTCCTGGGCTCAAGCAGTCCTCCCATCTCAGCCTCCCGAGTAGCTGGGACCACAGGCGTGCACCACCATGTTGCCCAGGCAGGTCTGGAACCCCTGAGCTCAAGCATCCACCCGCCTTGGCCTCCCAAAGTGCTGGGATTATAAGCGTGAGCCACCACCCCCAGCCAGGAACATTTCTTAAAGGCAAATTTTCACTTGCTTTTATGAAAATGAAAATAATATTACATATGAAAGTGTACTGAAAACAAATTAGGCAGGCATGGTGGCACACACCTGTAATCCCAGCTGCTCTGGAGGCTGAGGCAAGAGAATCGCTTGAACCCAGGAGGCAGAGGTTGCAGTGAGCTGAGATCGTGCCACTGCACTCCAACCTGGGCGATAGTTTTCCATCTCACAAACACAAAACAAAGTATGTTGTTCATTTACCTCCACTTAAACAGTGAATCCAAGCTGCCCACAAAGTAAGCAGATGAGCCCTATAAGGGTATCTGCTCTAGTCTGGGTATATGAGATTTTATTAGGGCCAGGTGTGGTGGCTCACGTCTGTGATTCCAGCACTTTGGGAGGCCAAGTCAGGCAGATTGCTTGAGTTCAGGAATTCAAGACCAGCCTGGGCAACATGGTAAAACCCTGTCTCTACCAAAAAAAATACAAAAATTAGCCAGGTATGGTGGTGCACATCTATAGTCCCAGTTACTCAGGAGGCTGAGGTGGCAGGATCGCTTGAGCCCAGGTGGCAGAGGTTGCAGTAAGCCAAGATAGTACCATTGTACTCCAGCCTGGGTGAAAGAACAAGACCCTGTCTCAAAAAAAAACATTTTATTGCTATCACAGGACATACAACTCTTCTAGCAAAAGCCTGTCACCCTCAGGAGAAGTCTCCCTCCTGGGCCCTACTTTGCTTTGGATCAAGTTAACAGACTGCCTGCAAGGGAAGTAGGACCCACTCCAGCCCTAATGGATGGAGCAAAGTAGGAATCTAGTTCCATATACTGCTGTGGCACTTACAAAGGAATTGAGGCAGATTTGAATATTCCCATTTTCAGGTGATGCAGCTAAAGTTTAAGAAAGGCCGGCGCGTTGGCTCACACCTGTAATCCCAACACTTTGGGAGGCCAAGGCGAGTGGATCACGAGGTCAGGAGTTCGAGACCAGCCTGGCCAACATGGTGAAACCCTGTCTCTACTAAAAATACAAAAAATTAGCTGGGCCTGGTGGCAGGCACCTGTAATCCCAGCTGCTCTGGAGGCTGAGGTGGGATAATTGCTTAAACCTGGGAGGCAAAGGTTGCAGTGAACGAGATGGCACCACTGCACTGCAGCCTGGGCAACAGAACGAGACACTCTCTCAAAAAAAAAAAAAAAGTCAAGGTCACCTCATTCCAATATATGTTCCACTGCACCATACTGACTTTCTTCCTTGAGTTTCAGGTATACTATAAAGCCCTCTTGTCAGCTTTCAACTCCCAGACCTGCAAGGTAAGCTGTTAACACTTGCAGTTGGCCACAGTTTTACCATTGTGGATAGCTTCATCACTCTTGGCTTACAGGTTTGGTTCCCAGTTAAAAGGCAACTTGTTAGCCGGGCGCGGTGGCTCACGCCTGTAATCCCAGCACTTTGGGAGGCTGAGGCGGGCGGATCACAAGGTCAGGAGATCGAGACCATCCTGGCTAACATGGTGAAACCCCGTCTCTACTAAAATACAAAAAAATTAGCCGGGCGCGGTGGCGGGCGCCTGTGGTCCCAGCTACTCCGGAGGCTGAGGCAGGAGAATGGCGTGGGCCCGGGAGGCGGAGCTTGCAGTGAGCTGAGATCCGGCCACTGCATTCCAGCCTGGGCGACAGAGCGAGACTCCGCCTCACAAAAAAAAAAAAAAAAAAAAAAAAGGCAACTTGTTGGCCAGGTACAGTGGATCACCTGAGGTGTTCATGAGTTCGAGACCAGCCTGGCCAACATGGTGAAACTGCGTCTCTGCTAAAAATACAAAAAATTAGCAGGCATAGTGGTGGGAACCTGTATTCTCAGCTACTCGGGAGGCTGAGGCAGGAGAATAGCTTGAACCCGGGAGGCAGAGGCTGCAGTGAGCCAAGATCATGCCACTGCACTCCAGTCTGGGCAACACAGTGAGACTCTGTCTCAAAAAAAAGAAAAGACAACTTGTTAATCCTCATCAGTTTTTTATATTCTTCTGTGAATGTGTCAGATTATTTTGTAGGAGGAGGTTTTGCTTAGAGTGGGAGGGTAGCAGCACAAGGTACAACTGAGGTCGGGGGAAGGATTCCAGTAGAAGACACTAGGAAGGCCAAAGAACAAATTCAGAACTAAATTTTGCCTAGCTTTTTGAGTCGAAAAAATATTTGGATAAACAAGTCATACCAGCTTCTCTCATCCTGTGAATGATCCAGAAGATTAGATAGCACAATTTTACATGTTTACTCTTGGCTAGGAAGTCACAACTGGGAGTCACTACTACCTTTCTAAGCTTTGGGTGTCTTCAGCCATAAGATGAAGGAATTCACTGAAATGACTTTTGTTCCCAGCACTAAGATGATAATGACACTGTTTAAGGCAAGCTAAATACCCTCAAGGCACACTCAGTTAAGAGTCCCAAATTAAAGTTGCTATAAAACAGCATCTCCCAGCCTTCATCTCTGCTGCTCTAAGCACCAAGAGGTAGACAGGGTAGAGGCGAGACTTGTGTGTTTCCTTTAATACTTAGGCTGCTCTGCTAAGATGGAGTTGCCCTAGGGAACATTTTATTGACTCCCACAGAGAGCCCTGAATTAAACAGCTTCTTAGTAAACACCTGTAGATGGATTTCAACCTCAGGGGGGGTCTGATGCTCCAGATCTCTAACCTGTCATTAGATTTGCCTCCCACCCTGGGCATTCTCTCCTTAAGTTTCCTGGAAGCCTTCCCCACTCCCCGAGGCAGGGTAGGGGAGTGTTTGGTTTTGGTTTGGGGCTTCTTTTGTTTTTTGCGGGGAGGTTGAGACAGGGTCGTGCTCTGTCACCCATTCTGGAGTGTGGTGACACAATCACAAATCACCTGCAGCCCCAATCTCCTGGGCTCACCCTCCTGGGTAGCTGGGACAACAGGTGCACGCCACCACAGCAGGCTAATTTTTGTATTTTTTTGTAGAAACAGTGTCTCACTTTGTTGCCCAGGCTGGTCTCAAACTCCTGGGCTCAAGCAATCTGCCTGCCTTGGCCTCCCAAAGTGCCTGGGATTACAGGCATGAGCCACCGCACTCAGCTGAGTACTTGGTTTTGGAAGAAAGAGGATAAATATAAATGATTTGGGGATCAGTGGATGGGGAAGAGCTGCCATACCCCACATCTGTGTGTAGCACCCTCCCCCCAGTTTCCTCACAGCTGTGGCTGCTATGTCCTCGGTCTTTGCTGTCTATGGTCCAGCCTGGCTCTTCAGCTTTGTTAGGACTGCTGGACTCTGACCCCTCAGGCTAGATAGCAGGGACTACCCATCCTAGTGGACTTGTATCTTTCCGTTGGTCCTGTTCCTGAACGTGCAGTCCTGCCAGCTGATTACTAGCCTCACCCATGCCCACATCCGCCTCCCTGTTGTTTACTCATCAGTGCACAAATACTTAGATTACCATCTTGCTCTACCTGCAGCCAGACCCACCACCCCACTGTTGTCACTGGCTCACCTTGCAAGATTGGAGCAGACAGACAGATCTGAAAACCTCTCCTACACTCCCACATGACACTGAACTCTGCTCTCCCACAAGAGTGTATACTACTTCCATGATTAAAAAATCAGCTGTAGGCCGGGCGCGGTGGCTCAAGCCTGTAATCCCAGCACTTTGGGAGGCCGAGACGGGCGGATCACGAGGTCAGGAGATCGAGACCATCCTGGCTAATACGGTGAAACCCTGTCTCTACTTAAAATACAAAAAACTAGCCGGGCAACGAGGCGGGCGCCTGTAGTCCCAGCTACTCGGGAGGCTGAGGCAGGAGAATGGCGTAAACCCGGGAGGCGGGGCTTGTAGTGAGCTGAGATCCTGCCACTGCACTCCAGCCTGGGCGACAGAGCAAGACTCCGTCTCAAAAAAAAAAAAATCAGCTATAGGCCGGGCGGGCGCAGTGGCTCGTGCCTCTAATCCCAGCACTTTGGGAGGCCAAGGTGGGTGGATCACAAAGTCAAGAGATCGAGCCCATCCTGGCGAACATGGTGAAACCCCGTCTCTACTAAAAATACAAAAATTAGCCGGGCATAGTGGCAGGCGCCTATAATCCCAGCTACTTGGGAGGCTGAGGCAAGAGAATGGCGTGAGGCCGGGCGCGGTGGCTCAAGCCTGTAATCCCAGCACTTTGGGAGGCCGAGATGGGCGGATCACGAGGTCAGGAGATCGAGACCATCCTGGCTAACACGGTGAAACCCCGTCTCTACTAAAAAAATACAAAAACTAGCCGGGCGTGGTGGCGGGCGCCTGTAGTCCGAGCTACTCGGGAGGCTGAGGCAGGAGAATGGCGTGAACCCAGGAGGCGGAGCTTGCAGTGAGTGGAGATCGTGCTACTGCACTCCAGCCTGGGC
>NW_016818301.1:1996176-1999506 GCF_001698545.2 Rhinopithecus bieti
AATGCTACAGAAAACTGATTTTTAAAAAAGAATCTAAGCCTTCTTTGCTTCTACCATGATGGGGCTGTCCATTTAAAATTAGCAATCCATTTCTGCCTTCCATCAATCCTCTGGTTCAATAACATTGGCTGCCCTCCTTTAGAAATACCTCCTTTATTGGCCAGGCATGGTGGCTCACGCTTGTAATAGCACTTTGGGAGTCCAAGGCGGGCGGATCACCTGAGGTCGGGAGTTTGAGACCAGCCTGGCTAACATGGTGAAACCCTGTCTCTACTAAAAATACTAAAATTAGACAGGTGTGGTGGTGTGTGGCTGTAATCCTAGCTACTTGGAGGCTGAGGCAGGAGAATCACTTGAACCTGGGAGGCAGAGGTTGCAGTTAGCCGAGATCACGCCACTGCACTCCAGCCTGGACGACAGAGCAAGACTGCATCTCAAGAAAAAAAAAAAGAAAGAAATACCTCCTTTATGCTGTGTGGCGTGATGGTAACAGTGGGACTCCAAAGGCCTGGTTCTTGCTCTGGCTTTGCAACTAACTAGTAATGTTAGGCAAGTCACTTCATCTCTCTGGATCTCAGTTTTCTCAGGTGTAGAACAGGAGATAATAACAGCTTTCATTTGTAGAGTACTATGTACCAAGGGCTGGGCTTAGCTTGTCATCATACTGGGATCATCCCAATGTTACAGTGAGGACACATGTGCCTCCTAGCCTCCCAGCAACCTCACAGGTGGGAGAACCAGGAGAGAACACAGAAATGTGCTCTCTAAGGTAAAAGACAGAATTGAAATTCTCTGGGAACAAAACACTTTATATTGAGTCGAAACCCTTAACAGACTGATGTTCTGAGAGAGAAACTAGATATCTCTCTTCTGTGATCCCTTGATTAATTTGTAAGACTACTTTTTTACTTATATAGAGTATATTATCTCTCCTCTCAATACCCCTAAGTTAGATTGGCAGCCTATTTTGGATCTTCGTGAAGTGGTAATGAATATTAGAAATGTGTTCTTAGGCTGGGTGCAGTGGCTCACACCTGTAATTCCAACACTTTGGGAGGCTGAGGTGGGAGGATCACTTGAGCCCAGAAAGTCGAGGCTGCAGTAAGCCATGATTGCAACAGTACTCCAGTCTGGGCAACAGAGTGAGACCACAAATTAAAAAAAAAGTGTCCAGCCCCAAACTCCATTCCCCACACACACATACAAAAGTGTTTTGAACAAGCTCTTCTTGCTGTGCTAACCACAGTTACCGTATGGACCATGTGCTGATGAGTCTTAAATTCATATCTCTGCCCTGGTGTTCCTCTGAATTGCCTGCCCGCTGAACATGTATCTAAACCTCAAAGGATGTAGCTACCACTAAACTAAGCTCAGCCTGATCCAGTTTTCTATCGTGGAGAATGATGCTATTTTCTCTTCTCTCATACTCTTTATCCAGTAATTACCAAATATCGTTGATTTTACCTCCTAAATGTTTCTCTCCACCTCCTCCACCATGACCTATTCTAGGTTCCCACCTACCTGTCAGCCTGAGAGCAGTTATGCTGTCTCTCCTAACTGGTGTTCCTATGGCTGCTCTTGTCACCTTCCAGGCTTTTGTTCAAAGAGCAGCTGTAATTATTATTATTTTTTGTTTTGTTTTTTGAAACGGAGTTTCACTCTTGTCGCCCAGGCTGGAGTGCAATGGTGAAATCTCGGCTCACTGCAACCTCTACCTCTTGGGTTCAAGTGATTCTCCTGCCTCAGCATCCCAAATACCTGGGATTATAGGCACAAGCCACCACGACCGGCTATTTTTGTAATCTTAGTAGAGTTGGGGTTTCGCCATGTTGGCCAGGCTGGTCTCGAACACCTGATCTCAGGTGGTTCGCATGCCTTGGCCTCTCAAAGTGCTGGGATTACAAGCAGGAGCCACCATGCCCAGCCTAGTGTAAGTCTGTCACTCTGCTACTTCAACGATAATGATACTCCCCTTCACTGCCAGGATACATGATATGATCCTTAACTTGGGGTAGAAGGCACTGCCAGTTCAGCCCTGCCTCCCTCCCTGGCTCTGCACACCACAGCCACTCTGGCTATCTTACAGTTTTGCCCCCATTTTTATTCCTTGCCTTTGGGCTTCATGTTAGCTGTCCCTTCTCCAGAACTAACTTACTTTGCCTCAATAATTCCTGTTTATCTTTCAGAAGGAAACCTCTAAATCAGGCTCCTCTTTGTAATACCTTTTTTTCTTTTTCTTTTTTTGAGACAGTCTCACTTTGTCGCCCAGGGTGGAATGCAGTGGCATGATCTTGGCTCACTGCAACCTCCACCTCCCAGGTTCAAGCAATTCTCATGACTCAGCCTCTCAAGTAGCTGGGATTACAGGTGTACACCACCACACCTGGCTAATTGTTGTAGTTTTAGTAGAGATGGGGTTTCACCATATTGGTCAGGCTGGTCTGAAACTCCTGACCTCAGGTGATCCACCCGCCTCACTCAGCCTCCCAAAGTGCTGGGATTACAGGCATGAGCCACTGCACCCGGCCCTGTTTGTAATACTCTTCACAGCTCCTGTACTTCACTTTCTGGCACTTAATCCTTAAATTAAATAATAGTGTAACCAGGCTTCTCTGATCTCTCTCCTCCTGGGATATAAGCTGGTATGAAGGCAGGATCCCATCTGTCTTGTTCATCTCCAGCACCTAGTCACCTGTAGGGCCAAATCTGGGAGTCAACTGTGGTGGTCCAACAAATGGACTTATTTGTCCTCCTTTGAGGGTCTGACCTACCTCCTTCCTGCTGGGATCCACACCCTCGGGGAGCTCCTCTACAGGCTTGTTCACTAGCTGCTCCAGGGGGAAGATGGGCAGAGGCCCAGAACTGAGGTTGCTGTTAGCATTGAACACGTCCACTTTCGAGCTTGTGACCTCCTAGGAAAGAAAAGGAAACCACTGGTTACTTAGCTGGTGTGCGGCTACCTCCCAGGCTGCCTTTCTCTGTGAAGTCTCTAGGGCACCACCTTCCAAGAAGCCTCCCATGTCCCACCCCACCCTGCCACACATAACACTCATAAGAACACAACAGGCCGGGCACGGTGGCTCAAGCCTGTAATCCCAGCACTTTGGGAGGCTGAGACAGGCGGATCACGAGGTCAGGAGATCGAGACCATCCTGGCTAACCCAGTGAAACCCCGTCTCTACTAAAAAATACAAAAAAAAAATTAGCCGGGCGAGGTGGTGGGCGCCTGTAGTCCCAGCTACTCGGAAGGCTGAGGCAGGAGAATGGCATAAACCCGGGAGGCGGAGCTTGCAGTGAGCTGAGATCCGGCCACTGCACTCCAGCCCTGGC
>NW_016818301.1:2000175-2024919 GCF_001698545.2 Rhinopithecus bieti
GGGGGGCAGGGGTTTTTTGAGACAGGGTCTGACTCTCTTGCCCAGGCTGCAGTGCAGTGGCACAATTTCAGCTCACTGCAACCTCTGCCTCCTAGGCTCAAACCGACCTCCCACCCCAGCCTCCTGAATAGCTGGGACCACAGGCACACACCACCACTCCTGGCTGTTTTTTATTTTTTGTAAAGATGAGGTTTCCCCATGTTACCAAGACTAGTCTCAAACTCCTGGGCTCAAGCAATCCACCCTCCTCGGCCTCCCAAAGTGCTGAGATTACAGGCGTGAGCCACTGCGCCCGGCCTAAATACATTTCTGTTAACTCACTGAAAGACCAAAGGAGTTGTAGTTATTCTACCTAGAGAAGGGACCCCAAGGGTGACGGTGTGTAGAGACAGCATTATTTCTCCAAGTGTAGTCCATGGACTAACTACATGAAATTACCTTTTTAAAATAAGATTTAAAAGATGCAGATTCCTAGGGGCCAATTCTTAGTCTATAAACCAGAATATTTGGGAATGGGGCCTCGGAATCTGCATTTTAATATGCTTCCCCCTTACTCCCTGCCCCCAGTTCCCAGACTTCTATGCATGATAAAATCTGAGAACCAGGCTGGGCGTCGTGGCTCATGCCTGCAATCCCAGCACTTTGGGAGGCTGAGGCTGGGGGATCACTTGAGGTCAGGAGTTTGAGACCAGCCTGGCCAACATGGTGAAACCTCGTCTCTACTAAAAATACAAAAATTAGCCAGGCGTGGCAGCACACACCTGTAATCCCAGCTACTTGGGAGGTTGAGGCATGAGAATCACGTGAACCCGGGAGGTAGAGGTTGCAGTGAGCCGAGATCCTGCCACTGCACTCCAGCCTGGGAGGCACAGTGAAACTGTGTCTCAAAAAAAAAAATTGAGAACCATTTCACTAGGAAATTGAGGAAACAAAACCACTAGAGGCACTGGAGTTAAACAGCAAGAAGAATGAGAAGTAGGGAGAAATAGGAGGGAAAGCACAGGACACTGGTGTCTTCTCTGCAGCATTCTTGGCTCCCACAGGTCTGACCACCAGCTGGCCACTGCAAGGCCCAGCCACCCTGCCCCAGACTCACAGCAGTGATCTGGCTCCAGTCCCTAGAGTTGCCAAGCTCCACCTTCAGGTCCTCATAGGATTTGGCGTTCTGCACATAAAGTAAATAACAGATTAGACCTGGATCTCAGCAGAGGAGATGGATGAGAAGCCATTTTTCCTCAGGAATGGAAAGAAGGCTGTTCTGGGGCCTAGTGGTAAGAAAGGAAAGAGGATACACAGGCTGAGGCTGGAGGAGGGTCCCTGAAAAAGGAGATTAGATGGTGGGGTTGGGACCAGAGGGGCTGCCAGAAAAGGGCAGGGCAGCTATATTTGTCCCAGCTCAGCCTGACTTGGGGATGGGGAGGATCTTTTCCCACCTGCAGGGGCCAGGGCAAGAACCACAGGCAGTGTGGAGAACCCTGCCTAGGCTATGTAGGCTCTGAGGAATGCAGGGCTCCTGGGGATGGGCGGGGGTCCCCCCAGATCCTAGAAGGGATCCCTGCCACAGAGGAGTGAAGGGACTATGGCTCTCTGAGGAGTCCCATCTCCATATCCTAGAGCACACTTATGCTGAATGAATGAATGAATGGGTGAATGAGGCTGAGAGAGAAGCCAGCACACACTTGAGGTGAGGGAAGCGTGATAACTAAAGTGGACTGAGAAAACCTGGCATCTTGATATGCTGCCTTGAGTAAAAACTAAAATCAGCCCATCTAACTGCAGAATTTAAAAAACAAACCAACAGATTTAAGGAAATTAAGCTTTCTGCTTCCCTAAACCCATGTGTTGTGACAATTTAGAGCACCCAGAGCCACCAGGCCAGGCTTCACTCTACCTTGGCCTTCTTCCTACTGAAAACCTTTGCTGGAGTTCCATCCTGGGGATCTGCCCCTTGCTTCTATGTGGGGCCAGTTTAGGAAACGCCCCGTGGGAGCTTGGCACACCATCCCTCAGGTAAGGACCACATACATGACCCATTTTGCTTAGAATTTAGCACCAGGGGCCGAGTGCGGTGGCTCAAGCCTGTAATCCCAGCCCTTTGGGAGGCCGAGACGGGCGGATCACGAGGTCAGGAGATTGAGACCATCCTGGCTAACATGGTGAAACCCCATCTCTACTAAAAAATACAAAAAACTAGCCGGGTGAGGTGGCAGGTGCCTGTAGTCCCAGCTACTCGGAAGGCTGAGGCAGGAGAATGGCGTAAACCCGGGAGGCGGAGCTTGCAGTGAGCTGAGATCCGGCCACTGCACCCCAGCCTGGGTGACAGAGCAAGACTCCAACTCAAAAAAAAAAAAAAAAAAAAAAGAATTTAGCACCAGGAAGACATTTGTCAATTCTTTAGAACCAGCATGTTTCAGCTGGCACGGAGGATCCACCATGTTGCTGCAATGATGAGAACATTGTAGCTGGCACAGTAGCTGGCAGCCACACGTGGCTAGTGACAAACTGAATTTTGAATTGTGTTTAATTTAAATAATCAGTACATTTCTTACCTATACTATCCAGCAGCTTTGCTCTAAAAGTAGTGTGCAAACAAGGCACTATAATTAGCCTTGATTTTTGATAGACTTCTTCCCTCTCACCAGGAGGCCTAATGGCCTTAGTGCAGCCTTACTTTCTATTCTAAGCCTCTTCTAGCCCCTTTCTAAATCAGCAGTTCATATATCCCAAAGAGACAGAATGGCCTGCGGGAATCAGCACTGATCTCCAGGCAGGGCTAGAGAAGGTCATGCTGGGATGAGGCCACTCACACTCCACTTAAAGGGATCCCAAGCCAGGAACCAGCCTGTGAAGGTGGGGGGCTCGTATCCCTGCTTCACTACAATGATGGGGGTCTCAGGGTCACGCCCGCTGGGATGGGTCTTGAGGTATTCCTGCGCACTGATGGCTGCAGCCTTCTTCTCCTCCTCATTGGCATGTTTCCCAATCCAGAAGAAGACCTATTGAGAAATCCAGAAGATCAGTCCATCCTTCCTGTCCTCCCTGGCCCACAGGGCTCTGCCTCAGTTGTCCAGCAGTGAGGCCCTGACTTTGACCCTGTCTCTATCACTACCAGCCAAATGACCTAGGGCAGGCACCATCTGGCCTTGAATTTGTATCTGCGAAATTAGGAGGTTGGACAGATGCCTTGTACTTGGATATTCTGCAAATGTGTGTCTCCCAGACTGTCCAAAGCCCAGGATTATCAAAAACACTCCTGCTCTCATGTGAAATAAATAGGACTTTGGGAGAGAATATGCTCTTCCCTGCAGCCTCTCTTGAGCACGTTACTCCCCACCTTCCTTCTTTCTTACACTTCTGGTGTTCATACCATTTCCAGGGAGAAATTATGTGAGGACTAAGAAAATGTTGACACTTACCTAACCTTAAAGCCACTCTTTCTTGGCCCTGGGGATTGAGGTACCTGGAAAGAGGGGTCCCCAGGCCCTTGGTCCTACCTGGTCCCAGACATCTAGTAGGAACACGTCATCCTCTTCCAAGTCATCCTGACTGAAGTCAGGGATCTCTGTGGCCAGGAAGCGCCCAGTCTGGTTGGAACATTCAAACAGCCGGGGGGTGATGATCAGGTTTTCTTCCTGTAGTCTGCAGGATGGAGAGAAGATTGTACTGGCAGAAGGAAGGTGTGGCAAAAGGAGATTGAGGGCAGAACTCTGATGAAGGGACTCTGGCATGGAAAGGTCATCTCCAGCAAAATGCTCTGTCTTCTGATTGATAAAAGGGTCCCCTCTAATTCCAAGAGTGCTCTGAGGGAGAAATTGTCACTGCTTTCTGGACATGCATTCCAGTGGCTTTTGCAGAGCCTTGTTAGGAAGTTCCTCCTGATATCTTCCCTCCATCCCTCCTGCTGCTACTACAGTACATACCCTTTTGCTTTTGAACTAGGGACTAGTGGATCATGGATATTCTCTAGAAAAGCCATTTGAGCCAGGCACAGTGGCCCACGCCTGTAATCGTAGCACTTTGGGAGGCTGTGGCAGGTGGATCACCTGAGGTCAGAGTTTGAGACCAGCCTGGCCAACATGGTGAAAACCCGCCTCTACTAAAATACAAAAATTGGCCAGCATGTTGGCAGGTGCCTGTAATCCCAGCTACCCAGGAGGCTGCAGCAAGAGAATTGCTGGAACCTGGGAGGCGGAGGCAGAGGCTGCAGTGAGCCGAGATTGCGCCACTGCATTCCAGCCTGGGTGACAGAACAAGACTCTGTCACAAAAACAAAACCATTTGAAAGAAGGCTTGTGGCTGGTGCCCCTCAGCATCCCAGGCCTGTGTCAGGACCTAAAGGCAGGCTGGCCTCTGGCATCTTCTTACTGAAAGGCAAACCTCTAGCACTGCCCCTCGCTTTGAGCTGCCTCCTATGGCCAGGAATTCCCTTTGCCAAGGAAACACCCCACCAGGTCCCAGGCATACTATAATGAGCAGCACAGACACAGCCCCTGACCAAGAGGCTCCAAGGGCATGGGCTGCCTTTGATTCATCTTGTATCCCTGGGGGCCTGGCACAGGGCCTGACACACAGTGTCCTTAGTCCATGCCTGCTGTAGGTTCTGGGTGTGGGGATGGAGATGCTGGGAGGCTCCCCCACCTTGGTAACCTGGAGGCAGAGGGACCTGAGAGTTACCTCTTGGTGTTGGCATAGGGAGCCTTCCCGCCCAGGGCCATCCAGAAGTTGGCTGGCTCCTGCCCTTCCACCACCACTTGCTTCTCCGTCCGGGAGATGGTGTCAGCAACCATCTTGGCCATCTCCCGCTCGTCTCCGCTACAGCCCTAGGAAAAAAAAGGGTTGGCCAATTGCTAGTGCCACCCCTACCTCCACCCTCCTACCACATTCACTACCCAGAGTTCCAGGGTCTAAGAGGGCTCTCCTGGGTCAGGACCCTGTGTATACAGGCCACACAGGGACAATTACATGCTCTCCTCTGTCCTTGACACTCCAAAGAATAGAAGAAACTAGAGAGTATTTTCAAGGGTCGAGAGGGACTCCAAGAGGCTATGCATTCTTCTTACAGAGATCAAAGGAGAGGCAGTGACAGGCTCAGGATAGTGAGAGAGAGCCCAAGACATAAAGACAGACCAACCCAGGGACAGATGGAGGTGGCCAGAGAAACAGAACAAGAGAGACTGACTCAGAGAGGCAGAGAATCTGAGGATGGTCATTGACGAGGCAGAAAGATAGACCCAGAGCTACTGAGGAGGGAGAGACTGGGCTCCAGAGGTGGCTGAGAACCGAGCAGGCACAACTTAGTTGGCCAGGGGTTCCTGCCCTCACCTAGGGGCTGCTGTGAAACTGGGGGACTCCCAGGACCCACTTGGGGATGGGGAGACCTCTAGGCCCTGAACACACCTTCCCACACCATAGGTAGCAGCAGGACTGGGTCTTGAGGACAAAGACATCATTGGAATTGAGGAAATTAGCCCGCGCTGGGACCTCAAAGGCCTTTGTGTTGTTGGCGCCCGTTCCCTGGACCTGGAACAGTCGTGTGGAGGGCTCAGGCTCCAAGTTCTTAGCTCGGGAGGTGCCTCCCTGCAGGTGAGGGGAGAAGGCAGGGAGAGAGAGTCAGGAGTCACATAGTAAAGAAGATGATGAAGGAACAGAGGGGCACAAAGAGAACCAGAGAGGGACAGGGTAGGGCGGGGCGGCTTGCCCCTGCAACTCCTCTGATGCTCTGTCACCAGGTCTTTCTAAAACATTGTTTGCATCATGGCGCTTCTCTGCTCAAAAACATTCAGTGACTCCCCGTTGCTTATAGCCTAAAACCCAGCTCCTGAACTTTACCTTTGAAGGCCCCACATGATGAAGATGCAAACTGCCTTTGCAGACACTGCTACCATCAAACCCTCCAGCGTAGCTCTGCCGGGCTTCTTTTTTTTTTGAGACGGAGTTTTGCTCTTGTTGCCCAGGCTGGAGTGCAATGGCACTCTCTCAACTTACTGCACCCTTCGCCTCCCGGGTTCAAGCAATTCTGCCTCAGCCGCCTGGGTAGCTGGGATTATAGGCGCCCACCACCATGCCTGGCTAATTTTTATATTTTTAGTAGAGACGGGGTTTCTCCATGTTGGTCAGGCTGGTTTGGAACTCACGACCTCAGGTGATCCGCCCACCTCGGCCTCCCAAAGTGCTGGGATTACAGCCGTGAGCCACACCGCCTAGCCTTTTATTTATTTATTTTTTTCTTGAGACTGAGTCTGGCTCTGTTGCCCAGGCTGGAGTGCAATGGTGTGATCCTGACTCACTGCCTCCCAGATTCAAGCGATTCTCCTGCCCCAGCCTCCCCAGTAGCTGGGATTACAGGCACACACCACCACATTCAGCTAATCTTTGTATTTTTAGTAGAGACAGGGTTTCACCACGTTGGCCAGGCTGGTCTTGAACTCCTGACTTCAGGTGATCCACTCGCCTCCGCCTCCCAAAGTGCGGGATTACAGGCGTGAACCACCACACCCGGCCAGTTCCACCAGGCTTCTGATGTTCCCTACAGAGCCTCTCCCCAGGGCCTTTGTCCTTGCTGTGCCCCCTGCATTGCGTGCCCTCATTTTACCTCTGCTAAACTCTTCAACTCTGACCCAAATGTCAAGACAAATGTGTCCTCTAAATCCCCTCCTGCCCATAAACTCTATGATATTCCCAGATTATTGTACTCCAGCTCCTCTTTTGACTCAACTTTTACTTCTGGCATTTCTTTTTTTTTTTTTTTTTGAGACGGAGTCTCGCTCTGTTGCCCAGGCTAGAGTGCAGTGGCGCAGTCTCGGCTCACTGCAACCTCCGCCTCCCAGGTTCAAGTGATTCTTCTGCCTCAGCCTCCCAAGTAGCTGGGACTACAGGTGCACACCACCATGCCCAGCTAATTTTTGTATTTTTAGTAGAGACAGGGTTTCGCCCTATTGGTCAGGCTGGTCTCAAACTCCTGACCTCGTGATCCGCCCGCCTCAGCCTCCCAAAGTGTTGGGATTACAGGTGTGGGCCACTGTGCCTGGCCTACTTCTTGCATTTAACCACATGGTTCCTTAGACTGTTGGTTCACTGCTAAAATGTCTGTCCTCTCCCAACAAGATGGTGAACTGTATTAGCATGCCATTCTTCTCCTTGCTTGGGGAATTGCAAAGGACTGTGTGTTTAAGGCACTCAACAGGCAGATTATTGCTTAAATGATTGCATGAGATGTCCGTTTCATTATGTTGGAAGGCACCAATGCAGTTTGCACAGGTGCATCATTTAAGCAAATCTAGCCAAAATATCTTCCTTTTTTATGTAAATGATTCAAGGAGTTGGGGTGTAGAGGGCAGGCAGTACTTACACATGGTGAATGTGCATTACACGTTTTTGTTTTGTTTTGTTTTCTTGAGATGGAATTTCATTCTTGTTGCCCAGGCTGGAGTGCAGTGGCACAGTCTCAGCTAACTGCAACCTCTGCCTCCTGGTTTCAAGCAACTCTCCTGCCTCAGCCTCCCAAGTGGCTGGGATTACAGGCATGTACTACCATGCCCAGCTACTTTTTGTATTTAGTAGAGATGGGGTTTCGCCATGTTGGTTGGGCTGGTCTTGAACTACTGACCTCAGGTGATCCACCCACTTCGGCCTCCCAAAGCACTGGGATTACAGGTGTGAGCCACCACACCTGGCCTTTTTTTTTTTTTTTTTTTTTTAAAGGCTGGGATTACAGGCATGTACTACCATGCCCAGCTACTTTTTGTATTTAGTAGAGATGGGGTTTCGCCATGTTGGTTGGGCTGGTCTTGAACTACTGACCTCAGGTGATCCACCCACTTCGGCCTCCCAAAGCACTGGGATTACAGGTGTGAGCCACCACACCTGGCCTTTTTTTTTTTTTTTTTTTTTAAAGATGGAGTCTCACTCTGTTGCCCAGGCTGGAGTGCAATGGCACGATCTCAGCTCACTGCAACCTCCGCCTCCCAGGTTCAAGAGATTCTTCTGCCTCAGCCTCCTGAGTAGCTGAGATTACAGGCACCCACCATCATGCCCGGCTAATTTTTTGTATTTTTGTAGAGACGGGTTTCACCATGTTGGCCAGGCTGGTCTTGAAGTCCTGATCTCAGGTGATCTACCCACCTCAGACTCCAAAGTGCTGGGATTACAGGCATGAGCCACCATGCCTGGCCCAATTACACGTATTTCTAAAGTAACCAAATGGGTTGTTTCTATTACCAGTTCCACATAGGTGATAGAACCTCCAGGGTAGTCTTCTATGAAGAATGGGCTTCACCCTAAGCCCTGCTCCCACCATCCATCCACTTCCCCATCTCCTGGATGCCTGTCTTGCCACAGTGGGTACTGCCAGGCACCTCAGTTCAGCAGCCACACCTGGTATACCACCATGCGTCCCTTGAAGATGGACATAAGATGAGGCGGCTCCTTGCCCATTGGGACCCGGATCTGGACTGGTTCACCATTGTACTTCTGGTCCAGAATGACGGCTTGATAAGCTGATGCTGTAATTTCATCTTGGCTGGCCTGGCTGCCCTGGGGATGAGCAGCAGGGAGTGAATGGGATAGGGTCAGCCCCCAATTCTGACCCCATCCTCAGCCTCAGCAACAACTCCATCCCCAAGTCTGACCTGGTACTAAACCCAATTTTCTTCCCCACCAAACTCCACTGTGAAACAGCCAAAACCCCAGTCTGACCCAGACCTCAGTTCTGATCTCAACCTCAAACCTAATTCTTTCGCAGACCCAGCCCAGCCCTGACCTACCTGCAACCCCAGCCTTAACCCCAAACCTCCTCCTTTCCTTACTGCTCCTTCTTCAGGGAAGCATCACAGGCACCACACCACTCACTCCTAGACACACTGCCTGCTCCCTCACATCTAGACACAAAAACCCACGGGCACAGCAAGTGATAAGAATGTGCAGAAGGCAATGAAAATTGGAAGGGAGACTCAGAACCAAAAGGAAAAGCGCTGTGAATGGGGGTACTAGCAGGACCTCATAGCCAAAGCAGTCCTTCTTGAAGCGGTGAGATCCCCATCCCCAGAGGTATTCAACCCAAGGGTGATGGCCACTTAGCAGGAGTATGTACAAGGTGGAGCTAAGCCGGCTATGCTCTGGGTGGGATGTGGTGGGACCTGACCTGCCAGATGTAGAGCAGGTAGTGCTGCTTGTTTCCGATGAGGTAGGTGTAGAGCAGCAGGTAGCAGTCACCCCCATAGAAGTGGCCTAGCCACTTGGAATCCACAGGTACCAGTTCTAGGTTCTCAATGCGCCACACCTAGGGCCAGTATCAGGCCAGGGTGAAGTCCAGGAACAGGTTCCACCATCCCTGCTCCACCCAACACGGGCCTCTCTGCCCTCACATACCTGCACTTCCCCACTCCCATCATCTACCATCTTCTGCTGGGCAGCCACCTGAGGCTTTACATGCATGGATGTGGCATCAAACTTCATCTGTTCCACTTTGGCTAGAGTGGGGGAAATCATGACACCAATTATCACCAGCTGAGGCCCCCCAGGTCCTCACAACAGCCCTGAATGGTGGCTACAATTCTTAGACCCATTTTCAGATGAGGAAACCGAAGCAAGAGAGATTCAGTAGCTTACCTGGTTGCACAGAATGTGGCAGAGCTACAGTAGAGAACCGTAGCTCCCTCCCTCTAAAATTCCTGCTTCACCAGTGCCTCCCAGGGAGCCAAGAGAGGCATAAGAGCAAGGCTTTAGCTTTGTTGATCTACATCCTGACCCCTGCAGCATTCAGACTTCAAGCCTTGACCTTGTCTCCCAGCTCAATAGGGAGCTCTGCAATGATGGAGGCTGTACACTATTATTTCTTCTCTCCTAGGTGCCAGGCACCAAGCTTGCCCTCAGCAAATACTGGCGGGTAAGAGACTGAGCTATTTGGTTTCCAGGGAGGCTCAACCCCTTCCCAAATGAAACATCACATCACTCTCAGCTCCCTTTTTTTTTTTTTTGAGACGGAGTTTCACTCTTGTTGCCCAGGCTGGAGTGCAATGGCACGATCTTGGTTCACTGCAACCTCCACCTCCCAAATTCAAGCAATTCTCCTGCCTCAGCCTCCTGAGTAGCTGGGGTTACAGGCATGCACCACCATGCTTGGCTAATTTTTTTTTTTTTTTTTTCAGTACAGACAGGGTTTCACCATGTTAGGCTAGTCTCGAACTCCTGACCTCAGGTGGTCCACCTGCCTCAGCCACCCAAAGTGCTGGGATTACAGGCATGTGCCACCACGCCCAGCCCTCTCGGCTCCCTTTTTGTGACAACTAGAGTTTGTCCATGTCCCCACCCGCTAGAATAAGCCCAGAGCCGATGTAAAAGTCTTCGTGGAAGACGCATGTCAGGGAAGGAGGGTGGGTGGTAGACCAAGTGGCTCTCCTGGCCCAGCTTCTGGATCCTGGCTCCCTCACTGCCCCGTAACTGGCCCTCACCCACGGAGCCCACAGTGTGGGTTTTGCTCAGGCCTGAAGTCCGGTTGGACACTGTCCACTTCTGGAATAGCTGCTGAAAGACGGCCGACTCAGCACCATCATTCTGCACCTCCACCTGTGTGCTTGGTGGGTACTGCTTGGCTTTGATGAAGTTCTGGGAAGAGAAAGGGCTGAAAGCTATGCCCCTCCCCTAGTCCCCACTCCCAATGCAAGCCAAAACCTGGCTCTAACCTAACCAGATCCACCATCAGATCTACCCCTGGTACCAAAACTGAACCCAAACCCAATCCCAATGCTAATCCCCAACCTAACCCTACTCTGACCCCCAGCATCAAGGTCAAATCTGATACCGCCTGAAACCTAACACCGGCCTCAAGACTCACTCTGACCTCAACCTCAAATCTAATACCCAAACACAACTCTGACCCCAATCCCAAAGCCAAATCTAACTCCTAAGGTGACCCTACCTCAATGCTAATCCTAATGCCCAGTCCCCAATCCAACACTGGCGCTGGCCCCAAGCCAGTTAGGGTTATGACTCCAGCCCCAGCAATGACCCCAAACTCTGACTTGGTCCTGGTCTGAGCTGACCCAATCCCCTTCTGTAGGAAGCCAGCCTCCTTCCATTTCTCCTTCCCTTCTCTAAACTCAGCTCAGGTGCAGGGAGGTGAGAACCCATATCCTGAGGTGGCCCCAGGGTTGCCTGGTGGTTGACTCCCTGGTGTGCAGAGAACCCCCAAGATGACTACAGAATGGCCCCTCAGGCCCCTCCCATTGGGCCGTGCCCAGCCCTCATCCTGCCGCTCCCAGCCTTCCCTGCCTCTGCCTGGCGCTATGCCCTGGTCTGAGCCTGCCTGCCCACCCCATGCAGCTATCTGCTCTCTCCCATCACTCTGCCCTCCTCCTGGATCCCCACCCCTACCAGCGCATGGCTCATGGCTCCCTTCTTCTCCTGCTCATTGGCTTTCTTCCCCTTCCATACGTAGATCTTCAGGCCCCCCTGGTCCAGGATGTAACAGTCCTAGAGTCGGGAGAGGTAAGAGTCTGATGGAGCTGGAAGTGCTGGACTGGGACAGCCTCACACACAAAAATAGTCTCTCCCTCCCATGCCCACCCCAAGCTCCCTGGAATTTTTCTGACTTGAGGGAGAGGAGGCCAGGCTGCAGTGGGCTGGGGGGTCTCCAGACCCTCTCACCTCGTGACTGAGCAGGTCCTGCGTCAGCGGCCGTGTGGCGACTTCCCTCACCACCAGATTCCCCTCAGCGTCAGACACACTGCAGGACAGAAGCAAGGCATAGATGGGGAGGGGCCCCAAGCCCCTCAGCCAGGGCACCTGCTCCCAGGGAGTCCCCAGCACCCAGGAAGACCCCACTGGGCACTCACTGGTACAGTTTGAGTGCAGCCTTGAGTGCCGGCTCCACCACCGTGTCGGGCACAGCTGCCTTCAGCTCCCCGCGCTTGCCCAGCACATGGTTCATCACCTCCATCAGCTTCGGGGATGCTGATTCATTCTCTCCATCCACCACGCCTACATAGGTGCGCCCTCCCCGCTCCTGGTCTCGGATCTCCTTGGCCAGAGTCAGGCCCTGCAGGAAGGCCCCTGGTGACCCATCAGGAGTAGTGGGGGAACAAGGCAGTGTCTGCCACCCCACACCCTGCCAGGCAAGCCCAGACCACCTACAGCAGCAGCCACAGGGGTTGAGACCCCTGCTCTGCTTTTCCCTGTCGGAGGGGTCAAGCTTTTAAGGCATATAAGGAAACCAGGGAGAAGGCAGCTGGGAAAGCAGGTTTCCCCACCGTCGGGAAGGTGCTCAAGTGGGCTTGCTGGGCTTTCTGTTCTGACAGTGTGGGAAATGTGTGCTTAGACTTCACAGTTCCGGACAACAGCTGAGCCTCAAGGATCACAGTACTCAATCTCTTTCGCCGGGTGCGGTGGCTCACACCTGTAATCCCAACACTCTGGGAGGCCGAGGCCGATGGATCACCCGAGGTCAGGAGTTCAAGACCAGCCTGGCCATGGTGAAACCCTGTCTCTACTAAAAATACAAAAAAATTAGCCGGGCATGGTAGTGCACGCCTGTAATCCCAGCTACTCAGGAGGCTGAGACAGGAGAATCACTTGAACCCAGAAGGTGGAGGTTTCAGTGAGCCGAGATCATGCCATTGCACTCCAGCCTGGGCAAAAAGAACAAAACTGCATCTCAAAAAAAAAAAAAATCTCTTTGCCCCTAAACATGCTTGCAGTCTCACAGTGCACACACAGCGTCAATGTGCTGTGAGTATAAACACACATATGCCCATGCCCATTTCATTCACCACTGGATCACCAAGGCTTGGCACAGGCTCTGCCACACTGTAGAGACTCATTCTATCTGAGTGGATTGATCACAAGTTCTCACACAAACTCCAACATGCACACCTGCCCCAAACACATGGAGAGTGATCCACCTTAAAACACACTGTCCCCAATAGTCAGTGGGGAGAGGCCTGGGGAAAGGAGCAGGTGGGGGCAGTTGAGGATCTGAGAGGGAGGTGTGGTGCATGGGAAGGTTTACCCTGAGTCTCTCCATGCGGTTACTTTCAGGTCCATTCCACTGGATGATAAGCTTCCCGAGGTCCAGGAGGAAAACATCCCCTTGGTTGAAACTCTTCCAGGACATCTCTACCTAGGGAGCCATGGGGGAAGTGCAGACCCCACTCAGAGCTCACCTATCATCCATCATCTTGGCCACCCCTCCTTGCCCCTCACCCCTCCTCAGCTCCTGCCCTCCACCCTGGGCCTCACAGCCCTGGCCGATGTTCCAGTGGGGCCTGCCTACCTCTCCAGCTACCACGTTCCTCTTGCCCTTGACATGCAGCAGCCTCCGGACATCATAGGAGTTGGTCTCCACCTGCTTCAGGCCAGAAGCCACGCCTCCTTTCTGGATCCTGAGAAGAGGTGAGCAGACCCAGGGGAGTGGGCTGGGAGGTGTGCCTGGCCCCTGTTCTCCCAGGTCCTGGCTGCCACGCTGGGGTCACCTGAGGGCCAGGCTGGGAGTAGGCAAGGTGAATGAGGTGCTGAGGATGCAAACTTTCGGGAGTCACTCACTATCAGGTCCTGAAAGTGCAAGGTCTGCCTGTGGCATGCCCTTGAACCACCCTGACAGTCAGAGCAACCTTAAAGTCTGCACCCTAGATCTTCACTCATCTCGCCCTAGTCCCTGCCCTGTGGAGAGGCCTGCAAAGAAGGGTCATGATATATGAAGAGTAGGAAATGTATTAATAGACCAGGTGTGGTGACTCCTGCCTATAATCCCAGCACTTTGGGAGGCTGAAGTGGGCAGATCATTTGAGGTCAGGAGTTCCAGACCAGCCTGGCCAACATGGTGAAACCCTGTCTCTACTAAAAATACAAGTTAGCTGGGCATGGTGGCGGGTGCCTGTAATCACAACTACTCAGGAGGCTGAGGAAGAAGAATCGCTTGAACCCTGGGGGCGGAGGTTTGCAGTGAGCCGAGATCACGCCACTGCACTCCAGCCTAGGTGACAGAGTGAGAGTCCATCTCAAAAAAAAAAAAAAAAAAAAGGAAATGTATTAATAAATAGGGACAGAATCCTGAGGACAGGGGATCAAAGTGGAAGAAAAAACAAGAAGGGAGAGGTGCCACTCCAGTGCCCACGGGAGTGGACTACTGCTGTAGCGTGGGAAGAGAAGAGCAAGACAAAAAAGAAGAACGGGAACTGTGGCTAATTAGAGAGCCCCCGGCCTGTCCTACAGGTCAGTAACAACTCAGCTCCAGAGTGTGTGTTTTCCTGGGGAAAGCTAAGCTAGAACTTCAACTTGTACAGAAAAGCCAGCAGTCTGGTCTGGGAGTGGTAGCTCATGCCTGTGATCCCAGGACTTTAGGAGGCTGAGGTGGGAGAATCACTTGATCCCAGGAGTTTGAGACCAGCCTGGGCAACAGAGCAAGACCTTCATCTCTACAAAATATATATATTAAAAAATTAGCTGGGCGTGGTGGCTCAGGCCTGTGGTCCCAGTTACTCAAGAGGCTAAGGTGGGGCCAGGCGCAGTGGCTCACACCTATAATCCCAGCACTTTGGGAGGCCAAGGCGGATGGATCACTTGAGGTCAGGAGTTCGAGATCAGCCTGCCTATGGTGAAACCCTGTCTCTACTAAAAATACAAAAATTAGCCAGGCCTGGTGGTGTGCGCCTGTAATCCCAGCTACGGGGGACGCTGAGGCACGAGAATTGCTTGAGCCCAGGAGGCGGAGGTTGCAGTGAGCCAAGACTTTGCCACTGTGCCACTGTACTCCAGCCTGGGCAATAAAGCAAGACTCCACCTCGAAAAAAAAAGGAAGAAAAAGAAAAGCTGGCAGTCTTGGTTTTTAGTGTGGTAGGCCTGCATTAGAGATGGGGGAGCAGCCATTTGGTCTGTTGGCCAGAGTTGGGCGATTAGACACTGAGCTCTCCAGGACATTCAAGTAGGAGCTGATTTACAGAGATTCACAAGAGTTACAGAATTTCAGAACAGCCTCCAGACCAAGGACAGAGCAGTGGCAGAAATAGGAGTTGGGGAGTGGAAAAGTGAAGGACAATCGCCAAAACTCATGAGGGTCCCCCTCGTGCCTCCCCCCACAGTTCCAGGGTCCCTTCCCCATCCCAGGTCACCTCCCCCTGCTCCGAGTGTTCTTCCCAGACCTGAACAGGTCTGGGTGTCCCTGCCTCTTCAGTTCAGCCCCAACCTCTCCATCCCTACCACTCATCCTCATTCCCTCAGCCTGCAACCCGCCCTCCCTACACAAGGCCTTGCTTGAAGTAGCCTCGGAAGGCCTCGCTCTCGTTGCCCTGGACCTCGCGGTGCTGCACAGCCCGGCCCTTCAGGAAGTCATCCATCTGTGTGGTGTAGATGGCAGCTGCCCCCTGCTCATCCAGGGATGAGTCCTGGCCAATCCAGTAGTGGATATCATAGGACAGGTTGCTGGCTGTCTTGTGGATCTAGGGAAAAGGTGTCCAGTGTACCCGAGACCCTGGGCTCCCACAGCCCCTCCCACTCTGTGTGACCTCCCACACATGTGCCGTCCAGGACCATGGGGGAGCGTGGCACAGGGCAAGTGCACTAGGCTAGTGGTTAGGGGCCCTGAGTCATGGCCCAGCTCTACCATTGACTCTCTGAGACATGGATTCTCCTCTCCAGGCCTCACTTGCCTCATCTCAGAAACAACTTGCTTATGCCAGGCACGATGGCTCACGCCTGTAATCCCAGCACTTTGGCGGATGAATCACCATCAGTTCAAGACCAGCCTGGTCAATATGGCAAAACGCTGTCTTTACTAAAAATATAAAAATCAACCAGGTGGGGTGGTGGGTCCCTGTAATCCCAGCTACTTGGGAGGCTGAGACACGAGAATCACTTGAATCCGGGAGCCAGAGGTTGCAGTGAGCCAAGATCATGCCACTGCACTCCAGCCTGGACGACAGAGCGAGACTATCTCAAAAAAAAATAATAATAAATACCTAAAATAAAAATTTTAAATGAGTCAATATAAAGAAAAAAATACAAATGTCTTAATAGTACAGGTGGTACCAGGGTGTGGTGAAAATCAAGGTGATATGAAGATGACTACGAGGCTGGGCGTGGTGGCTCATGCCTGTAATCCCAGTATTTTGGGAGGCGGAGGCAGGTGGATCACCTGAGGTCAGGAGTTCGAGACCAGCCTAACCAACATGGTGAAAACCCATCTCTGCTAAAAAATACAAAAAAATTAGCTGATTGTGGTGGCATATGCCTCTAGTCCAAGCTACTCTCAAGGCTAAGGCAGGAGAATCGCTTGAATCTGGGAAGTGGAGGTTGCAGTGAGGCAAGGTCGCACCACTGCACTCCAACCTGGGCAACAGAGTGAGACTCCATCTGAAAAAAATTTTAAAGAAGGAAGATGACTATGGATTTTGGAAATGTGGACTCAAGTTAGGGTGATATGGCAACAATGCAGAAGTTTCCCCAAGAATGTGAATCCACAGAAATTGGCCTTAGCTGGGAGCTCAGTGGATCAAAGGCAGCAAGAGCCTTTGACCTCTGTAAAGCCACCACAAAGATGGGCACTTGGGCATACCCAGTGAATTCTGTCTTGGGGTGAAGCCAGGCCAACTCTCCCCATGGTCCCCAGCCTGTTTCCTCCCTGACACCACAGTGGGTTTTGCTCTCTGCTTAGCCTCCTCCTCTGCCCCTGACTCACAGCCAGGATGATGTAGCAGTCACCATCGAAGAAGCTCCCAAAGGTGCTGGAAGGAACAGGCACCATCTGCATGGCCTAAGGAGAGAAAAGGGGTCAGAGGGGCTGCCCTGGACCACCAGGACCCCTAGGCCTGGGAGGAGGAGGGCCCAGGGGAGGAGGCATCGGAAAAAAGAGCCGGGCCCAGGAATGAAAGGAGAGAAAAGGAAGAGAGAAGGAAACTGTGTGAGGGGCGGGAGAAGGAAAATCAATGGTGGGAAAGGAAGGGACGAGTGAGGAAGAAGAAGTGGAGAGGAAGGTTGAGAGACAGGGGGAGAAGAAATGGAGAAAGGGAAAGGGAGACCAGCCAGGGTGTGGATGATGCGGGAGGTGAGGGGCTGAGCTCTCGGGGGCTGCAGGGCAGGAGCAGAGGAAACTAAGAGAAATCCCAGGCCTCTGCCTTGCCTCCCTCCACCCCAGGCCTGCGAGACCCCCATGCCCAGACAGGGCCTCACCTCGATCCTCCATATCTGCAGCCCCGGGGTGGTGATGTTGAGAGAGCCTTTGACTTGGGCGCTCAGCTTGGTCATGGTGAGTGAGCCTAGGGGAGAAGGCATTGGGAGCAGGGGCACCCTGAGTTCAGATGCTGCCCTTCCAGTCTGCCCCTAGAGAACTCCCAACAGTGCCAGGAAGTCGCAGGCTCAGAGGCCTGGGGGAGCATAGAGGGTTACTCCTCACTCAGTGACCATTTCTGCTTGTTTAGTACCGAATCCGCAGTGTCTAGCACAGTGACTTTGCTCGATAAAGGAAGAGATGGGGAGGGAAGGAGTGAGGGATGGATGAATGAATGAATGAATGGATGAACAGAGTGAACCCTCCCACTGTGAACCACTCTCTGCCCGCTAAACTGGAAGGAACGCCCCTCCCCAAGCTTTTCTCCTCACGTCAGCCCTTTCTCCTTTTTTTTTTTTTTTCTTTTCTTTTTGAGATGGAGTCCTGCTCTGTCGCACAGGCTGGAGTGCAGTATCGTGATCTCAGCTCACTGCAACCTCTGCCTCCCAGGTTCAAGTGATTCTCCTGCCTCAGCCTCCTGCATAGCTGGGATTACAGGCATGAGCCACCACGCCTGGCTAATTTTGTATTTTTAATAGAGATGGGGTTTCCCCATATCAGCCAGGCTGGTCTCAAATTCCTGACCTCAGGTGATCCACCTGCCACAGCCTCCCAAAGTGCTGGGATTACAGGCGTGAGCCACCGTGCCCGACCAACCCTTTCTGCTTGGACCTGTAGCTGTGTCCACTCCAGCTGCTCATGAGCCTCACCTGGGGAGCTTCTGAACGTGCTGATGCTCCAGGCTCTGGCAGCATCCCTGGGGATTCTGATTTAATTAGGCCAGGGTGGGGCTGGGCATGGGTGCTTTATTTTCTGCCTTTTGGGAGGTGGAGCATGGGTGCTTTTAAAACTCTCCAGTGATTCTGATATGAGCGAGGGCAGACAGCCACTTGTGCCCAGTTATTCTCCTCCCTAGTTTTAAGGCTTCTCCTCACCAGGCCAGAGGCCACCCCGATCTCCATGGAGCCTATCACCCAGCCTGGCAGGGAGCTGCCCTCCATGAATGCTCCTTGAACTGATTAATGAATGAAAGGGCATGTGGAACAGGTCAGGCCTCCACTCGCTGACAGCCTGAAATCTCACTATCTAATCTCTCCTTGCACCTTGACTTTGAGTCACCTCTTAGTGACTTGGCCTTTTAGTACTTAGAAACTCCCTTTTCTGAGCCCTGAGGGACGGCTGCTGCTTCCCTGGCATTCTAGAGTTTGAGGTAAGGCCCTGCCCAATCTCTTGATCAGTGCCTCCTCTGGCTGATCATAAGCAGCTTGCTGTGTATCTGTAGGAGCCCCTTGGGCTTGGGTCCCATCTGATGGCCTGTTGGCTATGGCCTTCTCCATCAGGCAACCATGATCTCCTCCATCAGGTATTTTTCAACCCACCAAGTCCCCAGGGCTCCCAGGATTTCTGGTCCAGCAGAACCAAGCTGGGTATAAAGGAGGAGACCGTTTTCTGTTTCATTTCCATCATCACCTTTGTCTCTGTCCCCTCCTTTTATCTATCTATCTATCTATCTATCTATCTATCTATCTATCTATCTACCTTTTTGAGACGGAGTGTCACTCTTGTTGCCCAGGCTGGAGTGCAGGGGCGCTATCTCGGCTCACTGCAACCTCCGCCTCCCAGGTTCAAGTGATTCTCCTGCCTCAGCCTCCCGAGTAGCTGGGATTACAGACGCAAGCCACCAAGCCCAGCTAATTTTTGTATTTTTAGTAGAGACAGGGTTTCACCATGTTGGCCAGGCTGGTCTTGAACTCCTGACCTCAGGTGATCCACCCACCTCAGCCTCATAAAGTGCTGGGATTACACGCGTGAGTCACCTTGCCCGGCCCCGTCCCCCTTTTTCTTTGACACTCACTAGCTGTATGAACGTGGACTTCCCTTCTTCATCTGTGAACTGAGGGAGTCAACTTAGGGGGTCAACTAAACTGATGATCTCTAAAGTCTCACCCAGGGACATGCTGATTCCAGGGGTAACTGGCAGCAAGAGAAATAGAGGGTGGACATGAGGAGGCACTTCTTGCTCATCAGAGGGGGGATTCAGGGCAGCAGAGACTTGAAAAAACCAGTGCTCCCCCTCCCCAGAGAGAAATCAGGATTGGCCAGCCCCCACAGGCCAAAGGTGGGCAAGGGGACTCGAGTGGCAGCTCTGAGACGTGGCCACCCTACTTGGTATATACCCTCCAGCTGCTCCTGCCCTGTACCCATGGTTGGTCAGAGCAGATGCCTCTCCTCCACCCCTTGGTAGGGCCTCCTCCTCACTTCTCCTGTCTTCCCTGAACTGTTAGGAAGACCAGGGCCCCTCACTTCCCCCAACCCTGCCACCATGGGCCCTTGTTTGGATTTGAGTTGTCTCTTCCTTCAGCCTGAATTCACTGGCTTCCTCAACTCCTGATACTTTCCCTTCTGTGTCCCCAGACCAGGGAAGGGCACCGTCACCCCAAGACCTCAACACCAGCCATCTGTGCAGCATCCTGGACTCCTTTCGCTTCTGCCCTTCTGCCACCTAAACTCCCTTGAGTCTCCCCACTACACACAGCCCCCTGGCCCCTCTCTGCTGGCACTCTGCCCTCTAGAAATGCCACGCTGCCGGTGGGCCCCACCCCATGCTGCCTCTCACCCCACGCCTGCTTGCACTGCTCCCACATGGAACGTTCTCCCCACCTTTCCCATACTAACGTGCTCTTCTAGACTCAAGTTAGATCTCATTTCTTCCAAGAGACCTTCCCAGAATCCTCAGGCTGGACAAGGAGCCCCTCGGCATCCTGGACTGTCCCCTCTCTTGACCCCCTGACCACATGGTGATGAAAGAACCTGTTCGTAAGTTTGAGGTCCCTGAGCTCCAAGACGTAGATATGTTTGTCTTTGTAGCCCCCAGCTCCTAGCACACAGTAGATGCTCAACAAATACTCATGATGTTGAAAGGCTGAACTGTGGGATGGAAGGAGGACCCTCCCGGGCGTTGGAGGGGTTTGGGCTCCTACTCTCTGCAGGCCATCTTGTGTTTCTTTCTTTTTTTTCTTTTTTTTCTTTTTGAGACAGAATCTCACTCTGCTGCCCAGGCTAGAGTGCAATGGTGCTATCCTGGCTCACTGTTATCTCCGCCTCTGGGTTCAAGCGATTTTCGTGCCTCAGCCTCGTGGGTAGCTGGGACTATAGGTGTGCACCACGACACCTGGCTAATTATGTATTTTTAGTAGAAACGGGGTTTCGCTGTGTTGGTCAGGCTGGTCTTGAACTCCTGACCTCAAGTGATCCACCCACCTCAGCCTCCCAAAGTGCTGGGATTCCAGGCATGAGCCGCTGCGCCCAGCCCACCTTGACTTTCTTATCTGAGCCCTGTTGTACTCGAGGTGCGGCTCTGTTGTATGTGGGGTGCTGCCATGGCCCCTAGTTCCCAGTGGTGCAGCTGTGAGCTAGACAGGAATGTGGTGGGGCAGTGGAGGCAAAGTCCCAACCCTCAGACAAAAGACATCCTCCTGCTTCCCAGGCTTGTGAGAGCAGAGGGAATAGACACCCACCCACACCCTCCAGCCCAAAGGCTCTGCCCCTCAGTGGCCTGCAGGAGGCCCCAGCAGATGATGTCCCGAGAAGACAGTAGCCAGTGTGTCCTCAGAGCCTGGTCTGCACCTGGCCCCCATCCCTAGTTCTGCTAAATGGGCCCACAGTGGCTGGGGAGGCTAATGGGGCAGCTCCAGGTAGAGGGGAGATGGGGCAGAGGTGCATGCTCGGGTGTCCTGGTATGGCCCAGGACCTAAGGCCCTGCCACCTCCAGCCCCTTGCCTCTGCCTTTGCCTCTATCTTTGCCCATTCAACTCCTCATGGCTGTTGCTCATATGCTAGGAGCAAGGAGGCAGGGCCCTGAGGTCCCAGGAGTGTCAGAGGAATGGTGACACAAAGGATAAAACACTCCAGATGAAGAAGAAATGGGCAAAGAGATGAGCTGGTGGGTAGGGGGCTCGGGGAGTGAGGTCAGGGAGACTAACTAGTCCCGGTCTGCCCAGGACTGTCCTGGTTTTAACTCTAGAAGTTCCAGGGCAATTGGGATGGTGACACCCAAAGTGGGATGGGGCTAGCCACAGGTAGGAGACTGAGAGAGCCATTGCCTGGGGCAGGGCCAGCAAAAGTCTCTCCCTGGAGGCCCAGGACAGACACGCGGGGCTCCCAGCACTTCTCAAACTATCCAGAGTGCCAAGCCTCCCTCTCGAGCCCATACCAAGGTGCTCCAGGAGGCCCCAAGTTGCCTGAGAAAAGCAGAGGACCCCCATCCCCTCACACCATCTAAGGTCTCCATGTGTTCCCACCAGGTTACCTTACCTGTCTTGGGGAGGCAGCTGCCACCTGGGAGATCTCAGGGAATTGTGGCAAGCTGGCTGCAGAAGAGCGACCTTTGTCCCCACCCACACCCCCTAGGAACTGCCTTCACCATATAAGGGAAGATAGGGCCCCAGAGAGGTGAGGGGGTGGGGAGGCAGGTGCTGCCAGGTCCCTGGAGCCCAGAGCCCTTGACAGCCTGACAACAAGAGCTGATGTGCCCCACCCTTGGCTTTTTTTTTTTTTAAGCCTCACTCTGTCATCAGGCTGGAGTGCAGTGGTGTGAACTCGACTCACTGCAACCTCTGCCTCCCAAGTCCAGGTGATTCTCCTGCCTCAGCTTCCCAAGTAACTGGGACTACAGACATGTGCCACCATGCCCGGTTAATTTTTGTATATTTAGCAGACAGGGTTTCACCATGTTGGCCAGGCTGGTCTTGAACTCCTGACCTCAAATGATCCAGCTGCCTCGACCTCCCAAAGTACTGGGATTACAGGTGTGAGCCACTGCGCCCAGCCCCTCCCTTGGCTTCTGAGTGAGCAAGGGATGGGGTGCTTTTCTGCCCAGGGCCCAGGACCTCACCACAGGCAGACAGCACTGTCCAGGCAAGGTCAGTGGCGCCTGAACTTTCCCCCTACCAACCAAGAGAAGGAGGCTCAGCTGTCCTCCCACCTTCCCTGGGGTGAATGGTTCACGGGGAAGGAGAGGCAGGACCCTGGGGTTCCAGAAGCCCCAAACCCAGGGATGCAGGGGCTCATACTCAGGGCCCCTCCAGAACAGATGAGAGGTCTCTTAGAGGTCTCTTCTCAGCATGACCCTCACTTAGCAAGTGCCCCCATCAGCACAACTGCTCTTCCTCTCCACCCCCAGGGGCACTGGCTCCACCTGGAGTGTTTTTTTTTGTTTTGTTTTTTTGTTTTGTTTTGTTTTTCTGAGATGGAGTCTCTCTCTGTCACCCAGGCTGAAGTGCAGTGGCATGATCTCGTCTTACTGCATCCTCCGCCTCCCGGGTTCAAGCGATTCTCCCAGCTCAGCCTCCTGAGTAGCTGGGATTACAGCCGCCCACCACCACACCTGGCTAATTTTTGTATTTTTAGTAGAGACGCGGTTTCACCACGTTGGCCAGGCTGGTCTTGAACTCCAGACCTCGTGATCCGCCCACCTTGGCCTCCCAAAGTGCTGGGGTTACAGGTGTGAGCCACTGCACCCTGCCCACCTAGAGTTTTTATGAGATGCCATAAAACAGTGCCTTTGAACTCTGTTCTGCTACCCTCTCCCAGAAGCCAAGGTTTCCATGTCTGATCCCTGACCCTAGGGGATCCATCTCACTCAGGCAGGAAAGGAGTGCAGCCATCTCTGGCGTGGGTCTCGCTGAGAAACCAGCTTCACACGCAAACTTAGCACCTTGGGCAGCTGCCTCCCAAACTTCAGAAATTCTCCTATCACCTGTGAAGTCTGGTATTTAGGAAGGTGACATGAAGTTGGCTGGGTGAGGGCAGCCCCTCCTTCTGATCACAGCCTCCCAAGAGTTCTAGAGACCAAATGTACAGTAGTCCCCCGTTATCCAACGGGGGATACATTCCGGGACCCACAGTGGATGCCTTAAAATCTCAGATTGTATTGAACCCGGGTGCCATCAGCTGGAGCACGTTTCTGTTCGTGTCTTCCACCCACAAACTGAAGCCTTTTCCATTTTCACTAAACGCTTATCCTGCACTGTGGCCACACTTTTGCAGTTTGAGGTACAACAGCAAAATTAACACAAATTTCTGTTTCCTTCTTCACAATTTCATGAACAGAAGATGCATTCTTATCAAAGATCTTAGCAACCTCAGCATATGATGATTTTTTTTCTTTCCTTATTGAGAACTATTACCTTTTAATTTAAAGGAAACATGTTATGGCTTCTTTTTGGCACACCCAAATTGCTAGCATCACTACTCTTGCATTATTTAGTAAAATAAGGGTTACTTCGGGCAGAAGGTTGTTTTTATTTTTGTTTTTTGGAGATGAAGTCTCGCTGTCTCACCCAGGCTGAAGTTCAATGGCACGATCTTGGCTCACTGCAACCTCTGCCTCCTAGGTTCAAGCAATTCTCCCATCTCAGCTTCCCGAGTAGCTGGACTACAGGTGCGTACCACCATACCCAGCTAATTTTTCCTGTATTTTTATCAGAGACAAGGTCTCACCATGTTGGCCAGGTTGGTCTCAAACTCCTAACCTCAAGTGATCCGCCCGCCTAGGCCTCCCAAAGTGCTGGGAGTACAGGTGTTAGCCACCGTGCCCAGACCAATAAAGGTTACTTTGAACACAAGCCCTGCAATGCCATGACAGTGGATCTGATAGCTGAGACGGGTGCTAAATACCCGTCAGGGAGCGTGTAGCGTGTGGAGGTACTGGACAAAGGGAAGACTCACGTTTCGGGTGGGATGGAGTGGGGCAGTGGGCGATCCCATCATGTACTGAGAATACTGTGCAATTTAAAACTTATGAATGGTTTATTTCTGGAATTTTCCGTGTAGTATTTTCAGACCATGGTTGACTATAAGGTACCTGAATTGGTGGATAAAGGGAGACTGCTGTGTTTGTACACAGGTGGGGCATGTGTGTAGTATATATGTGTGCACATGCTCATGAGTTGTCTGGAAAGAGGAGTGAACACTAGAGGTGCTATTTTGTTTCTTTTTAAAAAAAAAAATATTGCTGGGTGTGGTGGTGCACACCTGTAATCTCTGCTACTAGGGAGGCTGAAGCACAATAATCGCTTGAACCCGGGAGGCAGAGGTTGCAGTGAACTGAGATTGTGCCACTGCCCTCCAGCCTGGGTGACGAAGTGAGGCTGTGTCTCAAAAAATATATACATATGGCCGGGCGCGGTGGCTCAAGCCTGTAATCCCAGCACTTTGGGAGGCCGAGACAGGCAGATCACAAGGTCAGGAGATCGAGACCATCCTGGCTAACACGGTGAAACCCCATCTCTACTAAAAAATACAAAATCTAGCCGGGCAAGGTGGCCGGCGCCTGTAGTCCCAGCTACTCCGGAGGCTGAGACAGGAGAATGGCGGGAACCCGGGAGGCGGAGCTTGCAGTGAGCTGAGATCCGGCTACTGCACTCCAGCCCTGGCGACAGAGCGAGACTCCGTCTCAAAAAAAAAAAAAAAAAAGAAAAAGAATTATG
>NW_016818301.1:2028893-2039791 GCF_001698545.2 Rhinopithecus bieti
AAATAAATAAATAAATAAATAAATAAATAAATAAATAAATAAATAAAATAAAATTTAATAAATGTACCTGGTAAAATAATTCAAATTACAAACAGAAATGTAATAAAATGTGTCTCTTATACATTAGATGAATCTCATTCCCCCAGCCTCACTCCCCAGGATTAGCCACAATTATCTTCTCAGAGTAAGTGAAAGTATATATTCATATTTGTGTCTATTTTTATATATTGCCTTCATAGGAATACACCATCATTGTTATGAATCTTGCCTTGTTTCATTTAACAGTATCTCTTGGGGCCAGGTGCGGTGGCTCACGCCTGTAATCCCAGCACTTTGGGAGGCTGAGATGGGTGGATCACAAGGTCAGGAGATCGAGACCATCCTGGCTAACACAGTGAAACCCCGTCTCTACTAAAAATACAAAAAATTAGCCAGATGCGGTGGCGGGAGCCTGTAGTCCCAGCTACACGGGAGGCTGAGGCAGGAGAATGGCGTGAACCTGGGAGGCAGAGCTTGCAGTGAGCTGAGATTGCGCCACTGCACTCCAGCCTGGGTGAAAAAGTGAGACTCTGTCTCAAAAACAAAACAAAACAAAACAAAACAAAAACAAAAAACAAAAAAAAACAGTATCTCTTGGAGATCATTCTATATCAGCTTGTATAGTTCCTCCTCACAGTTTTCATGACTACATGGTATTCAATAATAAAATGTATTTAACCAGTCCTTTATTGGTGGACACTTAGATTATTTTAAGTGTTTTGCTGTTACAAATGATACAATGGGCTGAGCACAGTGGCTCAAGACTAATCACCACACTTTAGGAGGCTGAGGTGGGTGGATCACTTGAGCCCAGGAGTTCGAGACCAGCCTGGGCAACATAGTGAGACCCAGTCTCGTTTTATTTTGTTCTGTTCTATTCTGTTCTGTTCTGTTTTGTGACAGTGTTTCACTCTTGTTGCCCAGGCTGGAGTGCAATGGCAAGATCTTGGCTCACTGCAACCTCCGCCACCCGGTTTCAAGCAATTCTCCTGCCTCAGCCTCCCGAAGTAGCTGGGATTACAGGTATGTGCCACCACGCTCGGCTAATTTTTTTTTTTTTTTTTTGTATTTAGGAGAGATAGGGTTTCACCATGTTAGTCAGACTGGTCTTGAACTCCTGACTTCAGGTGTTCCACCTGCCTCAGCCTCCGAAAGTGCTGGGATTACAGGCATGCGCCACTGCGCCTGTACCTATTTTTTTAAAATAACACAAATTTTTTAAAATGACACAATGGGCCAGGCACAGTAGCGCATGCCTGTAATCCCAGCATGTTGGGAGGCCGAGGCAGGCGGATTACGAGGTCAGGAAATCGAGACCATCCTGGTTAACATGGTGAAACCCCATCTCTACTAAAAATACAAAAAATAAGCCGGGCGCAGTGGTGGGCACCTGTAGTCCCAGCTACTCGGGAAGCTGAGGCAGGAGAATGGCGTGAACCTGGGAGGTGGAGCTTGCAGTGAGCCGAGATGGTGCCATTGCACTCCAGCCTGGGTGACAGAGTGAGACTCCATCCAAAAAAAAAAAGAAAAGTTGTCCGCATTTTTAAAAATATTTTTGGGCCAGGCATGGTGGCTCACGCCTGTGATCCCAGCACTTTGGGTGGCCAAGGCGGGCGGATCACAAGGTCAGGAGATCAAGACCATCCTGTGAATGGTGAAACCCTGTCTCTACTAAAAATACAATTAGCAGGGCATGGTGGCAGGTGCCTGTAGTCCCAGATACTCAGGAGGCTGAGGCGGGAGAATGGCGTGAACCCGGGAGGCAGAGCTTGCAGTGAGCTGAGATCAAGCCACTGCACTGCAGCCTGGGTGACAGAGTATGACTCTGTCTCAAAAAAAAAAAAAAAAAAAAAAAAATTTGGCCACGTGAGGTGGCTCACACCCATTATCCCAGTGCTTTGGGAGGCCAAGGCGGGTGGATCACAAGGTCAGGTTTGACTTTGAGACCAGCCTGGCCAACATGGTGAAACCCTGTCTCTACCAAAAATACAAAAAATTAGCCAGGTGTGATGGTGGACACCCGTAGTCCCAGCTACTCAGGAGGCTGAGGCAGGGGAATCGCTTGAACCCACGTGGTGGAGGTTGCAGTGAACAGAGGTCACTGCTCTCCAGTCTGGGCGACAGAACGAGACTCTGTCTCAGAAGAAAAAAAAACATATATGTGTGTGTGTGTGTGTGTGTGTATATATATATATATATATATGGATATTCTCAAATCACTGTCCAAGGAGATTGCACCCGTTTACAGGCCTGTTTCCCTACATCCTCTGGAGTGATTGTGTGTGTGTATGTGTTTGTGTGTTACAAGCAAACAGGGAATCTCTGCCCCACACCTGGCTCTAGTAGAGACATTTTCACATCTGACATCTCCAAAGCCAGAAGATGTCACCTTCCTCCATCTCCTCTACTCCTGCCTCCAGGGCCAGCTAGCCACCTCTTTCTGCCAAGTTATCTCCTATGTCACATCCATCTCTCCTTCCTTTCCTCTTTTTTTTTTTTTTTTTTTTTTTTGAGACAGTCTTGCTCTGTCACCCAGGCTGGAGTACAGTGATGTGATCTCGGCTCACTGCAAGCTCTGCCTCCCAGGTTCAAGTGATTCTCCTGCCTCAGCCTCCTGAGTAGCTGGGATTACACGCGCCTGTCACCATGCCCGGCTAATTTTTTTTTTTTTTTTTGTATTTTTAGTAGAGATGGGGTTTCGCCATTTTGCCCAGGCTGGTTTTGAACTCCTGAGCTCAGGCAATCTGCCCGCCTTGGCCTCCCAAAGTGTTGGGATTACAGGTGTGAGCCACCGCACCTGGCCCCTTCCTTTCCTCTTCATTCTGCCTCAGTTCAGGTCTTAATCCTCTATCTTTGGGACCATGCCTGTGGTCTCCCAATAGTGTCTTGTATCCTTGTACGCCTAATTTAGCTTCCAACGTGCAGCTGCCAGGTTTCAGCACAGCTCACTCCTGCTCAGGGCTCCTCAAAGGCACCCTCTGCCTGCAAGAAAAAGGCTACTCCCAGCCAGGTGCGGTGGCTCACACCTGCAATCCCAGGACTTTCAGAGGCTGAGGTGGGAGGATCGCTTGAGCCTAGAAGTTGCAGACCAGCATGGACAAGATAGTAAGAACCCATCTCTACAAAATAATAATAAAAATTAGCCAGGCTTGGTGGTGCATGCCTGTAGTCCCAGATACTCCCACAGGCTGAAGTGGGAGGATGGCTTGAGCTCAGGAGGTCGAGGCTGCAGTGAGCCACGATCATGCCTTCGCACACCAGCCTGGGAGATAGAGATCTTGTCCCCCACCCCCAAAAAAGGCCACTCCCATGGTCTGGCCATAGATCTGCATAATCTACCCACTCCTGCATTCTGCGGCCTCATTTTCTCATTTCCAAACTCCTCTGAGCCTCGCTCCTGCAGGGAGTGTTTTCCAATCCTCCAGGGCTGCCCAAATAGGGCTAGGTGTCCTCTGTCCTCACTCGCCTTCCACGGTTCTCCCGTGCTGCATTTGCAGAATTGCAGTGATCATCTGTTCACGTTTCTTTCTCTCCACCCTACGGTGTGAGTTCCCTGAGAGCAGAGGCATAGCCTGGTCCTGGCACGGTGCCTGGCACACAGTACGCACTTGATACATGCGATTGACTTGAACTTCATGTGGTTAGAGGGTGTGTAGGTAGGTGGTGGTGGTGGGGAAGCCTCACTGTGGTCTCAAAATCTGGAGCTCCTTTGCGTGTTTATCTGGCCTCTGCGATGCAAATCTGGGAGGATCAGTGTTTGCATGGAGAGCAGGAAGTAAGAGCAGGACCGGAGGATGAGGGCAGAGACCGGAGAGGACTGGGTATTTATCTAGCCAAGGGCTCTTGTGATCCAGCCCAGGCCAAAACTGAGACTAGGGTAACTGCAGGTTTCTTCAGGTAAGTGCTTCTTGAATCTTTTCTACCAGAGAAAAGCAGTGGAAGGAGGACAAAGGACGGTTTCACACAGCGCTGACTGCCCCTCACACAGACTTGGGGATCGATCAGCGTCTGGGGCACCAAGAGGCAGTCTGGGGGCTGGATTCACGAGGTAAGGTGTTGAGCAGACGGGATAGGGAGGTGGAGCAGGGGCGCAGGCACCAACACTTGAGAGACGCACTTCCCCCTTCTTCCTGGGTGTGTGCAGTGGGGGCTCCAGAAACGCCCCACCCCGGGAAAGGGGCGAGTGAGGATGGCCCCATCTTTCCAGCCCCCGGCGAGCTCCAGCGTCCGCGAGGACAGGGAGGCCTCTAGCGGCCGGCGTGGGAAGCAGGCAAAGGCCGGCTGCGGAGGGCGGGAGGGCATTTCCTACCCCGGCCTGGGGCCGCGCGCTTTCGCAAAGGAAGTGCCTTCCGGACGCAGGGCGGGGCGGGAAGTGGGGCGGGGACGCGTCCAATGGCAGCTCAGAGGCCGCAAGGGGGCGGGGCGGGCCGAGCCCCGGCGCCGGCCCCACCCAGGCTGCCCCGCAGAGCCAGGCGCCGGAGTCCGCCGCACCCAGGCCAACAAGTTCTGCCGCTGGAGCCTCCACCCCGAGCCTCGCCCCGCTCCCCGCCTCTGCCTTCGGGGCCGCACAAGCCCCGCCCCTGCCGCTCCAGGGCAGAGGCCGCGCCCCCTTCCCCGCCGCATTCCAGGGCTGCCCCTCCCCAGGCCTTCGAATTTTGCTTTCCAGCTAGCAGTATCCCGTTGTGTGTCCAGGCATTTAATTAGTCCTGCCAAAAGGGTACATCTCCATTTTGCAGACCACATCCCCGAGGCGGGGAGAGGTAGAACAACACAGCCTGGAAGCTCAAATTTGTGCTCTGACGCTGCCCATTCCCACCTTAAGTGTCGAGGGACGGGCAGCCCCTCCAGGTGTGCTGAAGTGGGGGTCCCACGGCAGGTGCAAGGCCCACACCCCACTTGCTTAAGTACCCCGCAATAACCACAGAAACAAGATGGGGGTCTGGCTTTCTCTTTAGTTCTCATTACACTGGGGCTCTGTCAAAGAGAAGGCACTCAAATGGGAAGGCCAACTGATGCAGGCCAACCATATTCGCTCCCCCCACCCGCTCTGGGGGAAGGGGGCACAACGACATCGCCATTTGACACCCCCCTTGGCACTGGTATGTGGGTCCCCTTAACCGTTAGACCCCGGGGAGAGCCCAAGGCCTTGACCTCTGGAATCGCCATGTTAGGAGGAGGGGCTTCAGAAACAAGAGTCGGAAGGCAGGATATCCTGGGAGCTGCCCCCAGCCAGCAGGGGGCTCTAGGGGATGGGTTGGCACAGGGGAGGGGGACAGCTTGGTCGGGCTCCCTGGAGATCCCAAACCCCACAAAAAGTCCCACCTCCTACAGATCCCGCAAAGGCACCGGTGAAGTCAGGTGGGCGAGGAGGCACTGATGAGCTGGCGTAGAGACCACCCCACACACATTTAGCTGGTGTGCCTAGCAAAATGCTGGGCACAGAAGGTGCTCAAGAAATGCTTTGAATGAACGAACGGAGCAAAGGGATGTGAGGGACAGAGGACAGGGCCTGGGGCCCCTTGGCCCAGCTTGTTCCATTCAGAAAATAGTTTAAAAAATGTAAAAATCCTTTCCCTCCCTCCCCCCAACGTCTGGGCCCAGGAAAGGGGCAAGGGAGGGGTGTCTCTACCCTGACCCTTCCCACTCTCCTTCCCCTAAAAATCTATATACACATGTACATATTTATATGGCACCACAAGGGGGGTCTTGCCTATGCCCCCACACTTAAGAGCTGGGGGAGCCAAGCCCCAGGGCTGGTTAAGGCAAAAGTCTGAGGTCGTTGCTTGGATGATGCAGGGAGCAGCCCTCAGCTGTTGGCCCTGGAGAAGCTGTACTGTGGGGCCTGAAGGACAGACTCCTGCTGCCTTCCCCAGTGGTAACAGACCTTCTCCCCTCCCTCCAAGGCAGAGGCAGAGGTTGGTAGGGGCCCTCTCAGTCCCAAGAGAGGAGGTGGGGCAGGGGGAGGGGCTGGTTCTCCCCTCCCAGCCTAGAGCTGTGCCCCTGGAAAAGCTGGGCGGGGAAGAGGGGGCTCTATGCAAGGCACTTGATGTTCACCGTTCCCAGACTGGGGGTCCAAGGCAGGAACCCTGCCCCCAGGAAGCAGAACCGGAAGGGGCCAAGGGGCCCGATTTGGCAGCAGAGAAACATGGCAGCATGGACAGAGACAGAAGGGAGCAGCAGGCAGGGCCCCTCAGGTCCCCTGAGAATGGGGGAGGAGGTTCAAAGGCACTGACACGGGGCCTGGGGCTCACAGTCCTCAGTGTAGCCTGCTGCCCCTACACCGCCTGGTGGGGCTGGTGGGGGAGACACCCGCTTCCCCATGGCACTGAGTGTGGCGGTGGCCCGTGGGTTTTCCTAACAAAGGCCTGGGCAGTCTTCCTGGGAGGAGGTGTGGGTGTCATTGGTCAGGGGCAGATCCTGGCCCCATCACCCTCACTAGCTCCCTGGCCGTGGCTGCCTGAGCACTGAGTACACGTCGTCCACGCGGCTGAGTTGCTCGAAGAAGGGGAGGAGGTCGTGGAGCTCTGTGTCACTCATGTTGTCAAACCACGAGGCCACCGGTACCTGGGGAAGTGGGTGTAGGAAGGTGAGGGGGGCAGGTGGTCCTGAGTGCAGAATTTCCAGGCCAGCCCTATGTAGCTGCTACTCAGATCATGCGGTTTCTGAAAACCCCTCACCCATAGTGTTCCAACTTTTTTGACAGCAACCCCCAGAAAAACACATTTATAAACGTAAACAATGCAAAAACTTCACGATTCTTAACCTTATTTGTGCAAAGCACTCGGATACTTTTTTTTTTTTTTTTTTGAGGCAGGGTCTTGCTCTGTTACCCAGGCTGGAGTTCAGTGGTGCAATCTTGGCTCACCACAGCCTCTGCCTCCAAGGCTCAAGTGATACTCCTACCTCAGCCTTCTGCATAGCTGGGACTCCAGGCACGCACCACCATGCCTGGCTAGTTTTTGTATTTTTTGTAGACATAAGGTTTCACCATGTTGCCGAGGCTGGTCTTGAACTGCTGGGCTCAACTACCTGCTCACCTCAGCTTCCCAAAGTGCTGGGATTACAGGCATGAGCCACTGCACCCGACGGGATATTTTCTATTCGATTTCATTTTATTAAAATTCCTGATCAGGACCCACTAAATTAATTATGTAAGCCATCAGTAGGTCACAACTGGCAGCTGGAAAAGTTGAAACTTTCCAAACTCGGCTGCCCTTTGGGGGCCCCTATGCATGGCAGACGCTCTGCTGTGTGTGAGGGGAAAGGACCACATGGCTGCAGGGCAGGTGGACGAGGGTAGTGGGCAGCAGGCACAGGCAACTGAATGCAGGAAGGACTGGGAGGGCACCCACCCCCCAAATGGGAATCCGGGAGGCCAAGGTGGCCTGAATGGACTGACCCCTTCCTGGGCCTCAGCTCCTGTCCCAGTCCCAGTCCAGCCCGCACTCACGGCATTGTCCGGATGGAAGACATAGGAGGCGGGCGAGTTGTCCAGGATGAGCACCCGCCGCAGGTCTCGGCCCAACCGGCTCAGGTCCTTCACATAATTCCCCCGGTGGAAGACGCAGGACTCTCGAAACAGCCGGGCCCGGAAGGCCCCCCATTTGTCCAGCAGGTCAGCTACTGGGTCTGCATACTGGGAGCAAGAGGTGGGTCATCCTGGGGCCCGCAGGTTCACTGGGCTGCATGTGGGAGGTGGGTGGGAGAGTACGGTTGCCCCAAGACCCCTGTGGGGCTCACCTTGGCGAGGCTGGCGGTGAATAGCACACATTCAAAGAGCTCGCCCATTCGCTGCAGGAACTCATCCACATGAGGCCGCTTCAACACGTAGACCTGGGGGGCGGGCCAGTGAGGGGGCTGCGGGCCAGTGGGGCAGTGTGGGGGTGGCCAAGGGCTGGGAGGGCATGGGCCAGGGAGGCAGAGGCACACAGGAAGGAGGCTGGGCCTGCAGGCTCCACTTGGCCAGCTACCCTGACCACTGCTGGGGAAACTGCCACCCCCCCCCCCAAAAAAATGATCAAAACTTCCACTCCACTGGCCAGTCCTACCTCATGAGGTCACTAATTCCCAGTCCCTTCCCCTGCCTCAGCCTAGTGTAGGAGTCCAGGGGCAGCCCCCTCACCCCAAGGCTGCAGGGCACCGGTCCCCGAGCCAAGTAATGGAGAACAGGCTGGACAGCACACAACCTATCCTGAATTACTTGAACTGGGTCCCGGGCAGGGTGGGGCGAGGGGGCACAGCATGGGGGAGCCTAGAGGAGGAGCCCACTCTGCAGGCCTGGAGTCAGCACAAGCCCCTGAGGTTCTGTGTGACTTTGGGGCAAGTCTCACGCCCTCTCTGGGTCTCTGACATTCCACATGTATGCAATTCCCATCCGAGGCGCTCTGGATTGGTAGGAAGAACCTAGGGTCTGGGAGGCAGATGCCAAGCCCACCACTGCCTCTTCCTGGCCCTCACCTGGTGGACCACCCCATCAATCTCCACAGGGATGATGAAGTCCGCGTTGTTCACTGGCTGTGGGGGGAAAAGAGCTGCTGGAGTTAAGAGGAGGAGTTCCAGGCCGTGGGGCCCAGCACACACCTCCCTCCCAGGCCAGGGTGGGGGACCCCTCCAAGACCCAGGCTGAGGACCGTTGAGCAGGGCCCACCTTGAAGGAGCTGTGCACCAGGGTCTCGTCCAGGTCGATGACCACGCAGATCTTGTCCGAGTCCTGGGCCTTGGCCTCAGGGAGCAGGTATTGGACTGGGGTCTGCTATAGGGAAGGCGAGGCTGGCTGGGGTGCCTCTCTCCAGGCCCCATCCTTCCTCCCATGTAGGCTTCTCCTCCTAGCCCTCTCCAGAGGAACCCCGGGCCCAGGGGACAGATACTTCCCCCTTCCCAGCTTTGCCCCTGCCAGCTCTGGGGCTTGGGTAGGCCTCCGGGTTCTCTGAGACCTCTCTGAAAACCAAGGTAGAAAAAGCTTCCACTTATGAGGGAGAATTCAGTTTCCCCACAGCCGGCAGGGCATGGCAGGGGAGGCTGCCACTCATCTGCTCTTCACCTTGCAGGTCTGCAAGTCCGTCCTGAAAAGCTCAGTTAGGAGCCCCTTCCCCTAAAGCCCTGAATACTTAGTCCAGGTGCTCCCGCGGCCCCACCTGGCCCCCACGCACCTTGGGGATGGCGCCATTCTCCTCCACAAGCAGGGGCCCCCGGCTGTGGGCGGGCAGGGCCTCCCCATCATCCCGGCAGACACAGCAGAAGAGTGAGTGGAGGATGCCCCGGCTTCGGGGCTTCTGGGAAGCTGCTGACTTCTGGTCACCTGAGGTAGGGAGGCCCAAGTTGGGGGCTCGGTGCACACTGGCCTGCAGAATCCTGCATGTGTGCCCAGGCATGAACCCCTGAGCCGGGAGGATCTTGCCGTGGCCCCTTCGTCGAGGGAGACACACGAAGGCGGATCCTGACTTTCTCTGAAATGCCCCTGTCAAGGCCCCACAATCTGCTCCAAGGCTCCTGCAGCTCCCTGACAAATAGAGACCTATCAGATATTAAGGCGCCCACATAGGGAGTGCGTGGCCTGGAGAAGGGGGTCCTGGGGTGCTCTCTCCCTGCCTCTCACAGCCTCCATGACTGCTGATGATCAGCCCCACTGGGGTGCCTCCTGACCCCACCTTACCTGAGCACCCCTGCCCAGGACAGCCAGGGCCTGGGACCCAGGGCAGTCCGCCCCTGCCCTCCCTCCATCCTCTCCACCCCCATGGGTACAAAGTCCTCACTGTGGCTGGACCCAGAGGCAGGGGTGCAGTCCTGCGGCCTAGAGCCAATGTCCAGTGGCCATCTGTTTGCCCCGCCCCGCCCAAATCTCCGACCTGGAGCCCAGGAGCGGCGGCCTGATTGACAGACACCCCTCCCACCCCATCCCCCTTCGGCCCCCTGCAACTAGCCTTTCCATCTTGCCCTCAGCTCCAGGGCAGCCAGGCCCAGGCGAGGGTGGGCAGACCTGGGGGCAGCGTCCAGGTCCTGAGGTCCACACGGGGAAGAGGACGGGCAGACCCCCACCCCGGCCCAGCCACGCGCGAGGGGGGCGCAGCAGCTAGGCTTCGCGGGGTGGTGCGTGCCCACTAGGCGCACGACTCTCCCCGCGGGCGCCAGGCAACTCTTGGAAGTGCTGACCGTCCTCTCTATGCCTCCGAGGGGCTCGGCGCCTCCACGCGTGACGCGAAGTTTGTGGGAACGTGGCTGTGTGTTGGCGGGAGATCCCTCCAAGCCTCCCTAGCCCGCTGTCACCTCGGCGCCCCCTCCCAAGACCCTACAGGACCGCAACCAAGGGAGGGGGGTGGGGCGGAGTCTCAGCGGGTGGCCCTTAGGCACCCTCTTTAGCTCCCCCATCTCCCAGCCCCATTGGCGCCAATGGGGGGGGGGGCGACCATGCACCACGCAATGCCAGCCAGGAAGCCCCCGAAGGAGTTCCTTCTCTACTCCTGCCTCAGTTTCCTCACCTCCAGCGGACGGGAGCGCCCCAAAGGCGCCAGGCCCCGCCCCGCGTCTCTGAGCCTCCTTTGAGTTCAAACTCTCTCCCCGCTACCTCTCGGGCTGGGAGCTTCGGGCACGGCTGAGGCGGCCGCCCGGGGCGGCGGCGGCGGTTCCTCTGGGGAAGATCGCGGCCACTCCTCTCCTCCCACGGCGCCCCGGCTTCGGCCCCCTCCCCGCAGCCCCGGTACCTTTGCCCCGCAGCGGGCCCCGAGCCTCCTCCTTGCTGATCTGAGTAATGACGGCCGAGCTGTCCATGGGGCCGGGCGCGCTCCGCTCCGGCCGGACTCTGGCCCGGGCGCCCGGCCTCCCCCCCGGCTGGGGCCGGAATCGGGGCGCGGGGGGGAGGGGAG
>NW_016818301.1:2040835-2046671 GCF_001698545.2 Rhinopithecus bieti
AGGCCGCCGAGCGCCCTGGGCCAAGGCCCGCCCGCGCGGAGCGCCCACGCCGGGGAGTGCCCGAGTGCGGCGCGGAGCGCCCACGCCGGGGAGTGCCCGAGTGCGGCGCGGCTCCACCTCTGCGTTTTCTGAGGACCCGGGACTAGAGGCTTCTTGGTTTCCTTTCTGAGGACTTGGGGATAACGCCACCTCATCTGTAAAATGGGTCTTCTCTCCTGTCTGGTGGTCGCAGAGGTCACTTCGCAAGGACGTCATGAGCCAGCGAAAGCTCTGCTGGCTTGAAACAGCTGTGCAAACCTCAGAATCACGGTCTTGAATAGGACGGTGGCCGCCCCCCGCAGCCCCTGGGCAAGGTTCCCCTGGTCTGTAGGGCGTGAAATTTCAACTCCCTGCCCTGGGAAGTCCCCTGCCGACCTCTCCCCACGGCCCCACCCGGGGCCCCGCACGTCCACCCGCCGCGCACAGGCCACCACGCATTCCCGCCTGGAGAAGTTTTCGTATCCGCTGTTCTCTCCGCGTAGCCAAATTCTACCGACCTCGAGGAAATGCCACCTTCTCCAGGGGCCTTCCCCGATCCCCTCCCCTGCCCGCGTTCGCCGGCCGCCCTGTGATGACTGGGGGTGCGGTGGGGGTCACTGGACTCGCTGCCCCCAGGAGCCCAGCACGGCGCCGCACGCGGTGGGCCCAAAGCCCGACCGTGGGGACCTCAAACCAGAGGCCCTCAAGGCTCGTTCCACCCGGCCTGTGGCGCAGTGCTAGGCACTTGGGAACGAAGGTCGCTGCCGTCTCGCGGGAAGCCCCTCCGTGGTGCGTGCCGTGGGTCTGCGGGTTGGTATTTTCACTCGTCGTTACTATTTTGTAAGTTCACCATTTAAAAACTAATAACGCCAAGCCCGACAAACACGCCTCGGCACTTCCTCCCCTCCCCCCTCTCCCGCGGGCCTCCGTGGCGGGGCGGGGCGGGCGCGTCCTGTCCCGTTCGGCCTCCGGGTGCGACGCGGCGCACGTCCGCCAGGCCCTGCCGAGGGGGAGCCGGGGAGGGGAGGGGACGCCCCGCCCGGGGGCCGGGAGAGGAAGGGAGGGGAGCGGCGCCTGCCATTAGGTGCGACGACTTTGTGCCCTGAGGCTGGGAGCAGGGGGTGGGAGGGGACTGTCGGGGACTGATACCCCGGTCCCCGGGCTGGTTCCCTCGGCCCTCCTCCTGCTCCTGGATAGCCCACGGGGCGGCCACCATTGCGCTTCACCGTGATCGCCACGCGCTGCTGGCGCTCTCCCAGGCCTGCTCTGGCTGCGCCCCCTAACCTCATTTACCCCTTAGAACGGCCTCCTTATCCTATTTCACAGATGAGGAAACTGAGCTTCAAGAAAGGAAGCGACGTTCCCCGGGTCTACCGGCGAGGGCAAAGGCGGGATTCCAGCCTGGGAGCGGGACATCTGTCTCCCCTGCGGTCCGGCCCCCTGGGTGGGGCCTCAGCTTTATCTCCGGATGCGGGGCCCTCATGACCCCAAAAGGAAGCGTGTGGCGAGGGACCGAATGGAGTCGTGGCCTCGCCCTTGGCCTGGGTTGGGTGGCGCGCCTTCCTCTCCCTCTGTGAAGGGGGCTGGAACCTGGCGGGCTGTCCCCCCACCCACCATTCCCGGACGGGCCATCCTGAGCTTTCGGGATTCCTCAGGAATGCCCCACCTCCTCCACCCCAACCTATCGCCACTTCAAGTCATTGCCCGTGCCGGTCTTTTCCCAGGAAGACCTAACTCCTCCTCCCATGCTCCCAAGGCAGCAGAGGCAGCCGCGCCTTCTGCCTGGAGCCCTGGACTTCTCTCCCCACGCCTCGGGGCAGGTAGTTACGGAGTGACTCGAGAGGCCAGGATTGCGTGGGGGGAGGGGGTCCTTCGGGTGTCCTCACTCGGGGGGTTGTCTACACCCAGCTGCTCTCTATCTCTACAGGTGGAGCTCGCTTTATGGACTCTTATTTTTTGTCTGTTTTATCGATTCGCACCCCAGGAAAAATAAAATCATGGGGGCCACAAATCAGAAACGGGGAGGGGCAGGAACGGGATTCAGCAAGATGCTGTCTGGCACCTGTGGATTTGGAAGCCTCTCTCCCAACCCAGCCCCTTAGCTTCCCCATCTGCCAAACGGGGCTGGTAAAAGCCCATCCCAGGGGGATGGGGGGAGCGGTGCAGAAAGTCGGGGTGCGCTCAGCAGGCTCCTGGGGAGTGCCGAATGCAAAGGGAGCTTCCAGAAGAACAACTCTGCACCCCTCTTCCTGGAGGGTCGATTTGAGCCCGGGCTGGGAGAACCAGAGCTACAATGGTTGGAATGGGGGCAGCTCTAAGTAGACGCCTTCCAGTCTCCAAACGACTGACCTTGGCGCGACCTCATCACTAGCCCTTTGCCCAGGCCCTGGGTAGCCCCTTAGCCGACCCTCCGTGTCTTCTTGACCAACCTACCCATTCCTCTGCCGTCCCCCCAGTCCTGCCCAAGATCTAAGACGTCCCCAGAAGGCTTCATGTCTTGGCAGATGTGCACAGACGTGCCCCCATGCTCCTGGCACTCTCATTATTCCTCCTGGACTGTCCTGTCAGCACTCCCCCCTACCCCTGACCCCCTTTCGGCAAGATTCAGTCCCCTTCCCAGGCCGGCCTCAGGGGCAGCGCCCTTCACCGCATCCTGCCAGAGACTTGTTTGCACAGCTGTCTCCCGCCACTGGAGTGTAGGGCCCTTGAGAGCTGACATCTTTAATTCGGAACTTTGCCTCCCTCCCCCACTTGTAACACAGGGCCTGGCACAGGACTGGCAATGCCAAGTGAATTCACGAGAGGGGTGTGTAGGGGGTACAAATGGGGCACTTCCAGGAGGCTAAAGGATCTGGGAGATGCCTTTCTTCGCTACACGCCCCCCCATCTTTTTCAGCTGGCATGGACTCATCTCCAGTGCCAACCCTAGAGGAGGCGGGCGGCCCTCTTGCCCAGCCCATGTACCCTCTGCAGCATTTGCCCAGGTCGCACAAGACCAGTCCCATCCCTTCTTTCCCTGAGGACCCACTCGCATCGTTGCCCTTTTAAGAAAGAGGAAATTCTTCTCATAAACAAGCGTCCGGACCTGAGCGCGGAGCCAGGCCGCCCGCCTTGCTGGGTCCCCGGGAAATCGGGGGTTCTTTCAGGTGCAACACCCGGCCCCGGTTCAACTCTGGGGAAAGGCCCGTTGGTCTCTCCTCGCTGCGGCTCTCCGCAGGTCCTGGGCTGGGGTCCGAGGGACCCGAGGCGGCTGGAGGAGGGACTTGGGGGAGCCTAGAAACAGCCTAGGGAGCGTCTGTAAAGTGCAGCCCCTGAATGGGGCGAAGGGGTGCTCAGTCGCTCCCTAAAGCAGAGGGGGCTCCCCGCCCACACAGCTTCCCCCGACCCACTCTCCCCAGAGGATTCTGGGGCCCCAGGCGCGAGCCCCGAGCGCCAACCTTCCCCGTCGTTCCGCCTGGCGGGGAGGGGGCGGGAGGGCCGGCGTCGGGACCGTCTCTGCCCCTAGGGGGAGCAGTCAGCGGAGAGGGAGCGATAACGGCGCGGCGTGGGAGTCGCGGCCGCCGGGTCCCCTGAGGAAACAGCAAATAACTTGGGCCTCAGAGGCACGGGCTCTTGGGTTCCTTATGACCTGGTGCCTGACGGAGAAAGAAGCGCGCCTCCGTTTTACTGTCTGGAAAATGGGTTGCAGGCGGAACAGAAAGGCTGCGGCGAATAGGAGCGGACCAGACCCTGGCGTACGGGTCTTCGGGATGCTTTAGAGACTTCGTGCCTTCCCGCTTCCCATTCCCTGCTCTTTTGGACGAGAAGGGAACTAGTATTTATGTAACTTTAATCAGGCCGGGTGCGGTGGCTCACGCCTCTAATTCCCAGGACTTTGGGAGGCGGAGGTGGGCGGGATCACTTGAATTCAGCAGTTCGAGACCAGTCTGGCCAGCATGGCAAACCCCGTCTCTACTAAAAATACAAAAATTAGCTGGGCGTGGTGGTGCGCACCACTCCCGGGGCTGAAGCACGAGAATCAATTGAACCCAGAAGGCGGAGGTTGCAATGAGTCAACATTGCGCCACTGCACTCCAGCCTGGGACACAGAGGGAGACCCTTTCCTTGTCTCAAACAAACAAACAAACAAACATTCATCAGACACTATTTCAAGCTCCAGTTTGGAGCCTGTCTCGTCCAAATCCCCAAGCCCTTACCCCACCCGTCCTTGGGCTGGCAGGTCACACCTGAAGGTGCTCAATAAATACCTTTTGAAATGTTTTTTGTTTTGTTTGTTTTTGTCCCCAGTGCCAGGCACTGTGTTAAAGTGCTCAACCTCCACAGCAACGGTGGTGGTGTCTCCATTTTACAGATGAGGACACTGAGACCCAGAGGTTAATCACATGGCTGTGCTAGGAAACAGCAGATCCCTAAAGCCCCCAGGTTGGCAGGTCTCAGGAACTGTCCCACTCCATCCTGCTCCCTGCATGCACCTCCTCCACATCCAGCAGGCCAGTCACGCCATGCATCCACTCCCAGCCATGCATCCACTCCCAGCCAGGCCCCGGGTGTAGGCCTAGCCAGAGGTCTCCCCTTTCTGGTCCTCTTCAAGGAGCCCATACAGGAAGTGGTGGTGGGAGCTGTGGGCCAGAAAGGTGGCTCCATGGGCAAGGCAACAGGTCCAGACCTGGGGGAGGGGCGACCATGAGTTGGGGAGAGGCCAAGACCTCTGGGGAAGGCCCAATGTGTCCCCACAGACCCTCCCCATTGGTTGCCTCCCATCCTTGCCTCACCCATTCCCAAGGCATCCCCTGGCTCTACTGTACCAGGTAGGTGCTGAGACCCAGGTAGGCTGCGGCCAGCAGGGCTGCAAGGCCGAAGTAGGCAGGGTGGGGCACACTGGGCAGGTAGCTGACCACGAAGTAGAGGTTGATGGCACAGACTAGTGCCATGATGCAGGAGGTGACGACCTTGCTCAGCCTGGGGGACACGAGAGAAGCTCAGGACTGGCTGGCTGCAGCTGGACCACCTGCATCTACTCCTCTTCATCTCCCAGTGCCCACACTGGGGGTGGAAGTGGATACACAAAGACCGCTTCTCTGGGCTGTGGGACCTGGAGCAGACAGCCCCCCTCCCCACCTCCTGCCTCCTGGGCCCTCCAGGCTACACACTGGCGGGATTTGGCAAGAGCTGAGTCTGAGGTGAGAGTGAGGAGCTCAGGCTCTAGAAACAGCCCTCTGCCCTGGATTCCAATCTTGGTTCCCCAACTTGCTAGCTGTGTGACCCTGGGCAAGTTCCTTAGCCTCTCTGAGCCTCTGTGGCTTCACTGGCATAATGGGGAGAATTGTAGCTCGTACCTCTGGGTGGCTATGAGGATGAAATGTGGTGATGCAATCCAGCACTTGGGAAGGGGGGTACTCACGGGCCATTGGCAAACTCCTGCATGAGGGCGGGCATGCTGGTGAACGTGAGGATGGGCAGCACAGCGAATGGAAGCTGGGGAGAGCAGCAGGAGCCTAGGCTGAGGAATCCTGCCTCAGAATATGGCAAGGGTGAGGACAAGATGGGCGTGGCTTGTCACCCTCTGGGTGGGTGTAAGCTCAACTGCCCTAACCACAGTGAGCCTACTTCCCCGTCTCCTGCCTTCTCAGGTTGTGGACTCCAAGGCAGGAGAAAGTGTTTGGGGCTCTGGCATCAGGTTGCTTCGGTTTGAATCCCAGCTCTGCCACTAGTAACTTAACTGAGTGCATCAGTTTTCCCATCTGTAAAATGGGATAATGAGCCTGGGCAACATACATAATGAGCTTTTGTCTCTACTTAAAAAAAAAAAAAAAAAAAA
>NW_016818301.1:2048040-2064752 GCF_001698545.2 Rhinopithecus bieti
GGGGGCTCCCATCCCATAGCTGGCTGCTGAAGACTAAACAGTTTGGGGGAAAAGGCTTCTGTTAGTCCTGGGTCTGCAGCTTCTGGCTGCATCTGTTGGGATCTCAGTTTTCTCATCTGTAAAATGGGGCTTATAGTGTCGCCCTCTGGGCTACGTGAAGGAAACAAAAGCTGGGTGGGGTGGCTCACGTCTGTAATCCCAGCACTTTGGGAAGCCAAGGCGGGAAGATCACTTGAGCCCAGGAGTTCAAGACCAGCCTGGGAAACATAGGAAGACCACATCTCTACAAATAACTCTAAAAATTAGCCTGGTGTGGTAGCACGAGCCTGTGGTCCCAGCGACTTGGGAGGCTGAGGTTGAGGCTGCAGCGAGCTGTGATGGCGCCATTGCACTCCAGCCTGAGCAACAGAGTGAAATCCTGTCTCAAAAAAGAAAGAAATGCCGGGCGCGGTGGCTCAAGCCTGTAATCCCAGCACTTTGGGAGGCCGAGACGGGCGGATCACGAGGTCAGGAGATCGAGAGCATCCTGGCTAACAAGGTGAAACCCCGTCTCTACTAAAAAATACAAAAAACTAGCCGGGAGAGGTGGCGGGCGCCTGTAGTCCCAGCTACTCCGGAGGCTGAGGCAGCAGAATGGCGTAAACCCGGGAGGCGGAGCTTGCAGTGAGCTGAGGTCTGGCCACTGCACTCCAGCCCAGGCGACAGAGCGAGACTCCGTCTCAAAAAAAAAAAAAAAAGAAAGAAAGAAGTGGGGAGGGGGAAGAAAGAAAAGAAAAGGCCGGGAGCAGTGGCTCACGTGTGTAATCCCAGTACTTTGGGAAGCCGAGGCAGATGGATCATTTGAGGTCAGGAGTTCAAGACCAGCTTGGCCAACATGGTGAAACCCTGGCTCTACTAAAAATACAAAAATTAGCCGGGCGTGGTGGTGCATGCCTATAATCCCAGCTATGCGGGAGGCTGAGGCAGGAGAGCAGGAGAATGGCTTGAGCCTGGGAGGCAGAGGTTGCAGTGAGCCTAGATTGAGCCACTGCACTCCAGTCTGGGTGACAGAGTGAGATCCTATCTCAAAAAAAAAAGAAAAGAAAAGAAAAGAAAAAAAGAAAAGGCCAGGCTCAGTGGCTCACACCTGTAATCCCAGCACTTTGGGAGGCCAAGGCGGGCCGATCACGAGGTCAAGAGCTTGAGACCAGCCTGGCCAACACAGTGAAACTCTGTCTCTACTAAAAATACAGAAATTAGCCAGGCGTGGTGACAAGTGCCTGAAATCCCAGCTACTCAGAAGGCTGAGGCAGGAGAAGCTTGAACCTAGGAGGGGGAGGTTGCAGTGAGCCGAGATCGCACCACTGCACTCCAGCCTGGGAGACAAGAGCGAGACTCCGTCTCAACAACAACAACGACAAAAAAAAAAAAAAGGAAGAAAAGAAAAGAAAAGAAAAGAGAAAAGAAAAGAAAAGAGAAAGGAACTACAAGGCCTGGCCCGGAGCCCTAGCCTCCAGTAGTGTGCCTGCTGTCCTTGGACCCCTTGCCCACCCGGGACCGCCCCCTGCCCCACCTCCATCACGAACTGTCCCGCGTAGGTGCCCGTCATGGTGGAGCTCTGCCCGGCCGCCAGGAGACCTATGGCCCAGATGTAGAGGGCCGCGGGGCCGAACAGGCAGCCCAGAATCACGCCCTGCAGGGACGGAGTGTGGTCGGACCGGTGGCCCCGCCCTAGGCCCCGCCCTTCGGTGGGCGGGGCGGGCGCCTCTCTGCGCCTCGCGCTCCCCGCCCACCCTCGCTCACCCCCTGGTAGATGTCCACGGCCACAGTGGCGTTGTTCATGGGGAAGATCTTGGCGTAGTCGTGGAGGCTGCTGTTGGCACAGATGTTGAACTGCGGGTACCAGGGCAGTAGAAGGAAGATACGAAGAGCACGCTTAGCCTTGGGAAACTGGGCTGCCTAGCCTTGACCAGGGTTCCAAAACTGGTGGCCCAAGGCTGAATGTGGCCAGACATATTTTGTTTGACTAACAAAATAAGTCGGGTTTGTTTTGTTTTGCTTTTATGTTTTGTAGCGATGGGGGTCTTGTCATGTTGCCCAGGCTGGTCTTGAACTCCCAGGCTCAAGCGAGCCACCTGCCTCAGCCTCCCAAAGTGCTGGGATTACAGGCATGAGCCACCGCGCCCGGCGGGTTTTTTTTTTCCTTTAATGTGGATTTGTTGCCAACATTTAAAATTGAGAAGGCCTGGCATGAGAACCCAGTTTCCAGCTTCTTTTTTGTTTTGTTTTTGTTTTTGTTTTTTGAGACATAGCCTCGCTCTTGTTGCCCAGGCTGGAGTGCAATGGCACAATCTCGGGTCACCGCAACCTCCGCCTCCTGGGTTCAAGTGATTCTCCTGCCTCAGCCTCCCGAGTAGCCAGGATTACAGGCATGCGCCGCCACTCCATCTAAGTTTGTATTTTTTTTTAGTAGAGACGGGGTTTCTCCAGTTGGTCAGGCTGGTCTTGAACTCCCGACCTCAGGTGATCCGTCCACCTCGGCCTCCCAAAGTGCTGGGATTGCAGGGATGAGCCACCGCCCCCGGCCTGTTTCCAGCTTCTTTTATGTTCGTAAGAGCTGGCATCAGCACAGAGACAGCTGGCTGCCATGCCCTCCTCACACTGTCCACTTCTCACAGCTCTGCACCTGCCTGATCTTGAAGACAAGGGTTTGCAATCCTGATGTTTATCTCCCTCCTTGTACCAAGGAACAGAGTGAGACCCAGGGAGGAGTGTGACCTCCCAAGGTCACAGAGCAAGGCAGTGGCAGTGCCCAGGTCCTTGGAGGCCTGGCCACACCCACAGGGCTTAGCATTCAGGAAGCCCCCAACCCTGGCTGCAGTTGTTAGAGCCTCATGACTGAGATCCACTCAGAAGGGGAGGCAGACACAGGTCCCAGATCCCAGAGAGTCAGGGAGGAATTGCCTAGCTCCTTTTCCAGTATTAGCACAAATGTCACCTCTTCTAAGAGCCTTTCCTGACCAGCTGGGCTAATGCAGACCCTACTCCCATACCCCCAACTATGCTTCTTCACCCCCTTTATTTCTTCCCACTCTGCACTACCCTTCGGGATTCATTCCTGTCTGCTCACCTCGCTCTCCATTTAAGCTGCAGAGAACTGGGTCTTTGTAGCATTGACTGCTGTATCCCCAGAGTCTAGGATGTGCTTGGTACATAACAAATGCTCAGCCGGGCATGGTGGCTCACACCTGTAATCCCAGCACTTTGGGAGGACAAGGCAGGCAGATCACAAGGTCAGGAGATCGAGACCATCCTGGCTAACACGGCGAAACCCCGTCTCTACTAAAAGTACAAAAAATCAGCTGGGCATGGTGGTGGGCGTCTGTAGTCTCAGCTACTTGAGAGGCTGAAGCAGGAGAATGGTGTGAACCCAGGAGGCGAAGCTTGCAGTAAGCCGAGATCGCGCCACTGCACTCCAGCCTGGGCAACAGTGCAAGGCTCCGTCTCAAAAACAAACAAACAAACAAACAAGTGCTCGATTATTATTTGCTGAATGAATGATATCTGCCAACGGGGAAGATTATCAGGGCAGAGACTCAGAAGGGCTCAGCTGCATTGGCTAGGGTCCTCAGCAAGGCTTACAGGACTTAAGTACACGTGTGGCCTCAGGTGCAGGGGAAAGTGTGTCTCACCGCAGCCTGGTTGGTTTGCTGGTAGAAGGCCTGCCCAAAGACAGCCATGACAAAGAGGTTGATGATAAAGGAGACAGACAGGGCGATGGTGGCCTCTATCAGGAAGTACATGTTGGCTTCTCTGATGTCCACTCGGCGGGCTCGGTCTATCTCTCGAGACTACAAAGGTCAAAGGGAGAGGGAAGTGCCAAAGTCCCTCAGAGTCACCACAGTGTCCCCCACCCTCACACTTCTATGTTCTCCCCAAAGCCCAGTACCTTCTCAAGTCCCCTGCGTGGTCAGCCGATGGACTCCTACATCTCTGTTCTTGCCACAGAGGCCTGACTACTGCGAGCCACTTTGTGGGTGAAGCAAGGCTGGCCTTTGAGGTCCCTGGCTACCTCAGGTCCTGACACGCTCCTTCACTCACCTTTTTCCATCCTCAGACATGTCCAGCTTACTTTATTTTATTTTTTAGAGACAGGTCTTGTTCTGTCACCCAGGCTGGAGTGCTGTGGTACAATGCATGGCTCACTGCATTCTCCAACTCATGGGCCCAAGTGAACCTCCTGCCCCAGCCTCCTGAGTAGCTGGGACCACAGACACACATCACCACAACCCGCTAATTTTTAAATTTTCTGTAGAGACAGGGTCTTGCTGAGGCTAGTCTTGAACTCCTGGGCTCAAGCATTCTCCTGTCTTGGCCTCCTCAAGTGCTGAGATTACAGGTGTGAGCCACTGTTAGGCTGTTAGGGACCCAAGCCTTGTTCATTTCTGCCCATGGCCTTTGCACTTGCTGTCCCTCTGCTTGTAGTATCTTTTCCCTGATCTGCTTCCCCAACTTTCAGTCATTCTCTATCGTATTTCTCTGTTTTGTTTACTTCAGAGTCCCTTTCACAATTATTATTATTATTATTATTATTATTATTATTATTTTAGAGGGTCTCACTGTGTCACTCAGGTTGAAGTGCAGTGGTGAGATCTCAGCTCACTGCAGCCTCGACCTCTAGGACTCAAGCCTCAACCTCCTGACTAACTAGGACTACAGGTGTGCACAACACCCAACTAATTTATTTTATTTATTTTTTATTTTTTGTTGGTAGAGACAGGGTTTCACCATGTTGTCCAGGCTGATCTCAAACTCCTGGGCTCAAGTGATCCACCTGCTTCCCAAAGTGTTGGGATTACAGACGTCAGCCACCTCACCCAGCTCTACAGTTCTTTTTTCTTTATTTTTCTTCCCCCATCCTCCCTCTCCCTCCCCTCCCCCACCTCCCCTCCCTTCCCCTCCCCTCCCCTTCCCCCTCCCCTCCCCCTCCCCGCCTCCCTCCCTCCCTTTCTTTCTTTCTTTCTTTTTTTTTTTCTTTTTTTTTTTTTTTTTTTTTTGGAGGCGGCAGTCTCGCTCTGTCGCTGGACTGGAGTGCATGGGCCAGATCTCAGCTCACGCTGCAGCTCCGCCTCCCGGGTTTACGACCATTATTTCTCCTGCCTCACGCTCCGAGTAGCTGGACTACAGCCGCCCGCCACCTTCGCACCGGCTACGTTTTTTTTTATTTTTAGTAGGACGCGGGGTATTCACCGTGATTAGCCAAGGGATGCTCCTCGATCTCCTGACCTCGCTGATCCCCCGTCTCGCGCCTTCCAAGGTGCGTGGGATTTACAGGCCGTGAGCCACCGCGCCCGGCCTTTTTTTTTTTTTTTTTTTTTTGAGATGGCGATGTCTTGCTCTGTCACTCAGTCTGGAGTCATGCACGATCCCCCCTCACTGCAACTTCCGCCTACTGGCTTCAAGCAATTCTCCTGCCTCAAGCTCCCGAGTAGCTGGGATTACAGGCAGGCGCCGCCACTCCCGGCTAATTTTTTTCTATTTTTAGGGTAGAGACAGGATTTCACCATGTTGGCCAGGCTCGGTCTCAAACTCACTGACCTCGTGATCGCCCGCCTCGGCCTCCGAAGTGCCGTGGGCATTACAGGCGTGAAAACACCGCGGGCCCCGGCCTATAATTATTCTCCTTTCTTTGTTTACTTGCTTTCGTCCGTCTGCCCCCCTAGCACGGAAACTCTAGAAGGGGCAGGGGCCTTGACTGTTTCTTTCCAGCGCACAGCAGCACTTTTTTTTTTTTTTTTTTTTCTTTTTTGGACAAGTTTGCCAGGTTGGAGAGGTGCAGTGGCGGTGCAGTGGCGCGATCTCGGCTCACCGCAACCTCTGCCTCCCGGTTCAAGCGATTCTCCTGCGTCAGCCTCCCGAGTAGCTGGGACTACAGGCGCGCGCAACCAGGCCCAGCTAGTTTTTGTATTTTTAGTAGAGACGGGGTTTCGCCATGTTGGCCAGGATGGTCTCGATCTCTTGACCTCGTGATCCGCCCGCCTCGGCCCCCCAAAGTGCTGGGATTACAGGCGTGAGCCACCGCGTCCCGCCTGATCCTCAATTATTACAGGCTCCGAAAATCCTGACAGAAGGAGCCAGAGGGGAGGGGCTCCAGGCTTGGAGGCGGGGCCAGCATGGCTCCGACTGAGTGGGGTCTCCTTTGCCCTCCCCGCTGCTCACCTTGACCAGGGCCGAGTGCAGGTAGATGTTGTGGGGCATGATGATGGCGCCAACAATGCCCACCGCCTGCAGCAGCTCGGGGTGGCCGCAGCCCGGGCACGAGGGCAGGAGCAGGCCCCGAAGAAGCGCTCCCTGCTCAGGACGCGCCACCACATACTGCAGGGAGGAGCCTGGTCAGGACAAGCCCCGCCCCTCGCAACCACGCCGCGGTCACCATTTCTCAGCCTCCATCCCACCCCACCCCCACGCAGCTAGCGGCCGGAGGGAAGGGAGAGGAATAATCTTGGGGGGGTCTGCAGGGGGGTTGCAGCACTGGCTTCCTACCTCGTAGCCAAAGGTCAAGGCCATAATGGTTATAAGGAGTCCAAAAAAAGCTTCCAGCTTCCGCAACCCTACAGAGCAGAACAAACAAACCAAACAAACCAACGAAAAAAATCTGTAACATCAACAATTCGTAATGGGTAATACTACGAGCGCTTCCAGGCACAGTGCCAAGTACTTAACATTTGTTACCTCACTCAGTCTTCACAACCACTCTCTGATGTCTGTGCTATTATTTCCCCATGTTACAGGTGAAGAAAGGGATGTCCAAGTAACTTGCTAGAGGCCACCCAGGGAGAGTGAGGGAGCTCAGGTGCGCTCAGGCAGTTCGATGTCAGAGCCCTTCTCCCAGTACAGCACCCTCACCACCACCACTGCCCTATGAGATGGGGTGTGCACCCACCATAGTTATCGAGGAAGAGGAAGAAGAAGGTGTCCACGATGGTGATGAGGACGCCACCCCAGAGTGGGATTCTGAAACCAGAGTGACCCAGGTCAGCCCAGCCTGGTCCAGGGGTCTGTAACTCCTACGTAGCCTCAGGGCTGGAGACAGGAATCTGGCCTCCTGAGAGCAGGACCCTAAGTGCCCCCAGACAGCTAGGGCAAGGGGAGTGGGAGTGTGGCATAGAACAGTCGAGGCTGGGCAGAGCTAGAGGAGAGACCTGGCACCCGGCGCAGCAGGGAGTTTGGGGCTGCAATCCCAAAGTCCTGCAGGACTCACATCTGTGTTACTTTAGACAAATCACTTTACATTCTGGAAAATAGGGCAGCAGCCCTGCTTCAGAGGGGACAGCAGGATAAAATAAACTCTGGGACGGACTCGTTGAGGTGGGGGACGGGAAGTAGCAGCAGCTGTTCTCGGCCTGGCCTGAAGAGTTGGGGTACACTGGGGCAGTACCGTCCAGCTGAGAGCAGATTGAATGCAATGGCCGTGCCGATGACTTCCTGCATGTCGGAGCCCACAATGGCCAGTTCGATGGTCAGCCAGAGGAGTGTGCGGGGCACCTATGGGGAGGAGATAATCCTTCATTAGGGGTGGGCCGGTTATTTGTCTGTGGTCTCAGACTACATTTACAAGACAGTCTTGCCAATTGGCTTCCTATATTATGTAGGAAGAGCTTACAGCAGATGGAAAGGCAGAGATAAACTTTTTTTTTTTTTGAGATGGAATTTCGCTCTTGTTGCCCAGCCTGGAGTGCAATGGCACGGTCTCAGCTCACCACACCCTCTCCCTCCCAGGTTCAAGTGATTCTCTTGCCTCAGCCTCCCAAGTAGCTGGGATTACAGGCATGCATCACCATGCCCGGCTAGTTTTGTATTTTTAGTAGAGACGGGATTTCTCCATGTTGGTCAGGCTGGTCTCAAACTCCCGACCTCAGATGATCCACCCGCCTCGGCCTCCCAAAGTGCTGGGATTACAGGCGTGAGCCACCTCCCCTGGCTGAGATAAACCACTTTTTCCCCTGCTTCTTGTGGTATTTCTGGCAGTGGCACCAGGCAACCTGGGCTCTGGCAGCACTAGTGGCCATTTCATCAGCGTCAATAATGCTTCCAGGAGCTCAGCAGCAAAGGATGGCTCTGGGGCTTGTGCCAGGGGTGTAGCAGCTTTCTGATCTTTGGGTAACACCCGCTCCCCTTGCCCCCCAAGCCCTCCCAAACCTTTCGATCCCTGCATTCAATACCTTTGAAATGTCTAGTGCTATAATTTCTGTTTTCCAAACTGGACACTCACAACAGCCAAGTCCCTAGGGTCCACCCCAGCCAATGACCATTCCTGAGCTGATGCCTCCCATTTTTTGTCTTGGGCAAGTCACTTTCCCAAATTTTAATTGCCCCTTCTATGAAATGGCATGCCTCTCATGTCCCTCTAGACTGTGTGCTATCAGTTTGAGCCTCAGTCTTTTCATCTATCAAATGGAATTGGGGCCGGGTGCAGTGGCTCATGCCTGTAATCCCAGCACTTTGGGAGACTGGGGTGGGTGGATCATCTGAGGTCAGGAGTTTGAGACCAGCCTGGCCAACATGGTGAAACCCCGTCTCTACTAAAAATACAAAAATTAGCCGATCATGGTGGTGGGTGCCTGTAATCCCAGCTACTCGAGAGGCTGAGGCAGGAGAATCGCTTGAACCTGGGAGGTAGAGGTTGCAGTGAGTTGAGATCCCATCACTGCACTCCTGACTGGGCGACGGAGCAAGACTCCGACTGAAAAACAAACAAACAACAACAACAACAAAAAAAATAGACTTGGGACGCCCCATGTGAGATGATGTGTTTATCTGATCGTGGAAGCTGGAAATGGCTGCTTGGGGTTTGGGGCCAGTGGTTCTCCCTGTCCAGGCCCCCCAAGCTCACCTTAGGGTAGTAGAGATGGCAGACTTCACCCAAGTCCTTGCCTGTCACCACGCCCAGACGTGCAGCCAGTCGCTGGCAGAGCAAGCCCAACACCGTGGCCCAGAGCAGCACCCAGAGAAGCTGTGAGGAGGCAGGGAGAGGCCTTCAACCAGAGAGGCCAGCCTCAGAAAGTCCCTGAGTTCGTGGTACCCTCCAACCAAGGACACTCCTTGGGGAGGGGGTGGGAGAGATGGAGTCCCATCCTGGCAGGGTGCTGGTAGTTCACGCCTGTAATCCCAGCCCTTTAAAAGGCTAAGGTGGGAGGATTGCTTGAGTCCAGGAGTTCAAGACCAGCCTGAGCAACATAGTGAGACCCCCATCTCTAAATAAAAAAATAAATTACGCCAGGCGAGGTGGCTCACACCTGTAATCCCAGCACTTTGCGAGATGGGTGGATCACTTGAGGTCAGGAGTTCAAGACCAGTCTGGCCCACATAGTGAAACCCCGTCTCTACTAAAAATACAAAAATTAGCCAGGCATGGTGGCGGGCACTACTTGGGAGGCTGAGGCAGGAGAATCACTTGAACCCAGGAGGCAGAGGTTGCAGTGAACCAAGATTGTGCCACTGCACTCTAGCCTGGGCGACAGAGTGAGACTTCATCTCAAAAAAATAAAATTAAATAAGTAAATAGTTTTTTTTTGTTTTTTTTTTTAAAGAGAGGAGTCCAGTCCCCTACCCCCCACACAAATGCCCCACCTTCTGTCTGGCAGGGTTGCCCTGGGGACCCTTTTCGGACCCATTTGAACTTAACACCAGCTCCCAGGCCACACTGGAGAAACATGGCCAGCAGGGCCTTCAACACTTAGCCTGGTCACCTCCCTCTCGAACGTGTCCCCACTCAGGTCCCGACTTAGTTACTTTGAATCCCGCCACGGCGCCAGCCTGAAGATCTGACTCGATGTTTCCTGGGTCCAGGAAAGCAATGCTCATGAGGAAACCAGGACCAGTGAAGGCCCATAGCTTCCGCAGGCTGAAGGTGCCCTGTGGGGAGTGGGAGGAGTAGAGTGAGGGGGTCCTGGGTATAGGGATGGTGGCAGCTTACCTTGGCCATCCCCTAGAGGAGCCCCAACAGGCCCGTCAGCCCAGCCCTGCCCTCCATGGCCTATTCCTGGGTCTGCCACCCAGGGGATGGGGAGGGCATGGGTGGAGGAAGCAGCATGCTCTGATGAGTCACAGAGGATCTGCTTTCAGGATCTGCTAAGCTGAGCAGCCGGCTTGCACCTGAACTGCCTGCCCCTCTTAAGCCCTGACTTGTCAGGTCCTCAGAGACCCCACAGGGGGCTGTCTAAGAGGGTGAGGGGGCCAAGCCTCCCTGACCCAGCTCCTCCCTCCCCAACTCCTTTTCCGACCACAGGGCCTCCTCTCTGTGGTCCACTGAGGCTATGATCGCCCACCCTGTTCCAGGGCATGGCCTATCGGCTTAGAAATCTGCTAAAGATATTGGAGGCTGGGAGCAGTGGTTAGCGTCTGTAATCCCAGCACTTTGGAAGGCCGAGGTGGGTGGATTACTTGAACTCAGGAGTTTGAGACCAGCCTGGCCAACATGGTGAAAACCTGTCTTTACTAAAAATACAAAAATTAGCCTGGCATGGTGGTGCATGCCTGTAATCCCAGCTACTCAGGAGGCTGAGGCGGGAGAATCGCTTAAACTCGGGAGGCAGAGGTTGCAGTTAGCTGAGATCGTGCCACTGCACTCCAGCCTGGGCTACAGAGAAAGACTCCATCTCCAAAAAAAGAGAAGATACTGGAAATGCAGGTGACAACATCCTAGATGCTAGATGCCAGCCTGCAGCCTCCTTCACTTCTCCCTATGCCCTTTCCTAAATGCTAAAACATGTCCTCAAGGCTCCAATCCCAATTCCCCCCAGGCCTCTTTTCCTTCATAGGAAAGCTGAGATTAATTGAGAACTTTTAGACAAATAAAGCACCCCAGCTAAGCACTGGGGACAGAAGCAGGAAGGGGCAGTTGCCACTGTTCACCACTGCTGCTCAAACTTGGAAGGGACTTGTCACCCATGATCATAAGGAGACCCCATTCTCCAGCCCATGGGATCCCATAGGATCCTGTCAATCTTGCAAGCCCCCAGGAAGTTTCCAGCATCCCACCGGTTTTGTGTCTGGGATGGGGATCTTCTCACTCAGGTAGGTCTCCCTGGGAGGCACTTGCTGTGGCCCTGGGCTGGTTGGGCTGGAGATGGAGCCATAGCTGGACCTGCTCAGCCTTTGGGGACCCTTGTCACCTGTTGGGGTACATGAAGCATGGTGAGTGTCCTGCCTCTTTCTGGTGGCCCAGAGTTAAGCCCACCTGCTCCCTTGCTTCCTCCTCCCGGAAAAGTGGAGAAACTAAGGTCCCTGGCCCCCGTCTTGGGTCCATCACCTCCACCTCTCAACCGAACATTCCAGATGTGTGGGACGCGGCAGCTTCAGAATTACTGTCCTCTCATGTGAGGACAGATGCCCAGAGGCAGATCTCCTGCCACAGACAATGCAGAGAGACCCTAGGCTCGAAGACGGGCAAGCTCAGGCCACATGTCTGCCCCTTGGCCGGACCCCTCACCTTCTCCGGCAGCCCAGAAAGCTCCAGGGGCTTTGATCCACAGACTTCAGACAAAGGAAAAGTAGACCCCTTAGGGGTGTGAAGGACCCCACCCCAGTGAGATTGAGTCTGATGTTCAGAACTGTGTTCTAGACCAGGACTCTCACGGGAGACCAGAGGCTTCCACAGGGGACCAAGGGCTTTCTTGCTTCCTTAAGTCTCCACCAGCCTAGTGACCTCCTCCACTCTACCCCCCAGTCAGGCTCTGTCCCCAGGGGCCACTACTCACCTGTCATTGGAATGTCGAATTCAGGTACTCTGGGAGTGTGAGCAGTGCTCTGGGCAGCTCCTCAGCCTGCACCCCGTCTCTGGGCACTGGTGCAAGTGGGTGTGCGAGCCCACGCCCTGTTACCCATCCGCAGCTGAGCGCCCTGCCTCTTACATCAACATTCGCTTCACATCGGCCGATTCACACACACACATAACATGGGGCGTTGTGAAACATTTTCCAAAGGCAGAAGTGGCCAGCCCTGGCGGAAGGGTCTGGTTACCCATGGAGTGGACCTTTGTTCCCCTCCCAGCCTGCCCTGTGCCCCACAATACATCTGTTTCCCTTCCAGGCACCCTGTGTTCTGTGCCTCCCAAGTTAGCTCTGATTTCAGATGCTTCTTGCCCCTTGTGTGTTCATGGCAATACCCCACGACCACACCCCCCTCTGCCACACACACACACATGCACACACATACACACACACATACACACACACATATACACAGAGTCAGGTCTTTCTTCTCCTCTTCTATCTGGAGTTCCAAGGCTCATTGGCCTAATGCGAGTCTTCATGTCCTCAAAGGCCTCAGTTTCTCTTTGAGGGCCTCAGAGGAAAGGCACCGCAGAAGGGACATGAATTAAAGATTCAGGCCCAGGATGTCCCCAGAAGATGGGGCACTGGGATCTGGTCCTGGTTCAACCACTGATTTACTTGAGATTGTCACCAGATCATATCACCTCTCAGAGTTGTTTATTCTATTCTGCGCCCTTCCCTTTTTTTTTTTTTTTTTTTTTTGATTTTTTTAGAGACAAGGTCTCGCTCTGTCACCCAGGCTAGAGTGAAGTGTGAAGTGCAGTGGTGCCATCACAGTTCACTGCAGCCTCAAACTCTTTTTTTTTTTTTTGAGACAGAGTCTCACTCTGTTGCCCAGGCTGGAGTGCAGCGGCACAGTCTCGGCTCACTAAAAGCTCTACCTGCCGGGTTCACGCCATTCTCCTGCCTCAGCCTCCGGAGTAGCTGGGACTACAGGCAACCACCACCACGCCCGGCCAATTTTTTGTATTATTAGTAGAGACAGGGTTTCACCATGTTAGCCAGGATGGTCTCAGTCTCCTGACCTCGTGATCCACCGGCCTCGGCCTCCCAAAGTACTGGAATTACAGGCGTGAGCTACCATGCTGGCCTTTTTTTTTTTTTTTCGAGAGAGAGTCTCACTCTGTCGCCCAGACTGGAGTGCAGTGGCATAATCTCAGCTCACTGCAACCTCTGCCCTCCATATTTAAGCAATTCTCCTGCCTCAGCCTCCTGAATAGCTGGGACTACAGGCATGCGCCACCATACCCGGCTGCTTTTTGTATGTGTGTATCAATTTTTTATTTATCTCGAGAGGGAGTCTTGCTCTGTCACCCAGGCTGGAGTGCAATGGCGCAACCTTGGCTCACCGCAACCTCTGCCTCTTGGCTTCAAGCAATTCTCCTGCCTCAGCCTCCTGAGGAGCTGGGATTACAGGCACCCGCCAACCACACCCAGCCAATTTTTGTATTTTTTAGTAGAGACGGGGTTTCACCACTTTGGCCAGGCTGGTCTCAAACTCCTGACCTCATGATCCGCCCACCTCAGCCTTCCAAAGTGCTGGGATTACAGGCGTGAGCTACGGCCCAGCCTTTCTTTTCTTTTCTTTTCTTTTTTTTTTTTGAGACAGAGTCTCACTCTGTCATCCAGTCTGGAGTGCAGTGGCAGGATGATGGCTCACGGTAGCCTTGAACTCCCAGGCTCAGCCTCCTGAGTAGCTGGAACCACAGGTGCATGCCACCAACCCTGGCTAATTTTTGTATTTTTTGTAGAGGCAGGTTTTTGCCATATTGCCTACTCTGGTCTCAAACTCCTGGGCTCAAGTGATCTGCCTGCCTCGGCCTCCCAAAGTGCTGGGATTACAGGCTTGAGCCACCGTGCCTGACCCAGTCAAAAACTTAGATGAAGTTTGGAAGGCTAGGGTGGGAGAGGAAGTCAATTTTCTGGCTCCTCATTGATGGAAGAGGCTGGAGGAACTAGAGAGGTGTGGGAGGAGGGATGAATGATGGGTCCAGAGAGGAGACAGCAGCATTGTGGTTTGTCATTCACTGTGCAATCCTATTGCTCATGGTACTGTCACCGTCCCTTGCCTCAGAGGTTTGCACGTATTTCCTAATCACTGCTTCAGGCTCGTGTGGGGATGACTGGAGTTGAGGCTGGGATGTCTTCCTTTTTGCATATTTTGTGGGATCTTTCCTATAGTTAGGAACTCAGTAAGTGTAATTGATTAGCCATTGATTAATACGCTGCACAACCTCTAACTTAAGAGGCAAAACAGTGTAATAGTTAAGAGCAGAGGTCCTAGGCTACGTATCAGAGAGCAGGAAGCTACGTGAAGAGTTACAGAAATCTGCAAGGGCATCTCCTTGGGTCTGGAGCTGTTGCTGAATACTAAACCTTGCATGGGTGGGGTGATAGTTCATGAAGTCTAATTCACTCAAAATTCCATATATAGCTAAATATAAAGCTATAGAATGTTTAGGAAAAGACCTAGGGAAAATATTTAGGATCTAGGGCTAGAAGAAGACTTAATAGACTTGATATGAAAACCATGATCCATAAAGGGAAAATTTGATAAATTGGACCTCATCAAAATTAAAAACTAAGTAAAGGCCAGGGGCAGTGGCTCATGCGTATAATCCCAGCACTTTGGGAGGCTGATGTGGGCAGATTACCTGAGGTCGGGAGTTCAAGACCAGCCTGACCAAAATGAAGAAACCCCATCTCTACTAACAATACAAAGAGAGGGGAGGTTGCGGTGAACCGAGCTGGTGACATAGAACTCTAGCCCAGGCAGCAAGAGTAAAACTCGGTCTCAAAAAAAAAAAAAAATTAAAAGCTTTTGCTTGGTGAAAGACTCTGCTATGAAGATGAAAAGACAAGATATAAACTTGGATGACATATTTGCAAGTTACATATCTGACAAAGGTCTAGTATCTAGAAATATAATAATCTTTTAAAACTCAACAGTTAGGCTGGGTGTGCTGGCTCATGCCTGTAATCCCAGCACTTTGGGAGGCCGAGGCGTGTGTATCACCTGAGGTCAGGAGTTCAAGACTAGCCTGGCCAACATGGTGAAACCCCATCTCTACTAAAAATACAAAAATTAGCCAGGTGGATTGGCGCATGCCTGTAATCTCAGCTACTTGGGAGGCTGAGGCTGAAGGATCGCTTGAACCCAGGAGGCAGAGGTTGCAGTGATCCAAGATCGAGCCACTGCACTCCAGTCTGGGCAACAGAGTGAGACTCCATCTCAAAACAAACAAACAAACAAACAACAACAAAAAAAAAACTCAGTAGTTAAAAAAAATAGGCTGGGTGCCGTGGCTCACGCCTGTAATGCTAGCATGTTGGGAGGCCGGGGAGGGTGGATCACGAGGTCAGGAGTTCAAGACCAGCCTGGCCAAGATGGTGAAACCCTGCCTCTACTAAAGATACAAAAAATTCGCTGGGCATGGTGGCGTGCACCTGTAATCCCAGCTACTCGGGAGGCTGAGGCAAGAGAATCATTTGAACCTGGGCGGAAGAGGTTGCAGTGAGCCGAGATCACGCCACTGCCCTCCAGCCTGGGCAACAGAGTGGGACTCCATCTCAAAAAAAATATGTAATAATACAACAGCTAAGTGTGCTGGCTCATGCCTGTAATCCCAGCACTTTGGGAGGACAAAGCAGGTGTATCACGAGGTCAGGAAATCGAGACCATCCTGGCTAACACGGCGAAACCCCATCTCTACTAAAAATACAAAAAATCAGCTGGGCGTGGCGGCACGGCCTGTAATCCCAGCTACAAAGGAGGCTGAGGCAAGAGAATTGCTAGAACCCGGGAGGTGGAGGTTGCAGTGAGCCAAGATCGCCTCACCGCACTCCAGCCTGGGTGACAGAGCGAGACTCCATCTCAAAAACAAAAAACCAAAAACAAACAAAAAACCCCCCCACAACAATGAGTAATGAGAAATAGGCAAAAATAATGAACAGATATTTCACCAAAGATGATGTACAAATGGCATATAAACACACGGAAATATTTTCAACATCATTAGCCGTTAGAAAAAATTTCAAATTAAAATCATAACAAGATTCTGCTATTCAACTATCAGAATGGCTAAAATAAAAAATAGTGATGACACCAAATGTTAGCAAGGATATGGAGAAACTAGATCACTCATATGTTGCTTGTGAGATTGTAAAATGGTGGTCAGTCTGAAAAAAGTTTGTAAATTTATTTTAAAAGTTTTTTGTTGTTGTTGTTGTTGTTTGTTTTTTTGTTTTTTTGCTTTTTGTTTTGAGACAGAGTCTTGCTCTATGGCCCAGGCTGGAGTGCAATGGCATAATCTCGGCTCACTGCAACCTCTGCCTCCTGGGTTCCAGCGATTCTCCTGCCTTAGCCTCCCGAGTAGCTGGGACTACAGGTGTGCAACACCATGCTTGGCTAGTTTTGTACTTTTAGTAGAGATGAGGTTTCACCATATTGGCTGGGCTGGTCTCAAACTCCTGACCTCAGGTGATCCACCCACCTCAGCCTCCCAAAGTGCTGGGATTACAGGTGTGAGCCACCATGCCCGGCCTAAAATTTTTTATTTAATTTTTCATTATTATTTTATTGTATTTTTTAGAGACAGGGTCTTGTTCTATTGTCCGGGTTGGAGTACAGTGGCACAGTCATAGTTCACTGCAACCTCCAACTCCCGGGCTCAAGTGATCTTCCAACTTCAGCCTCCCAAGTAGCCGGGACTACAGGAATCTGCCACCATACTGAGCTTACCTATTTATTGTAGAGACAGGATCTTGCTATGTTACCCAGGCTGGTCTTGAACTCCTGGGCTCAAGTGATCCTCCTACCTCATCCTTTCAAAGTGCCAGGATTACAGTAATGAGCCACCACATGCAGCCCCTGTAAATTTCTTAAAACTAAACATGCGG